>NC_139970.1:41960954-42403454 GCF_963993115.1 Abramis brama
AAAGGCAGCCTGATGAAACAGATTAAAGACGTTCACCGAATCCCACTGGACAACATCGTCAAGAACACAACGCAAGCCAGATCATTAACAACTCTCAAAGACACACATTGTTGCTTCCTTCTGCATGCGATTCCCAGAGCGACGAACGATTATGATTTATTAAACAAAAGCCTTTCGCACATGAAGGGCGTTCGGACCGCCTCAGCCTAATCATCTCATCACCCAGAGACTAAACGAAACCCTGACAGAACAAAACTATTTCTGGACCAGACCTCAAGTTTCTCATCAGCAATGCAGCGGCTCGGAGCAAACGGGAATGACTTACTGTGGTCGTGCACAGACACACTCCAGCTCTGAAACGCTCTTCATTGTGTCTGTCTCACACTGACAGACGGCAACATGCAGCTTTAATCCTTGCAGTTTTCCCTGTCTCCCTCTCTCACTCTGGCAGCAGCTGCGGAAAATACCTTTTTTTCATTCTTGTCGTCCATAGGTATGCGCGCGGAGCCCGGGATGCCTTCGCCCAGCAAGAACCCCAGGCGTGTCATCAGCTCCTGAGTGGCGGGGGAGGGGCCTGGACCGGCCAGCTCTGAAACAGAGAGAGAGAGAGACGGGTGAACGAGAGAGACAGACCTCACGGGATCTGCGCAGACACACACCAGCGCCTGCATCGCAGTCATTCAGAGACAACTGCTGGAACAGACAAGGAATGTCATGATTCATGTAAATCATTGTGAACCCCAAACTGACTCTTATTTATGTTTTTTAATTCATGTTCGTGGTGTTATTGTAAATTATGCATCTTATTCTGAAGGAAAAACAATCCATTTTGCTCCACTTTTCACTAAAGTCGCCCTGCAGTCACTAACTGTCTCCCTTAAAACTCATCTTTGATAATCAAAATGACATATTTAAACTTTTTTCCCCCATGAAAATACTATACACCCTACATACCCTTACCTCATCGAGTATGCGTGAAACCATGAATATGCTAATTAGTTCCCGCCTCCACTCACTCACACCAGCTCGAACCTGCTCCACTTTCACTCAGTTAACTGAAGTAGTAAACGCTACCCAATGGCAAGTGGCAATCTTGTATTAATGGTTATCGCTGTCATTCATTGCAGTTTTGAGAATGAATCCTTTTATCAACTTATAATCACTTAAACGCTGTCACTTGTCTTAGTTCATTAGTTCATATATCAAAAATATATAATTCATGAATCTCTAGACTGCACAATGAATCTCGTTTACATCGTGTCTAAACTTTGTTAGTTATAATGAGAGGATTCGTGAGCGTGTAAAACTCAGCACTGGCTCTGATTGGCCACTGCGTTCAAGAGATCAACAGATATGTCTGTGATTGGCTACATTGCTCAACGCTGCAAAAATACGTTGTAATAAATAGAAACCTTTGACCAGATATGAAAAGCCCCGCTCTGCAAATTGACGGGATTGGTTACATTTTTGTGACTGTAGGAAACGGGGTCTGTTTCAAACCCGTCATTGGTGTGCCGTAGTTTTAAGAAGAAAATACTCTGCAATGGTGTTGACTGATGAATTTGCACATGGTTTGTCTTCAAGCATATTATAAACACCACATAGACATTTAAACAACATTAAAAACATGATTTTCTTTGATATTCAGTAATATTATTAATTTGACTGCACTGACAGATGAGAAGAAAAATTAAACTGAATTGAGCTGAATAACGACACTATTGTCTTCTGTAGAGTTGCTTATAGCTTAATTAAGCTTGTTTCATAATTTAACTTTACATAGTTATTGAACTAAACTGAATCAACACTGAACTGAATTATGTCTTTTTAGAGATGCTTTACAGCTGAATTTGAATTTGTCTCACAATTGATGAAGTTTGCATCAATGATTCTGTTATTTCCCTGTTTATCACTGTGAAGCTGCTTTGAAACAATCTGTATTGTATAAAGCGCTTTAAAAACAAAGGTGACTTGACATTGTAAATTATGCATCTTTTTCTAAAGGAAAAAATATAATTAATTATTAGCTTTTTTTAATCATCTTACAAACCCCCTGAAGCCCGAAGATCTTTCTTAAATCAATAAATCTTCAAAGATTCATATATGTATACACACACCACAAAAAAATGTGCTTTGCAAAGACTTTTTTCAAAATGCAAGAAACAATGAATGAAGTTAACTTTTCATTCAACAGTTACAATTCACATCAGAATTGAGAATGAATGCTGAGAATTTACACAGTTTCAAACTGTATTTGTTTTATATGGAACCAGTTCGGAATAAGAAGCCTTGAATCTTGATCGACAATCCTACACGAGAGACCACATTGC
This sequence comes from Abramis brama, assembly GCF_963993115.1. Classification (NCBI taxonomy): domain Eukaryota; kingdom Metazoa; phylum Chordata; class Actinopteri; order Cypriniformes; family Leuciscidae; genus Abramis; species Abramis brama. The sequence continues at coordinate 41,963,285 of NC_139970.1, forward strand.
TACTGGATGTTAAAAACACACTCTTCATTAGGATGCAGCAGCTGTGTGTATGTGTGACTGAACACATCTTTAACACTGAATGACAAAGCAAAAGGAAGAACACAACAAAAAATGGGTGTTAGAAGGTTGAGAGCAAATTAACCATTAAAAGACTGAATAAAAGAAGAGAGAAATAAAGAATGGAGTATGAATATGAAAAGAAATGAAGTGACAATCTCAAGCAATGAAAAAAACAAATGAATAAAAATCAGCTGCAACAAACACAAGAACCAAACACAAACCTAGTGTTAATGTGACTAACAAAGTTTATGAGCAATGAGTCAAATTTCAGTCTGTTCCTCACGACTCGATAATTTGACTTAAAATAGAGTTGCATAAAGATAAAAGGGTTTGAAACAACATGAGGGCGAGTAAATGATGACAAACTATTTGATCAGTCTGTATGGAGTGAAAGCAGAGGGCAAGTATGAATATGTTATCATGAGAATGAACAGATGAAGGGGAGTTTGTTATTAATCTCCATTTTCTCATTACTCTTTCATCTCTCTCATCTCAGTGCCACACATAAGAATTCCTGTAGACTCGGTGCGTTTCCACAAACCTCTCATTCAGCACACAGGTATGGGGTCTTTCTTTTCAAAATATGATTCACAATTGCATAAGCAAATTCATATTTGCAATCAAACTGAATCGAAGCGTGAAATGTGTCAATCCCCAGCCCTGGTTGAAGAGCATGATCATTTCCACAGATGTCATCTCTTGACATTTAAAAAAAACAAAACAATGCACAAGCCTAAGTCCCTCTCATATGTTCTCACCGTCTGCTTTCATTCATGCTTGAGCGCAGCAGGGGCACATTTACATGCTCCCCGAAACCCCACCGCTACGACACAGCTCGGCACCGGAGGACATTTCAGCAGAGCTCTCGTCTTCCGGAGAAAAGCCAAACAAATGCTCTTCGTTCAGTACAGGCAAAACATCTGTTCTGCGAATGCCAGAGTCAATGCAACAAGCTGTTAACAGGTGCCCTTTACACTGCCCGCGGCAAACACCCAACATACCGCCATGTTCAGAATCAATAATTAACGTTGAACTAATGTGCTTTAATTAGCTGTGAGGTCTTATACTGTCATTTATTTCAGTTGTCCAGGTTCTGAGTCGATTTCTGCTGAGAAGGACATAAAATTAGCGCAGGGCGATGTAGCTAAAAATAAAAAATCATAAGCTGATATCTATTTGACAAATTCTAGATATTTAACGTGCTTTAACTTTTTTCCCCAAAAACAGTCATTGCAGTTCAGCAGATTCAAAAGAATTAATGTAAGATATAAAATACTGATGAAATCTAGTTAAAATAATAAAGAAATGTTGTTTTTCACTAAATGAACACAAGGAAAAATCATATTCAACCATTTTCATTTATATGCACCAATATAACTATACAGAAATAAACAGTGATGATGCAAATTAATTAGTGAATCAGAGTTTTGAATCAATTGATTAAAGTGGACAGACTGAACGGACCATTTTTAGGAAACTTTAAGGTCAACAAGAAAGCAGTAAAACATTGAAATTATGATATTTACAATAGTACTAAAATTTTAAGCAAAATCATCTCAAATATAATGTGAATATTTGACAGAGCAGACATTTAGGGAAAAATTATGTATTTTTCACAAAAATCTTTTTTTAGAAAAAGTGGTCACTTTAGTTTGGGAAACACATTCACTTTTAACAATGACTTTTGCCTCAATAAACTCCTTATTTACTGCTAACTAAAAGTTAATACGGTAGTTGTTGTAGAGGTTATGTTTAGGTATGAGGTACAATTAGGGGATGTAGAATATGGTCGTGCAGAATAAGCCATTAATATGTGCTTTATGAGTACTAATAAACAGCCAATATGCTAGTAATATGCAAGTTAATTAATAGTGAAGACTAAACTAAGACTAAAACTAAGGTCACTATGTTTCAACCTCTGAGGTTTAACAAACTTCAAACAAGCCAAAAACATCAAAATTCTTAATAAAATAGTTGCATAAATAAAGTTGCAGTCTTGCATGTTGCTTATGGATTTATGCGTTGTGTCCGAAATCGAATACTTCCCTACTAAAAAACAGTAGGAGAAAAGTCCCCGGATGACCTACTACTTCTAGTGAGATTCTGAAGTGCGCATTTGATGGAAACGTTACTATCCCATGAGGCCACAGGAGAGGATTTATGAATGGAGGTGAAGGGACGCAATTGAAGACCGGTAGGTCACGTGATAATGACAACATGGTGGACGTAGTATGTCCGGATTACATTTATACTATATAGATAGAACATACTTTTTTAACCGTCACACTCATACAGTACGTGATTTCGGACGCAGCGATGGTGTTTCATTAGCCTGGCTCCGCCCTCCTACGTACTTCTGCTCAATTTTCATTTTCGTCTGGGTTTGCGGTATATTCGTGGGTTTTCTCCGGTCAAATTTTTACCGGTCCAATCAGCGAACAGAGGGAGTGGCTGAGAACGATGACGTTGAGGTCGTGCACTAGTTTGAGTTGTAGGGTGACGTCACGATCAAACGTTAGCGATTGGTTATGGCAGATCCAATAGTTTTAAACTTCAACAGAGTTTCCGCCTTCAAGGAAGTTAACACTTGTCAATGGAGAGTGGCCAGACTCTCTGTACAAATGAAATGTAGGAGAGTCTGGTAGGACCAGGCTAGTGTTTCATGTGGATTAATGAAGCTCTACAGAGAACTGCCTCCCTTCCAGGGAATAAGCCTCTGAACAAACGCTAGTAATCATGGGAGAAGAAGCTGGATAAGAAACACTTATGCAGCAAATATTTACATCTTAAGCAATCAGCATTTTCTGCCATGATGGAGTCAGAGACATCATGTTCACTGGACAATCCTTTTCTGTCTCTCGTTCTACAGTGGCTAAACTGATTAGGCCTGCAGCTCTGACTTGGTTTAATTTCCACGCATGTGACACGACTTGTTCTCAGATTCCCTCACGCTGATGGCGAGACCGGCCGAGGAGTGCTGGGTGTGGTAGAGAAACGAGAGAGGAAACATTCAGTACATACAACTCTCTCAACCACTGACACTAAACATAGGGCTGGGCGATATAGCCAAAAAAATGTGTTACAATAATTGTTTTATTGATAATTATCACGATAAATGTCAAATCTTTATTTCTTTCAAGTTTAAAGGCAGATTTTTGCTCCTAAGTGAAAGTTGTATACCAGAGCGTTAATTGTGGTTTTAAACTACTCTTTATTGTCAGAACATATCATGACAAACACTTCACAAATCTGAGGTAGAACATTCAAACATTTGTCATTTTTCCTTAACAAAATAAATATCTTTATTGGAAAATTAATTTCTTAGTTTCTACATGTGCTAATGGGGGATATTGCTTCAAGTCTTGAAACAGGTTTGTGTTGCCTGACTTTGATGGCACGTATCTTCAGCACAGTTTGCAGTGCAGGCTGCAATATTAATATTACATGTTTTGTCTCGAAACGCATATCTGACAGTGAGTTGACAGTAGTATTAGCTTGAGTTAGAATGCAGATTTACTATGTTAAATGTATGTTCATTAACAAAATTTGGTATTTGGTAAAATGTGATATTCTGACTGTTTGAGCTCTATTCAAATTAACCATTGGTCATCCAGTATCATAGATAAAACCACAGATAAAACCAGGCATAGCCTATGGCACCTCACTATCATGGCAAAATTTAACTTTATGGATTCTATGGTATTTGTATGAAAAACAGTAGCCTAAATACATTATTAAATACTGTAATTATATTCCATTAGTCCTTTAATACATTGTCTACATTAATAATATAATACAATTCAATATGTATATCCCACATTTCATGGTGCAGTTAATATTACTAGGCTAACGTTACAGTAAATCCATGGTAAATGATGGGAATTTATAGACGGATAAGCCTTTTGATTGTATCGTTGCACACAGTGTTTCTCCTGTTTGTCAGCGCTGTTCAAATGAGTTTCGTTCTGCTTTTGGCACATAAACATTATCGAACATTTATTGAACTCTTGATATCGTTTTAGCGGGGAAAAATTATATCGCGATAATTATCGTTATCGTTTTATCGCCCAGCCCTAATATCAAATGAGCTATTACAAATAAAAGACAACAAAGCTGTCTCTCATCTCTCAAGTGAGCAGGAGGTACAATAAAACTCTTTAAACACATCACACAGGCCATCAACAAAGTCTGCTTCACAATGCAATCGCAGTCTGCTGGCCAAGAACCACCTACGACAGTACAAGTGAAGCGACCAATCACAGTCGGGTTTGTTTTTTGTGCCATTGAGTGTTGAGTTTATTTGAAAGAGACTAAACCGCCATAATAAAATGGTGAAATAGGAATGAACAACATACAGTACTGTGCAAAAGTCTTAGGCATGTTAATTGCAGGAAGGTTTCTTCAAGCGTCTCGGAGACGTTCCCGCAGTTCTTCTGGATTTAGTCTGTCTCAGTTTCTTCTGTTTCTTCATGTAATCACAGACGGACTCGATGATGGTGAGATCAGATCAGACCGGCTGTTGTCAGACTCCTTGTGCATACACACATCTCACTGGATTATTACAATTAATGGCAAAAAGAATGTTTGGAAATGTAAACTGTTATTTCCTACTGACACACTACAGCAAAAGATATAAATAACTGACTTAAAACCATTTTTTTTTGGGGGGGGGGGGGGGGGGGGGGATGGGGGTATTAACATGCCTAAGACTTTTGCACAGTACTGTACTCCTGTATTTTGGGTGAATCTCACAATTTGTTAGGATAAAATAATAATTGCGGCATCTTGCGATTTTCACAACTGTTTTCTAGTTTTGTGTGCAGACGGTCTGCAGAAGGACTGTGGGTGGTCCTGGGCGTGTCGTCTGAGACTGAGACTACACACTGAAACATATTCTAAACAACTAAGCCATCTTTACTTTGAAGAGTCATACTAAGATCACACCTGGGCGTTACTGTACAGCAGACACACATTCAAGATGTAATGAATGAAAATCCTTTCATTTACTCACCCTCATGTCATTCCAATCTGAATTTCTTCTGTAAAAAACACAAAACAAGCTCTTCCATAAAATAAAAGTTGATTGGGATGTTGTCAAGCTACAAAAATGGCAAAGCAAGTCATAAAAGTAGTCCATTTGACTATCATATTAAATTAAATCAGGTTTGGAACAACATTAGGGTGAGTAAATGATGGCATTCTCTCATTTTTGGGAGAACTTTTCCTTTAATATTCTCTGTTATAATACCCTGCTGTAAAACTCTAGCTTTCATCAAACAGACGTATTAATACACAAACGCCTTCATAAAACGGGACTATTGCTTAACATTAATAACACAGAGCACCTCATAAAACTGAGCACATGAGAGTCATGAACAAACCGAACATGTTTTATCTTCCGCAGGCCCCTGGAACGTTTCAGGACGGGGCTAAAAATAGTGTATTGTGTGGCAGAGAAAGTGTACGCGTGAGCAGGTACCAGTCGTGGCCTTGGGGAATGTGACACAGCAATGGCATCACGCATGTCCACCGGCCCGCAGGCGAACATGAACCAAATTTATCCGCATCAGACTTATAGATGTAGTACAGGGAGGACAAACGGAGGATATCTCACGTTAACATATAAAAGAACCAAATCTCTAACACACACCTCTCACTTTGTAACTCAAACATCAACAGTTAACTTTAACAGAGTATCGAAAATAATATATATTTATGCCTTTACAACTTTAGCTGATTACCACCACACGCCTGTGTGTCCGAAAGCTCAAGATCTGCCTGTAAATGCATGAAAGTGATTAAACTGATGCACTTCTTATATAAAACAATTATTTTTTTATATGCAAACTCCAAATAAAGTTCTATAAAATACAATTTTTAAAATTTCAGTACCTACTTTTTAAAATTTCGGTACTTTTGACAACACTAGTCCCTATGAGCCTCAACCACCCGCATGATCTCCATGACAGCCAATCAAGTCCAATCAACAACATTCTCTGCTTAATTAACGAGCTGTGAGAGGTTAGTGGTGGGTGGCAGGGTTGACTATTAATTCATAACAACACGGCTCTGTTTGTGTAGAAATGTTCAGAACAATGCCATTTCACATATCAGAGAGTAAAAGTCAACAAAATGTCCTAAACATGAATAAAATCAAATAATATAAACATTAACATAAACTGCACTGGCCCATCAACTTGCAAATTGATGAACATGACATAAACTGAACAGGAAAAATATCCCTTGAATGTCAATAGTTTCATGCTTTTAACAGGAGATAAATCACTGCACTGCTTTCTCTTCTCTTTTAAAAGTTAATAAGTCAAATTATATTGCTATAGGGAAAAACAATTTTAGTCACTACACTGAAAAAAATTATTTGCTGAAATTAATCAATTTTTTTATCGTAAGTGGTTGCATTCAATTGATTTTATCTACATTTAAACAAATGCATTAAGTTGAACTAAAATTGATTAAAGCTACACTGTGTAATTTTTTAAGTTGATTCTTAGCAAAAAACACTTTGGGCCCTATCTTGCACCCAGCGCAATTGACTTTGTACACCGACGCATGTATCATTCCTATTTTGCACCCGCGCAAAGCGCGCTTTTCCCTCCACAGAAGCACGTCGCTAAACTAGGGAATGAACTTGCGCTCCCTGGGCGGTTCAGCGCAAAAAAGGAGGCGTGTTCCGGCGCAAACGTTCCTTCATGCTATTTTGCAGGTTTAGAAAACAATTGCGCCACTAACCAGGAAAAAATAGTTTAAAGTCAGTGGCGCGTTGCGCATGTTATTCATAAGCTATTTTAAGGGTGCATGCTTGGCCATAATCAATGTAGCGTGTGCACAACGCGCATACACTTTGATTCTCTCATCTACACAGAAGCAGCAGTTTTCATTTTTGCAAATCATATATTATTACGATAGATAGATAGATAGATAGATAGATAGATAGATAGATAGATAGATAGACAATTTATTATAAAAGCATACATCTAGCTTACACATTTACCCAAATTATCATACGCCTTTTTAACCGAAGTTAATTTGGGTGGGTTTCTCCATCCCCAACGTCCCTGACGAGAGCGTTGCTCTCCTTGGCTGTGAACCGCTCCTGGCGCGCGTCTGGCAAATACGCCGTTATAATAGGAATCCGCTTTAGAACAAAGCGCGTCTGCTCTTAAAGGGAATGTGAGATGTCGCTCTGATTGGTTTATTTCACGATACGCCCAAACCACACCTATGAATAATGAAGCTACTTCAGACCAACCCATTTTAGATTTGCGCCTGGCGCAAGAGTCATTTATCCCGCTGGGAAAATAGCAACAGCGCCAAGACCCGCCCACAAAGTTACTTGCGCTTTGCGCTTTGACACTTGCGTTTCAGATCGTTAAAATAGGGCCCTTTGTTCTTTTAAAATGATATGTGCTCATTAATGTGTAATTACTTCTACCAACTAATCAAGTATTCTCGTAAGTGTATAATCTGCCATTTAGAATACATACGAGTCAGTCGCTCGAATGGCGGCAGCCATGTTGCGCCTCCATCTTGAAAATACATTGGCCAAAGAGGGACATACAGTACCTGGAAATTCAAGCTTCGCCTTTCGCGTTTTTACACGCAGTGGCACCGTGACGAATGCGAGGGGGAGATCAGTCGCGACTGCCGGCAGATTTGAAATAATACGGCCGCCGTAGGAGTTAAAAAGCCCTCAGAATGGGAGGGGCTAGAAAGTAATATTCAGTTGGTAGTCATAAACAATTTCACCGCTAGATGGGAGAAAATCCTACACAGTGTAGCTTTAAGTTCAACTTAATGCATTTGTTTAAATGTAGATAAAATCAATTGAATGCAACCACTTACGATAAATTTTTTTTATAATTTTTGGGCTTAAGTGCAAATCCACAAAGCCTCTGTACAAATCACCATGATAAACAGACTTGTTATCATAATTAGCTTATTTAACATTTAATACACATGGCACGAAGTTCAAAACAAGAAGGGTATAGCCTTTTGAAAAAAGAAAACACGAATATCGTGGTTGCTGCGGTTACTTGCATTCTTCTGCGGTTGGCCTGTCAGTAGCGCGGTACTACAATATTGCGGTTATCACGACAGCCTAAACTAAAGCAGTAGAAGTTTTCAATCATGTCCAGCGCTGCTTTTTTCACATTTCAGCAAGAAAACCCATTTTCAAACAGCCTTAAAACACTGAGAGATTCATAACTAATGTCTAATGCTCTAAAGTTCTTACCTAAATATGACATCATCTAAGGGCCAGTGTCAGATTTTTCAAGAAAACGAACAGAGTCTACCTGCGGGACAGGAGTTTCAATGCTAAACGTTGTTTTAAAGCATCTCATGAAGCCTCGGAGGTTCGAGTTGGAGATCTCGAGAGGCAATCACAACTTTGTAAACAACATTTATATGTCCTTCACTGGATTTTCTTGATGGTGTACCTCTCAAAGTGGATTCTCTCCTCAGAAGCTTTTCAGACGCAAGAGCAGAACACACAAGAGACACAAATGCTGAGATGAAATTAAGTTTCTCCCACAGATATGAAGAAATCAAAGCGACCCAAACTTTCTTTCGGAAAACCATGACGAGACCGCAAGTGCAGGTCAAGATAACCCGTGTGTGTGAACGATCAAAACACACATGGCCTTGCATGAACTACAGTTCATCATTCAGTAACAAACAAGAGGATCAGATATACCAGACAGATAGATAGATAGACAAATAGACAAGACAGGATAGACGGACGGACGGATAGATGGATATATAGACAGACAGACAGGACAGACAGACAGACAGACAGACAGACAGACAGACAGACAGACAGACAGACAGACAGACAGACAGACAGACAGACAGACAGACAGACAGACAGACAGACAGACAGACAGACAGACAGACAGACAGACAGACAGACAGACAGACAGACAGACAGACAGACAGACAGACAGACAGACAGACCGACCGACCGACCGACCGACCGACCGACCGACCGACCGACCGACCGACCGACCGACCGACCGACCGACCGACCGACCGACCGACAGACAGACAGACAGACAGACAGACAGACAGACAGACAGATAGATAGATAGACAGACAGACAGACAGACAGACAGACAGACAGACAGACAGACAGACAGGATAGATAGATAGATAGATAGATAGACAGACAGGATAGATAGATAGATAGATAGATAGATAGATAGATAGATAGATAGATAGATAGATAGATAGATAGATAGATAGATAGATAGATAGATAGATAGACAGACAGACAGACAGACAGACAGACAGACAGACAGACAGACAGACAGACAGACAGACAGACAGACAGACAGACAGACAGACAGACAGACAGACAGACAGACAGACAGACAGACAGACAGACCGACCGACCGACCGACCGACCGACCGACCGACCGACCGACAGACAGACAGACAGACAGACAGACAGACAGACAGACAGATAGATAGATAGATAGATAGACAGACAGACAGACAGACAGACAGACAGACAGACAGACAGACAGACAGGATAGATAGATAGATAGATAGATAGACAGACAGGATAGATAGATAGATAGATAGATAGATAGATAGATAGATAGATAGATAGATAGATAGATAGATAGATAGATAGATAGATAGATAGATAGATAGACAGACAGACAGACAGACAGACAGACAGACAGACAGACAGACAGACAGACAGACAGACAGATAGATAGATAGATAGATAGACAGACAGACAGGATAGATAGATAGATAGATAGATAGACAGACAGGATAGATAGATAGATAGATAGATAGACAGACAGGATAGATAGATAGATAGATAGATAGATAGATAGATAGATAGATAGATAGATAGATAGATAGATAGATAGATAGATAGATAGAACTTTTACCATCAGAACTTTTTCTTTTTCCTTCACAATCTATGTTGTGAAATATTCCTCACATTACGTCACCTAAATAAAGTGCACTTTTGATCACAAGTGCAGCTTCGGTGAGAGAGTAACTTGCACTGTTGGTCATAAATAATGAAAAACAGCAAAGTAATATCAGTGTCACAGGAACGAATATCTAAAAAATAACTCATTGGAAACATTTATGCATGGTAAATATTCTCCATCTGCAGAGATCTCCAGTTAGCCCCTGGATATACATAAAATGACTCTCTGAAATAACTTTGCTGTTTAAATATATGTCACGACCGAAGGGCAAAAACCAAAACAACATCCTCACCATCATGAAAGATTTTTACAGGCCATTAAAGCCGAACAGGACGATATGGAGGAAGCAGGAGTGTGTGTGAGATCAGAGTGTGTGTGTGTTTACAGAGACCGACTCTACAGAATGTGTGAGTAAAAGCAGCTTTAATTAAGAGCTGAACTCACACACACACACACACACACACACACACTGCAAGAGCTTTAATGAACACATGATGAATGCAGACCTCTCTGCTTTACAGGAGGAAGTTCACAACCTACAGAAAACATGCAGATTGAGGGGAGGGAATTTTTGAGGGAGTGTTTTACACCCAAAACACACCCATTACTCAATTAAGAGAAGAGGGACAACCCTTTTAGGCCATTTTTCCCGTCGTTAAACTACAAAAAGTGGATTCAGACACGACCTTAGCACCGTGCGCTCTGGACCATGTGCTTTAGATGGTTAAAATAGGGCCCAAAGTGTTGATGTGTTGAAAAATCAGCCAGAACACAATGCATAATAATGCAATGCAATGCAAGAACATGTCAACCAATAATTGGTATGGTAGTGAAAGAAAATATTTCAGTACAACAATCTTTAAGTTTATCAACGCAAACAAATGTTATCAGATGTTAAATGGATTTCTGGAAAAACTGAATTTCACAGCAAATGGAAAAAAAAATGAATGAATAACTCCATTATTCACAGATGTTTTCGTTAAACTATCACACAAAAACCATCAACCACATTAGATTTGCTCTTGGCAGCATTTTTCTGACCCAACTTTTGCTAAACCGTTTTGGAGCGCTCTGATTCGTGTGACGGAGGAAACAAGTGCGTGTTAAACAAACGCCGATTACACTTTCAGTCAAAAAGCTGAAAGTCTGGCAGCAGGACTTTAACCACTTTAATTAACTTTAATTAACCATCATTATGAAGTACACACACACTGGGGCTAATTATGCATTATTAATGCTATTAGTGAAGCATGCGGACTAATTCCTAATTCCACATGACACTGTTTGCTTTCTTCCTACAGTTTTTCTGAATGTTTGGGAGATGAGGCGTGAGAACAGGTATTTACAGACAGAGCCTTCACATTCCCAGGAAGGTTGGGAAGTCTTGGGAATGCCGAGAGCTGTTTTGCGTCCTGCTGTTCTCTGAGGTGGGAAAGGGAGCCGTATCCGCTTACGCTAACGGAGATCGAGACCCGCAGGCCGTAGATCCACCGCAGACGCTATGATGCCTTTATAGTGCAACTGGCAAATTCCTACTTAGTTCGGAAACATCATGACTTGATGTGCATTCAAGTGAGGGTTAAAAAACTAAGACAAATTACAAAAATGTTAGGTGTAAAATAATCCTAAATAAAATAATGATATAACAACCTAGTAATTTCAGCTGTGCAAGTGTGAGAAGTTAAAGGGGTGGTATAATGCCCTTTTCACAAGATGTAAAATAAGTCTCTGATGTCCCCAGAGTGTGTGTGTGAAGTTTTAGCTCAAAATACCCCACAGATATTTTTATACAGCATGTTAAAGTTCTCACTTTTTGAGGGTGAGCAAAAACACACCGTTTTGTGTCTGTTCCTTTAAATGCAAATGAGCTGCTGTTCCCGGCACAGGGGGCGGAGCTTCAACAGCTTGTGTCCTTTTACCTCACACAGACATACACTGAAAATTTCAAAAACTTTTAGCCTTTTATGTTCAAAACCGAGTCAGACAATGATGGAGAGACTCAAGAAGAAGTGACAACATGTAGAAGCAACAGGACATTTCTGAATGGTTAGTTGATGAGTTTATGTAGTTTATGTGTAGTTATCTTCTAGTCATTGATTAGCATATTCTGTCTTGATAATCTATAAATTGTGTTCAGGGGGCGGGGTTTATGTAAATTCTAGGGTTGGTGATGTCACTAACCCGGGCGGAATGTTGTGTAGTCTCTACCAGCCGTTTGTTGTAGTCCTTAAAAAGCAATTTCTTTAAAAGCAAATATCTCCCTTTGCTTTGAACTTTGAGCGTTGTAACTTTGCAGATGTTGTTTATGCTCAAACAGCAACATTACACACTAACTAAAGTTAGAACAGTGAAATCATATTCAACCACCCCTTTAAGGTGGCGTACACACATACTGTACATTGAGCTTATGAAATGTTTTCTGTGGTTGGAATTCTGTTGAACATTACATTAATAAATTTAACAAATCTGCGTACATTTACAAGATTGTGTAAACACAATAGGTTGGTTTCACGTGACGTCACGCTGCTGTATCGCGAGAGCGCGAAATTCAGATGGAGGGCTGGAAGTGAAATAGCTGAGGATCTGCCGTCTGAAAAAAAAGCCAATGTTTTGTGTAGTTTACGGCTGCTCCAATCGTTCTAATCGAGAAAAGGGAAAGGGTTTTTATAGAGTACGGAAGATTGTCACTCATAAAGGTGAGAAATGTAAAAAGCTCACAGAACAACGCCGTAAAAAGTGGATTTTTAACGTAAGTTACGTCTGCGGTCGGGAGGAGCAGAGTCTGTTAATGCCCATGTCTGCAGCGACCACTTTGTCGGAGGTATGTTAGCTAGCCAACGGGTTTTTGTGTCTGTGTTTATATAGCATTATGATGTCGTTAAATGCTCATTTACTTAGGTCTCGTTTACACTCACTGTCAGTGAAACGTGACCCAATTCCGATTTTTTGCTCATGTGACACAGATCGGATGTGTTCTATGACAGTGTAAACAGGCAAAGAACGCATGCATTCGGATATTTCGAGATCGGTTTCAGGCCTCACTCATATGTGGAAATAAATCAGATATGTGCCAATGCGACTGTCAGGCGGATTGGATTTTCTGAGGCATTAGGCAACGTCTCCGCGGTTAAAGGCAATATTTAAACACAATATGCTCCCACCAGTCCTGACATCTCTCTCACACACAATAACTGAAGCATATGTGCAATGATGGCACTTTTCGTCCTCCTTCGCCTCATAATCATGGTGATGTTTGGCGAACTTCGCATACATCGCAGAGCTAGGATCAAGCATATTTCACGTTCGTCCATCTGTGCAAGAGAATTTAACCATTTAAGCATTTGCGATGTTTCAGATAGTATGGCAAGTGTAAACACATGAATCGGATATGGGTCAGAGTTGAAAGAACGTGTAAACGGACGGTCAAAAAAATCGGATAAAGGTACAATACGGACAACTCCGCAACGGTTTCCTCCATAGACGTATTCTCCGTGTTTACTTCCTGCCCTCCATCTGAAATCGCCCCGCCTTCGCGCGTCATCATAATCACGTGACTGAAACTCACCTATTAACCCTCTGGGGACCACAAACGCGCCCGCGCGTTTTTCTCGTTTTTTTTTTTTAGCAATGAAAATAAACACTAAATGCTCTGTTAATTTTGATCTTTCATTTTCGTGTAATACATCAATCGATCCTGTTCAGTTTCTATTTTTTTTCTGTATACTCACAATAAAAATAAAGTGTTTTGCTTTTTGACAAATAAAGAAAAATTAACATGATGCGATTTCTGCCTTCTCTCTGTCAGTAAACTCCCATTTGAAACGCGTTCGAAAATGATCTATAACTCCGCGAAAATTCAGTCAAACAGGCAAACAGACCCACGGGCATAAAGCTTGAGATCGCATCTTTTAAATGAAGTCATTTATATAAAAAACAAATATTCTCAGCTTCTGTAATCTGTATAAAAAGAGAGCGACTCCTGTCGAGCTCATTACGAGCTAATTCACAGTAATGTGACCACTCCCCGGAGAGCGCGTGCTATTCAAACGCAAATTCTGAGAACTATTTCAGAGCTGTGAAACGCCCACATCAGCTGTAAACAAAGCGCGTCGCGACTCCTCGCGAGTGAGACATTATAGCCTACCTTATGGAGAAAAGATTCCTCAGAACAGTGCTGATGAGGAGCAATATCTCCTGAAATGAGGAGCAGATTCCGCTGAGGAGTGAGGTAGGCTGTTTTCTTTTCTCACGTGTGGAATAACGTTATGGAATAACGTTAGTGTAGGCCTATGTAAACCGCAAAAAGATGAATCGCATCTTTCTGTGAGATGAATGAAGGGGACATATTTGTAAAGACTGTTTAGCCTAAATATGAATCGCGCGTCTGTGTGTGAAAGAATAAACTGCTTTGCTATAGCCTACTGAGATGAGTAAAAATCGACTGGAATATGTTGAAATAAAATGTATTTGTATAAGCAACGTATTAAACTGCAAAAAAAATACTATTTTTGTCAAAAATAAATTCATAGACTAAGATGTTAGATGTTCCAATGTTGGCTATATTCAAACTAATGAATACATATGATAAAATGTAGGCCTATAATCTTTTTTTATTTATTTTTTTTACAAAGAAAGAGTACACTTGAAATATTGTTGAAATTGTAATTATTGTTGTAATTGTAACATTTTTAATAAAATAGCAAAACATATTTACAAGAGAGATGTAAGCGAAATCTTAAATGGTCAATATAAGTCTTCTTCTAAATACATCTTTTGTCCTTGCATTGTGGCTCAGTCAGTGTCACACCTGATGAATGGCTCATTATGCAGAGTGGGTGGGACATTCATAATCTAAGGTGTAAACTACTCCTCCCCCTCGCATATTGGCTTTCCAAGCAAAACCTGTTTTACACCATTTAAATCAATGTATTTTTTCCAACATCCATTAGTCAAAAGTCTTGTGGACACATATTTAATATGTGTTTTGTGGTCTTAATTCAGCAACTTTCATTTTAATTTTTTCCAATAACCACGCATAAACATTATTCTCTTAAAAATACAAACATCTACATACACGTTGCTCGCATATTATGGTAGCCCTGTTTGTGCTATATAGAGTGAATTTACACCTTTGCCATTAACATGTTTATAAATAACTGAAAAAAGCACAAATGTCAAGGCATGTCAGAACATCTCAAGGACCCCAAAAACAGCTTGGTCCCCAGAGGGTTAAAGGGTAAAGAAGGCTTTAAAATCAGAAGGTAAATAAAAAACTTACTAAACTTACTAAATTACTATCCTCAACTGATTTTTAAACTATAACTAAAATATGAAATTAAAATGCATTCGAAAAATATTTATGAACAATCTCTAATTACTACAATTAAAATATGAAGTTAAAACATATAAACAGATATCTACAGATGTATAGATACTACATACAATTATATGTCCATGAAAAACTAAACTGCAACTTACAAATGCACTACTAAAACTTACATACTGAATAAAAATGTAATATTAATATTAAAATAAAATAAAAATTCTAAACTATAAAAATATTGGTGTAAATGATTTTGTTCAATCAAGAAGAACATTTATTTCCCTCTTCTTCTCAGGTAAACAAATGTTTAAGCAATAGTGAAACAAAATAATGGTAATTTCCCAAAACACCAGTTGACCAATCACAACACGCTAGTCCAGCCGACCAATCAGAGCACAGTGTGCTTTTCAGAAGGAGGGGCTTCATAGAGACAGCAACTAAACTGACAGACTGGGAAGAAAGGAGCTGCAACTATGGAGAATATGGGGAAAATAATGTATGTGGGGTTTTTTTAACATTCAAAAACAGCCCAAAAACAAAATCAAGGCTTTGTAAAAGTGCATAATATGGCCTTTTTAAATGACACGGCCTCAAATGGGAAAGTCATGGCTCACAAAACACCTTCCTCCACTGCTGACTATATTATGGTGGCGTTCATCTCATGAATATGATCATTCCAACACGACTTGAAGACGATGTTAAACTGGAGCCTGGGGGAAGGTCTGGAGATGCTATATATAAACTCTCTCAGGGTTAAAATAACATGTGACAGTCCCCCATGTAAACAGTGTTGACCCTTAAATGTGTCTGGAGGTAAAGCGGGGCTAACTGGGGTGTGTCATTGAGGTATGAGAGACATGCAGTAAATAAACCAGGTTATATTGGTCCTACTTCAACAACCTGAACAAACCTAAAGAACTATTCACACAACTCCAAAGCATTTCAGCATTTCAAATACTAACCAACACAAAGAGCATGTTCAGAATATCGTCTAAAGAAAATAAAAAGTAGTATGAAGGACCCTATGATTTCCACAACGCAGAAAACGTGGATAGAATTGCGGAATACAGTCATAAGAATTTGCTGAAGAACACGGAATGTCACGGAATTTAGTAAAATTTTGGATGAATGAATCAAAACTATCGTCTATGAAGAAACTCAAAGGTCTTCACTACAACCCGACAAAATAAAAGCTTGGTTTAACTTGACATTATGACAGAAATATATTACTACTGTACAGCAGAATGTACTTCTTAAAGTAATAATAACAATGCAGTTTATTAAAATAATACTTTTAAGGAATATCACAATTTTTCATCTATATTTTAATTTCAACCGTAAACATCTGTTGTGCAGCGCTTTGTTTGTCAAACAATTACAGGAATTGTTCACATTTTATTTGATTACATTTTAAGTTTAAAGTTTTATGCAAAAGATTTATGTTTTATGAATAAATTTGATCACCACCGTTCTCAATAATGCATTTTATTAGAATCCAGAAATTGTAAAATTATATTAGAATCCATTTTTTAGACCTCCTTTTTGATTATAATACTAAACCATTAAAACAGAACTCAGAAAAATTAAAAGGAAAACACAGAAAAAAATAAAAACGGATTTTAAAGGGCCTTAAGTATGCAAAATTAGCTTGATTTGATCTAATATTTCCAGTGTGAACTGAAAGTGACATTACCCACAATTCTCCTTTTTTTTAAAAAAATACTTTTTTCCTTAAAACTTATTTAAAAATTCAAAATAATCAATTTTTTTTTGGCAAATTACAACTAGACGTCGCCGATCACTAAATTAAACTATGTTGAAAGACATCAATGTTAATCTACAGCACCACGGTAAAATAAATCCTATTTTATACACTATTTTACAGTAGCATCAGCATCAGCTGTCCACTGCCTAGTCATCCATCTCTGACGCCCTGCAGTGCGGACACCTTCTGATGACATCATGTGACCAGTGTGATACAGTGGTGTGCCACAGACAGCTGGCATTCGACTGGCGCCACCCTGTTGTTTGGAAAGCTCTGATGTCTCACATGCTCCTCTGACCAACACAATCCTGTGTCCAGTGATATGAAGCTAAAGATACACACAGACAACACTGCCAACTCTATTCCAGCCCAGCACAGAAACTGCACTGCATGCAACTGACTACATACACACACACACACACAATTCACCAACACACTGTCAGAGAGACATGCGTGCACATACACACAGTTTCTGCAATGTATAGTGTGCTTACTCTGCACATACACACAGTTTCTGTTATGTATAGTGTGTTTATTCTGCAAATATGCAATTATCTCAGTTCAAAATGCATGAAGCAAATATAATAATTCATGCTGCTTTGATTACACGCATAATTAAACACAGATACAAACATGACATTTCCACAGAAAACATCTTAAGGGGGTCATGACATGAAAAATTACATATCAGAGGTCTTTGTACCAGTAAAACGTCCTCCTCATTATAAACAAAGCATTTATTTAATCAAGCTCCAGAAACAGCTTGTTTTGATATCGCAGGATCTGTGATGTCACACGGGCAAATGCATTTGCATATGCCCGCCTCCAGAGCAACATCGATGAATAGTTATACATCTTCACACCATAAGCCCCGCCCATTAGCGTTCAGTTGCTTAACGGCTCACATTTGCCTACTCTGGAAGTGAGCGTCGTGTCGAAAGCAAACAGAAGTCATTATAATCACTGATGCTGTCTACACTGATACAGTATACAGATGTGTGTTCAGTTTCTGACTTACTTCCATTTTTCAATAAATTGCCATAACTGTTTCCAGGTCATCTGTGACTGTGGGAACCCTGACGTCATCAACAATCTTCTCCTCTAACCAATAAAAACTGAGAAACTTGATTCTGACAGCAAGCACAGACACACACACACACACCTGAAAAGAATAGAAGCATACGAGCATGTTTCGTCACTCACCAGTCGTACCGTCGGGCACCTTCCTCAGCGACGACATGAGCGCATCTCCAGGAACACGAGGACCCTCCACATACTTGGGCTTTCTAACAGGTCCTTTAGAGCAGAAAGAGAGAAAAATATATAATCAATCTGAGATCAAGAAGGCAGCGCCAGCGTCTGACTTCTGTGACTCCGGCTGCATCTACAATCTCCACAGCTCTGGGAATGTAAACTACAGCCGGAAACCAGCGCAATTTAACTCTTAGGAGACGGGTGTGAGATCTCTGAGAGATACTGTGTGTCGCTCCCACCAATCCTGCTTCTCCATCTACTCATGCTTGCACATATTCTTAAAAAAAGAGCCTCAGTCTCTCTTTAAAGACATGAAACGTGAAATAGGTTTCCCAAACAATTTTACTTGAATAATGTGACATTAGAGAAGCAGTATAATAAATGGGAGGAAAAAAAGTATGCTAGGACTTGATTTTATCCATTAGTAATTGACTGGATCATTAAAAGTTACATATCAGATTGAAGTCAGCTGACAGATGGTGAGAGGTTGGAAAAGTTATAAAGTTTGAGGTCAGCAAGATTTTTTGAATGTTTCAGTCTCTTCTGCTCACCAAGGCTGCATTTATGTTAGTTAATTAATTAAATATAATTACAAATTTAAAATAACTGTTTTCTATGTGAATATATTTTAAAGTGTAATTTATTCCTGTGATTAAAAGCTGAATTTTCAGCATCTTTACTCCAGTCTTCAGTGTCACATGATCCTTCAGAAATCATTTTAATATTCTGATTTGCTGTTCAAGAAACATTTCTTACTAATATCAATGTTGAAAACAGCTTCATAATTCTGTAGAAACCGTGATACATTTCTTTCCGGGATTCTTTGATGAATAGAAAGTTGAAAACGTTTGAATGGCAGTGTACGAGGCCAGTTAATACACCAGTTAAGGTGGTACTAATGTCGATTACGCAGACATGCAGCGGTTTGGACCAAAATAATGTGTTAAAAATCAGCTTCAGGTTTGAGATGAAAGTCGAAGCTCTTCACATCTGACACAAAGAGCGCTGAAGGTCATGCAATCCTGAAGGGGCGAATTCCTCTTCGTTGAGCATATAAAAGAGAAATCCTGCTCGACCCCCATAAAGCTTGTAGGTTTAAGTACGTTCCTCTGTTTATCATTGAAAACCCTGCTGAGATCAAAGACCCTGGCGGTCCGTGTACGATCTGACCAAATAAAGTCATGGAGTAAAGAGCAGCCGCTGGCGACGGGAGCCCTTAAATCTCCCGGACACATCCATCAGAGATTCATATAGAGATTCACCTGCATGACTTTGACCTCCAGGAAGAAAACACAGCGCTCAGAGATGACAAATGAAACAGCGATGTGTGTAAAGACAGCCATAAATCAAGAGCTAGATGTCCTGATGATACAAGTGAATGTGTTAAAGTCAAGATGAAATCATAACTGACTCTATTGACGTTCTTCGTGTACATTGTCACTCTTATTGTGAACAATATGAGATGATGAGAACAACAGTCAAGGTTTTTTTTTTGTGGATGACCTCATAAATCACTCCTGGCTCAAATCTGATAATCAACACTCATTTTTCAGTCAATTAAAAATGTCAACACAGTTTCTTCGTTTTGTTTAAAATAACTAGATTAGTTTGTCAAAATTAACTAAAACTAAAAACTAAAATAAATAAATAAATCATAAATAAAAGTATAAACAAATGCATAAGTAAATAAATAAACCAAAATAAGTGTGTCGAAATACATTTTTGAGGTTGCATTAATGGAGAACATACTGTACTTAAAAACTAAAATATTTAAACCAACTAAGAATGTTATTTAATATCAATATCCCTTCATATTTTAACATAATCTAAGGGGAAATGTTAAGGAAAGCTGTACTCTTCTGTATCCAGTGACTTATCGTTTGAACAAACAAACATCTTTTGGGTAAATTATCCTTTTAACACACAGATACAGACACACACACACACTTCTTCAGCTCTCATGGTGATTTACACTGCCATCTATGGACACCTGCAGTGAAATGCAAACATTGATGTAAATGCAAACATTTCACAGTCCATTGCTTTTGGAATAAACAGTAACTTTGTTTTTCATCCATATGATATGCATGTAAACAAAACCAGCCTTTTCAACTTGCTGTCAGTGGCTCAGGTTATCTGTGGGACTCGTATGTTCTCTGTTTTTCTTCAAACTATCACTGACATTTTGATATTTTCTTTCATCTAGCTTAGAAAAATGAAACTTCTGTCATCCTTTACCAAATCTGCATGAATTGTTTTTATCATGGACACAAAATAAGATATTTTGAAGTCTAACTTTGGACCCCCATGACTTTTATCGTATGAACAAACACCTTTTGGGTAAACTATCCCTTTACCGCAAATAATTATTGAGAATAGAGATATCAAAGCACAGGTTGTATTTTATATTTGATTACTTCTGTGTGTTCTACACATTTCTTTGAATGTTTACTTGAATAATTGATTCCAGAAAAAAAAAAGCTTTTATCTTTATTGTATTATTGCCTGCAATTTGTTTCAGTGTTCATCTTAATACTTAATTGAGAAAGAAACTTGCAGGCTACGTATATGGTGGCGTTCTAACTTTAATAATTAGTTTTGCTGTTGAATTAAAAATGTCACTGCTACAAACTAATTCACTTGGATATTGTGATATTGCCCTGTCAAGACCAAATATAAATGAACACACTTTCACTGAACGCCCCCTCATGTATTTCCTTCATATATAATTCTTGTCCAAGTTTAGGCTTCAGGGAAAAGAGAATAAATCCACACACACACACACACACACACATCTGTGATTAAAATGCATGAGTCTCATCTCTCTGGTGGAGATCACAAACAGGTATTAACTCAGTCTGAGGTCCGACGGCAGATCTGAGATGCATGCAAATAAAGAGCGAAAGAATATAAATGAGAGGAAAAGCAAGAGAAAGAGGAAAAACAACAAATCAATCTGTTCTTCGAAGATACCTTCTGCTGGCCACATCGAATCAAGAAACGACAGGCTTTGCAAATGCAGCTCAAAACGCCATGTTCCTTACCAAATGAATGAGAAGGGTTTTTAGTCTAAATAAAGGGCTAGTGGGACTGTAAAGTGAGTCAGCTGATCCTTTCATTAAATTACTTGTTAAATAATCAAATATAATGACTAATACGACGTCTCACGATGCGTGCTATTCAGAATGTGTAACTCCTGTTGTGGACGCGCTCTTCCCTAACAATGAGCTGAAACACCACGGCAACTAGACCCAAATAATCCACAATGTTTTATTACAATAGTGTTGTCTTTATAATGTTATGTAATATAACAGTCCCAATAATAGCTATTATTAGGCGTGCACTGAGCTGCGCACGCTGAAGCTGATTACTGGCACGCTTTATACCGCGTTAATTCTAAATCAAATGCATCCTATATGAGATAAATCAGATATATATATTATACACACAATAAACACAATATTACAACTTACATTTGCACAAAACAAAAGGATCCAAATGCACACGCAAACTTAGTCATTAAGGTGTAACTCGAGCCTTTTAACGTAAAATGGTCGTAAAATGGTAAAATTATTATCAATATAAATTGTCATATATAATATAATTATATATGATATTTTATATCGATAATAATATGTCTATGGAGAAATTGAGAAAATAAAAGGGATTTTTACTTCCTATAATGCAGATGAAAGAAAATATATTGGATGAAGAAGTTATATATTTTTTAGAACGTTTCCTATAGCTCAGAAATTAAAGTGTTGGCGCTTGCAACGCCAAGGTCATGGGTTCGATTCCCAGGGAAAGCAAGAATTGATAAGAATGTAAATGTGTACCTTGAAAAGCAATATAAGTAAGCGTCTGCCAAATGCATAATTGTAAATTTTATATACAGTACAAGTAATTTAAAATAATACATTTCTCCATGGACAAAATGAAAAGGATTTTTATTTCTGGAACTCAGCTTTTGTGCTCCCCTCATGTGGGTAGATCCACATAGGCTTTAAAAGTCATGGAGAAAAGTCAAAGACCTCCTGACACGTTCACATTTAAGTCTTTCTCCCAAGACACAAGCTCTTCTGTACGGACAACAAAAGCCACGGGAAGAAAGAGAGCGACGTGACAATTCTCCTCTTCACTCTGAAATATCATCTGTCTGTGAATCATGTATTCAGACTGAAGTGACGTCCACAGATGGAAGTTTGCTTTTGTGAAGTGCAATATTGAACAGAGGAGGTTGTCATCCAGAATGGTTTTATTGCGTTGGCCGGTCAACGCCACACCAACGCCACTGATGCTAATGTGAGCTCCATGTTATCAGCCGGATCACTCTGGTTCTGCAGAACTTTCTGAACTCTGAAACCTTCACAAAAAAACTGAATCTGCTTGTGCTGCATTTTAAGGCAGTATTTCTATAAAAGACAAATGTTCTGATCAAACTCAGACATTTAAACATGAGGATGTGAATTTGAAGATTATTCTCATATTTTTAACCCACTTATGTTAATATTATCAAACTGATTTGTGTGAATTGCGCAAACTGGATGAATGTTTTAGAGTGACACAAACCACCAAAAACACCATTAAATCTATTGCTAATATTTGCTTTGTGCTGCCGTTTTACCTCCAAAATGATGTCACTTCCTGTAGGTGACGTCATATGTTACTTTTACAAAAGACTAACAAGGATGTTATAGTAATATTGACAACACAAGGAAAAATGATTTATCAAAATGTGTCAAAAAAAACTTTTGGATGGATGATAGATAGATAGATAGATAGATAGATAGATAGATAGATAGATAGATAGATAGATAGATAGATAGATAGATAGATAGATAGATAGATAGATAGATAGATAGATAGATAGATAGATAGATGGACGGATAGATGGACAGATAGATAGATGGACGGATGGATGGACAGATAGATGGATGGATGGATGGATGGATGGATGGATGGATGGATGGATGGATGGATGGATGGATGGATGGATGGATGGATGGATGGATAGATGGATAGATAGATGGACAGATAGATAGATGGACAGATAGATAGATGGACAGATAGATAGATAGATAGATAGATAGATAGATAGATAGATAGATAGATAGATAGATAGATAGACAGATAGACAGATAGACAGATAGATAGATAGATAGATAGATAGATAGATAGATGGACAGATAGATAGATAGATAGATAGATAGATAGATAGATAGATAGATGGACAGATAGATAGATGGACAGATAGATAGATGGACAGATAGATAGATGGACAGATAGATAGATAGATAGATAGATAGATAGATAGATAGATAGATAGATAGATAGATAGACAGATAGACAGATAGACAGATAGATAGATAGATAGATAGATAGATAGATAGATGGACAGATAGATAGATAGATAGATAGATAGATAGATAGATAGATAGATAGATGGACAGATAGACAGATGGACAGATAGATAGATAGATAGATAGATAGATAGATAGATAGATAGATAGATAGATAGATAGATAGATAGATCGATCGAACATGCTGTATTAATATAAGCTGTAAAGGGAAAGTGTATCTTGAGGCACTAAACGTCTTTTACAGATCCTCACGCAACCAGACTTCCTAAGAGATACTCCATCTCCATTTCCACTGAAAACCTTCTCAACATCTGCTAAACCTATCCATCTCCAACTCACTATATCACTGAAAAGACATGCTTCTGCTCAAACGAATTCAACAGGGACAGGTCCAGGAAGAAAAAGTATTGTTGACGTTAGACCTTCAGAGGGTTTGAGTGAATAACCCAAACTCTCCAGCAGAGGACAGTAAGGAGGCGACGGGAGGACGAGGTGAAGCTCCTGATGAAAGCAGCACATAATGTGTGGCGGCCTCATGTGATATGGCTTTAATAGGATCAATAACTCGCCGGTTTGGGGAAGTAGCGGTTTAGCTTAAAAGGGAGCCGCCACAGTTCAATGTTATTACTTCAGCTGTGAGGAAATGAGCTCCAGGACCGAGGTAATGACGCTGAATTCAGGATCTGTTAGAAGGCGTTTATACAATCTGAGTTTGGCTGAACTCACATCATGGATGTTGAGTGTTGGATTGTGAAAATGTTCTGTCATAATCATTTGTTTACAAACAAGTAATCATTACTTCAATGAGCTCATTGTTTCTGCCTTAAATTATTACATTGTTTAAATTAATAGATTTTTAGCTAACTATGTGTATATTTCTGAAATACATAACTTAGACAGTTACCTCTGACAACAGATCACTCTAATTTGTAAAGTGGACTTCTGAATTGATGAATTTTCTGTAAAGCTGCTTTGAAACGAGGTGTATTGTGAAAAGCGCTAAAATAAATGTGAATTGAATTGAATATTATCATGGCCGAGATCCATCTATACTACTGAGACCACACAGCTGACATGTTAATCCACCAATCAAACTTTGCTTGGTTTTAAGTGATGGTTTGTGGCAGATTGCATCAAAAGTGGTAGTTTGGTAAACATGCAATGTCTCATTTACTTTTACTGCTAGCGTACTTAAAACATGCAGTGTAACTCAGCCTGAGTCTCTGCACATCTGACACAGTATCTGTACTGACGAATCAAGCGTGAGTGATTGACTCATGACTCCAGGATCTCCCTGTGGCATCAGGACTCCAGCAGCTCTGGTAGAAACCGTGTGTGTGTGTGCGTGTGTGTGTGTGCGTGTGTGTGTGTGTGTGATTTCTGCCCCCCGTCCTGCTGTTCAACACGTCCTCGTGAAGATCTGAACATCCTCTCTCATAAACACACAGACTCCCTCCAGCTTTTCACACCATATGTGGCAGCTTAAAAATGAATAGTTTACCCAATAGTAAAAGAAGAGTTAAAGGGGTCATATGATGCTTCTTAAAGTTTTCCTTTAGGGTGTAATGTACCTGTTTGTGCATGTATAAGATCTGCAAAGTAGCAAAGCTCATAGTTTCCCACAAAGGGATTTAGGGCATTTTCACACCTGAAAGTCTGACCAAGGTCCGAACCAAAGTTCATGTTTTGATACATTGTGCACATTCGGTTAGTTTTGGTTTGGTTTCTCATTGCAATTATGCGAGTGCAGTTTACATGACGTACTTGCGTCCTGTCGTCATCATCAGGCATCGCCCATCCCTACTATCCATCTATCCGTCATCATCAGGACTGACAGATCTGCACATAAATATTCTTCTTCAGTTGTTTAGGCTACGCGGGAACCACCGGAACTTCCTGTAAATGTTCTGAAAGTCCGAACCATACAGAAAATGCTTTCACACTAGAAACGAACCAAACCTTTGTTCAGTTTGATCCAGACCGAGACTACCTCTTTTCATTAGGGATGTCCCGATCCGATCACGTGATCGGAAATCGGGCCCGATCGCGTGTTTTCAGACTCGATCGGAATCGGACGTTACCTCCCGATCAGGACTCGGATATATATGTATTTATATTCTCATTATTTTTTAACACCTCTATTATGCGGTGACACAGAGTTACGGCGGTTTCACACTGCACGCGTTAGCAGAGCATAAGCAGCGCAGGAGCAGTGCGTATGGTGAGCAGGAGCAGGACACACGCGTTTTGCTTTCATACTGGCAGCGTTTGTCACGCGCGGCTGAACCGTGGGTTGTGTACAGACAGAGTCTATAATGGATAAGTTGGCATTGCTTTTTTTCGTTTTCAAATACATTTAAGAGAAAAGACTTGTCAAGCAGCTTATTTTATTAATAATTTCATTTATATAACTTTTGGTTCATCTTTGTTTTTATTGTTATGGCAACAAGTTTGTTTTTGGACATTTGTTTTCTTTTTAAATTGCTGTTGGTCATTTGATTGACTGTTTAAAACACAATAGATATCATCAATGCACTTTTTGGATAAAACTGCGGTGTATTTTGGCCATGATCAATGTATTGTCACTTTAATTCAGCAAAAGCGGCGCAGCAAAAATAGACTCGGCGCCGAAACGATCACGGCACTGCTGCTTCTGCTCTGCTCTGCTACGCACTGCCGTGCCACCTCTGCGTGCGGTGTGAATGCTCTAAAGCCTGGTTTAATCTGTTAACATGGGCGGCGAAAAAAATACGCGCTACACGCTCTGTTTTAACAGTGCAGTGTGAAACCGGCGTAAGAGTTAGGAGTGCAGTTCCTAAAAGCACATTACTGGCTTTGCAAACACTGTGGCACTTTTATTTTTTATTTGTTTACATGCCTAACGGATATTTTAAGTTAAGGTGCTATTTGTTTATATATTAGACTTTTTTTAATATTTACTGTTGCACTAAAGTCCAAAAGTGAAGAATTTATTTATTACTTGATTGTTCAAGCTACCTCACAGAAGTGCTCTGTTTGTTAACAGAGTTGTTGAATGTTAAAATAAGGTGAATTAAATAAAAAATAAGGATTTTTTTGCATTATAGAAGTATCGGATCGGGACTCGGTATCGGCAGATACTTAAAATCAAATGACTCGGACTCGGACTCGAGGGCAAAAAAACCTGATCGGGACATCCCTACTTTTCATCGAGCCAAATTTCATCTGTTTGGTCCGGACCGTGGTCTGGGAGAGGTTTCACACCTGTAATTTTGATTCGGATCAAACTGAAAAGTCCGAAAATCCGGACCAAACAAGGTAGCTGTGAAAGGGCCCTTATTCTATCCAACAGAGAACACTGATCCAGACCTGCCTAAAACACCTCGATCCAAGTCCAGATATCACTTCCTCAAACGTCCACGTCACAATGTGAAATATAAGCATAAGAAGACGAGGTTTCAGTTAGTAGTGTTGTCTTCATGTCACGGAGACACTGTGTGTTTGGATGCGAAAGCATGGTTCTGATGGATCGGCTTGATCATCCGCATTTTCAGAATCCGACTCGGACTCAAACTGATACGGTAAAACCGACGACATTATTAACTCTGTGTTTAAAAGCGCTTTCGAAGCTGAAACTCACGATTATGGTACGGGGCGTCACATTTCCCGACACATGTTTGAG
Organism: Abramis brama; assembly: GCF_963993115.1. Classification (NCBI taxonomy): domain Eukaryota; kingdom Metazoa; phylum Chordata; class Actinopteri; order Cypriniformes; family Leuciscidae; genus Abramis; species Abramis brama. Next base: position 41,990,682 of record NC_139970.1, read on the forward strand.
GTGATCACAACGCACTGGGTCTGCTGGCCAATCAGAGCGCCTCTCAAAAGGTGGAAATCAGTGCTTTTTAGACAGACTGGGAACAGAGGAGCTGCAATAATGTACAGTACACTTTCAGAAAAAAAAGGTACAAAAGCTGTCACTGGGACAGTACCCTTCAAAAGGGTTCTAATATGTACCATTTAGGTACTAATACGTACACTTTTGGAACTATTATGTAAACTTTTGGAACTAACATGTACACTTTTGGTACCAATATGTACCTTTGAGGGACTAATATGCACTCTTTAGGTACAAAGGTGTACCTTTTGAAAAAGTCCCGCTACAGTGACAGCTTTTGTACCTTTTTATCTGAGAGTGTATGTGAAAAACTATGCGTTTTTTGAACATTAAAGCATGTAAACCTGTTCTATTACACCCAATAATCAAAATAATGAACGTTTAAAATAGCATCATATAACTCCCTAAAAAGGAATAGTTCACTTCAAAATTAAAATTTAGGAAGATATGTTGAAGAATGTCAGTAACCAAATTGATGAACCCCATTGACTTCCATAATATGGAAGAAAATACTGTGGAAGTCAATGGGGTTCATTAACTGTTTGGTTATACCGACATTCTTCAACATATCTTCTTTTGTGTTCAGAAGAAGAGAGAAATTCATACCAGTTTGAAACAATTTTGAAGTGAACTAATCCTTTAAGTTCTAACGACCTGTTCTGTATGAAATAAATGCATGTCTTATTTACCGCACACAAACCCTCGTCCTCTGTCCACATGAAACTCATCAGCCGGCCTTTGATGCTCCTAATAACAACAACTAATGCCAAAAATTCCCTTCGGCACAGCCGAATAAGGTTCGTTTGGTCATTGTCATCCAGGGTTTAAGACAATAATCTCTCACATTATCCATGTTATTACTTCCACAATCTAAACAAGAGTGTCTGAGTTTAAAGTCCATATGAACCTAATTTTGGTTATTTCCAAATTCTTCCCCGTGAGTTTTCCCAGAAAATCCTACTTGAACTGATAAACATTTGCATGATATAAACATTTATGTTATAATAGGACATATTATAACATGAACAGTTCTAAAATAGGCCATTCATTGAAGGTGCGCCTTATAATCCGGTGCGCCTTATAGTGCGGAAAATACGGTAGTCATGCACTATTAATGTGTGATGAAGGAATATTATGGGATAAACACAAAATTACAAAAATGAATTTGATTCGTTTAAATGAGTTGATATTTTGTGGCATTTTTAATGCATTAAAATTCAACTTATTTTTTTTTTAATTAAATCATTTCTCACAAAAAAAATTATCCAAGCCATTATCTAGTTAATATTGTTATATTAGTGAATATTAATTATATTATATTATATTATATTATTATATATAATAATATATTATATTATTGAAAATTTTTATTAAATAATTTCTCATAAAACAATTCTCTATGCCATTTTTCTATATATTAAAATGCTTTAGTAAAATATCTAGATTAATATTGTTATATTAGTGGATATACACTTCTGTTCAAAAGTTTGGGGTCAGCAAGATGTTTTATGTCTCTTCTGCTCACCAAGGCTGCATTTATTTGAACAAAAATACTGTAAAAACAGTAATATTGTCAAATATTTTTACCATTTAAAATAACTGTTTTATATTGTAATATATTGTAAAATGTAATTTATTCCTGTGATCAAAGCTGAATTTTCAGCATCATTACTCCAGCTTGATATTTTTGTGGAAACTGACACATTTTTGTTCAAGATTCTTTGATGTATAGAAAGATTAAAAGAGCAGCATTTATTTGAAATCGAAATCGAAATCTTTTAGAATATTATAAATGTCTTTTGATCAATTTAATGCATGCTTTCGAAATAAAAGTATTAACTTCTTTGAAAAAACAATACAGTGTAAATGAAAAAGATTAAATATGATTCTTCCTATAGTTAATTTAAAACTGCATATTACTTTCCCAACCAACATTTTCAAGATCTGTGGATGTAAAAACAAAAGCTCAATCTCATGTGATGTCTGAGGATTTCTCAAGGGAATCTCATTTGGACGTTTATCTTTCTTTAATTGTCAGACTAATGAAATGTGCAAAGGGCAAATCGAGCATGTCGCCTGCTTCCGGTGCCTTCAAAGGATCAATCCCCTTTCAAAGAGAGGTGCGGATATACACACACACACACACACACACACACACACACACACACACACACGAGGGCCAGATGTGAGCGAGATGCCAAAGTGACCACTGAAAGATTTCAATCCTCTGTGCTAAATCCTCCAAAAACCACCAGCAAAGCCTTCTGAAGATCTCAGCTGCTCATGACCTTGTCCTTAACACAGAGATGGCGAGGAAAACACCTCAGACTGTTTACACACACACAAACACACACACTAGTGTTTGAATGTATTGACATACCAACTCAATCAAGATGCATATGAACTAACAGATGCTTAATTTGACCTTCTACTTTACATTCATAAAAATAAAGACAATCAGAGCTAAACAAATACACAAAAGCACACATTAATAGAGTTAACAACTGGATTAACAATCTAAAAACTAAAAGTCTCCAGTAAAAAGTCAAATATATGAACTTAAAAAATACCATTAAGTACCTTTTTCTACCAATTCTGATCATAATTTTATATCAAAATTACTGCCTCCAAAAAAAAAAAAATCATTAAAACATGAAATATATTAAAACATAAATATTTAAAGAACATCCAGATGCATTAATGGGAATTTGTAATTCTATACTGCAAGAAAACAACTGGTAACACTACATGAAGCCTTTATATAATGCATTATAAACATATTTTTAATGCATTAATTATGCCTTGCAATGCACCTTTTAATGAATAAGTATAACCACAGTTATAATACATTATAATACTTAATATAATCTATTTATTGTTACATAGAAAATATGACAACAACCAATTTCAGATGTAACAAGGACTCTGCAAATACAATGCATTTTCAACTTTGGTTATAATTATTTGTGAAATATATAATACATTACAAAGTACATTATGAATATCTTTATAATGCATTATACATGAAGCGTTACCAACAAAAAAATCAAACAGTCCGAAAATTTGCTTCGTACTCTTTATGAAAAACATCATTTCTTATTTTCTTTCTTTTCATTTTCGGGTGACCTGGATGTGTTCTTGTTAGAAATTCACCATTCAAGTGTGTAATTTCTACACTGCTAGCAAACCCAAACAAGTGCAAATCTGTTTTCAAAAAAATCTGTTCATAAATTTCATTATTTTTAAATTGTTTTGTTTATGCTTTTAGTAGAACACATTTAAAAGACCAGAACAAACAGGTCACTAGGGGTATCACATACAATTATGTTGTTCATATACTGTTAACGTCATATCAGGGGTTACGCTCCCAATAGTCTCAAAGAGTGAGAGGAGAAGAGAAAAATAAAAAACAATTTATCAGGAGAATCTAAACTGATAGTTTTAATAAACATCCCACCTGGAGACTTCTTGCAGGGGCGAGCTGACATGACGTAGTTGTGTCGGGGCAGGAGAGGGGACGAGGGCAGAGACATGGACACTCCTTTAGCCAGGCTGAGCTTGAGGCCTTCGTCTGTGGGCGAGTACGGATGAACACCGCCGGGAAACCTCCGCTGGGCACTGAGCGGGTACGGCTCTCCTGATCACACACAAAGAAAACACGTTTCAAGTCAGGTCCTCTCGAACATAAAAATGCATAAATTGACAGCAAAATCATTGCAAATATATTCTAAATATTTCTCATCATCAAAAAGTGTGGCTCTTCATGGAGCAGAAACACATCTGAAACTTTTGATGACAAACTTTGACGTTAGCAGGTCTGAAAGTTTAAAATAACTTTGAACAGCTTGAGGTTCAAAAAAAGTAAAAAATAAAATGTTGCTAGCATGATTTAACATATTGCTAGCTTTTATTAATGCATTGTTAACATGTTTTAACATACTGCTAGCATTATTAGAATGTTGCTAACATGTTTTAGCATGTTGTTTACATAAGCATGCTGCTAACATAATTAACACATTGCTAGCATGTTTTAACATGTTGCTAACATGAATAATCCACTTCCCAGCCTCACTGAAACCGACGGGCACGTTTGACGTTGACTGACACTCGTCCAGCAATGACACTGATTCAGTCATCTTCATAAAAACACTGAATCGCCACTGAAATGTGTCAGAATCCACAAACGGTTTTCACTGTAATCCCTGAACACCATCAAGGGAACCAAAACTAATTAGCAGAGCTCAATAATAATACAGAATAACGTGTCTCAAATGTATTTTCATTGCGTGGTTTTCACAGCACAGATTAAACCCGGCGTCTTTTCTCCACCTTAATGTTTATTATTATTATTTTCTTGCTTTTAATGTTTGGAGAAGAGCTGCCGTTAAACCTGATGAGCTGTGATTGTTTTACGCCACTAAATGCTTTTGGGAAAACTCATCTATTTGCTATTCTCACAATATAACACTACATTACTTGCTAACTGTGCGGTGTTTAATGTACACTGCCTACTTTTAAAATAATACAATAAGAAATACTTTTTTTACATGCCATTTAAAAAATGGATTACGCAAAATAACATTTCAAACACTGACTTTATGCTGTAAAAAAATGTATGCAATTTTGTGTGAAAATATCATAAGATATAAGTATTGCACATATGTATAATAATATATGTACATATAGTTTCTCTTTATGCATGCGTCTATATTTAAGTATATGACATGTATACGTATGTATAATTTGTATGCATTCTTATCAAGTTAATTTTATTTTCCTCACGTTTATGTATTCATATGTTTACATGTCTTTATTTATGTATTCAGTACAACATGTATGACTTATAACATTCAGGAATGAGGGCAAAGTCTTGTTTCAATATATCGTATTGCTGTTAATGGAAAGTTTGATAAAGAATAATTTAAAAAAAGTGTTTTTAATGCCTCTACAAACAATACTGTGTATTAAGTATTGCATTATGACAATAAAGTGTTGTTATTATATACAGGTGAAACTCGAATATCGTGCAAAAGTTCATTTATTTCATTAATTCAACTTAAAAGGTGAAACTAATATATTATATAGACTCATTACATGCAAAGTGAGATATTTCAAGCCTTTATTTGTTATAATTTTGATGATTATGGCTTACAGCTTATGAAAATTTTCCAAATTTCTGAGATTTTGAATTTGGTGTTTTCATAAGCTGTAAGCCATAATCATCAAAATTATAACAAATAAAGGCTTGAAATATCTCACTTTGCATGTAATGAGTCTATATAATATATTAATTTAACCTTTTAAGTTGAATTAATGAAATAAATGAACTTTTGCACGATATTCAAATTTTTTGAGTTTCACCTGTATATATAAATGTGGTAAATATATCTCATAAGATCGAACAAAATAGTGATTTTTAAAAATCGCATGTCATTACTTCACGCTGTAGATGGAAGATGAAGCTGAATACAGTTTCACACACAGTGAGCTCTTTTGCATATTGCGCATTTTGACAAATGTACACGGTCATTCGGACATTGCACTGCATTCAATGCAAGCATACATACTATTTATTGTAGAAACACAATGATAGTGCGTTATTCTGACCAAAGTCTCGATTCATCTCTTCTCCCACTCACTCTCTCCCACTGACGAAGAGCAAAACAAAGATATCTAGTGTTTGAAAAGGCGAATAAACGAAAACAGGAAGTCAGCGTGGCCTACTCACACCTCCGCTCTCTCTCAACACACACTGGGGTCACCAGCGTCTGGTCAGAGACAGGATGAAGTAGGATTGCATTCACTATTTCACTTTATCTCAACTTGAGTGTTGGTCCCTAATCGGATGAATGAAAAACAAATGTAAAAATTGCAAGAAAATATGGAAAAAAAAGATTTTTTTTTGTGCAAATAAGAAAATGTGTCCAATTTCTGTCCATTCAAAAGTAATAAGTACCAATATATTCCACATAATTATTTATTATGCACAAAAAAAGAAAAAGTCAAATATACAGTTCTGCTTTTGCATATTTTACTTCCAGCCATAAACAACACTGTTATATCTTTTCATGATTTGATGCCACTAATGTGGAAAACTCAAGCTCGTTGCATCAACCTGTAAAAACTACTGTTTCCGGACAGGTTTCTGTATCATGAGGTTTGCATTCAGTGAACATGGACGTGCCACCAGAGAGCAGGCTGACGAGTGAACGAAAGCCTTTAAGGCCCTGTTTAAACCTGGAATTGGATGATCCGATCACAATTAGAGGAGGGAGAGACATACCCGTTTACACTTTTGTCCACTTTCAACCACTTCTGTCCTGATTTCTTCTGATTTCGATCTAATGGATGAAATAAACTCATGCAATTTACATATGAACGTGACCGGAGACGACGGAAAAACACATGGAGAGCATCAGCTTTAGTTTCTGCTCTGACAGCCGCAAGATCACGAACGCTATGAGTGTGTGTTAGAAATCAGGAATGGTGAGAGAACATTGTGAAGGTACATTTTTTGTAATCAAACCAAGCTGACAAAGCTTAAATCCCATCTGGCTAGCGCACTTCCCATAATGTTCACGCATTAAGTCAGTAGGAGGAGAGTCTTTTGTGGCTGTTTGAACACATTCGAGAGGTCGAAAGTGGACAAGCTCAAAACGTTTTAGACCCCGTTTACACCTGAATTTAGTGAAGTCCACTTGTGATCCGATTGGCCAAAGCGCATCTTAATACCAGCTGTAAACAGGGCCTAAGATAATGAAACAAGTGAAGTTTAACCGACGTGAGAGTACTGTTTTATAATTCACACCATCTTACCCAAACAGATGTAAATCTTTCATGTTTGGAAGCTTGGCACAGAGACACTTCTGTCATGAATCATTTGCAAAACTAACTATAAATTATACAACTCTTTCCTTCCTTGAGACAGAGAGACAACAATGATGAGATGATGCATACAATTTTAGCTAGTTTTAGTCAGACAGAAGTGAAATAGGAGTTATGAACACTCGTATTTTAGCATGATTGCACTGCTGTATTGATCAGAAAACACTTGTTCTCTGAAAGCTTCAAAGTGCTTTAAGTGATAGCTGGAAAAACAGAGAAAAGTGATTTCAAGCCTCTTTCATTGAGACACAAAACAATGCCGAAGTCTAGTCGAGGACAGAGATCTTTTGTGCAACTCTTGAGTCATTCTCTCGAGTGAGAGACCACAACACTGAGATTGCATATTTCAGACAGAAGGATGTACTCTTCATGTCACAGGCTAGACGGATATCTGGACTGCTCTGTCATTTCCTAAAACCACGGATTGGAAGACAAAGGGACGCCTCAAGAAAAAGAGCAAACAGAGGAGAATAAAGCAACCGAGAAGCTTTGTTACGAAATCTAGCGAACGGTCTACTTATGTTTTACCTTCTAAGAAAACAACTAAACTGAAATCAACCCTTCATAAATGACACTGCAGTCAAATATCCCTCCTCATGGAAAACTCACAGGAGACTCGCAGCAATAATCAAGCTAATTCAGTCTTAATTTTTAATAATACTAGAATCCAACCACAGCACAGTCACTTCCCATACTTTGCCCACATACTGAGAGAGCATCTTTTAGTGAAGAAACATGCATGTGCACACCCACCTAACGTGCTATTGGACATTGAGCTAATTTATGCATATATCCTCTCACATCGGTTGAATAAGAAAATAAAATTTTTGGTTTCCATGCATCGCATCCTGAAATGACTCGCTGTATGACCCACACTGTCATTTTTATTTTTATTTTATTTTTCATTTTAGTATAGCCTACTTAAAAATATTTATTTTAGTTAATTGTCAATGCAACATTTTTAACTTTCGTTTTCGTTTTAAGTTTATGATTTTCCATCTAATATTTTACTTGATTTCAAGTACCGACAATCTTTTAATAGATTTAGCTAACAATAATAACACTGTAACAATTGCAAGATTCTTAAATCCCAAAAATCGATCTTTCAGTCTATGCTGTTTTCAGTTGATGAGTAATGAGTAAAATCGCAATAACCTTTGTGCTTTGTTGCTTCTAATATAAAAGAAAGTCTCAGCTTTCAAATTCAGTCAATTTTATTACAAAATTCAAACAATAAATACTGTTTTGGTGCTCTTTAATATGCTGTAGCGCCGCACGTGACCTGATCACCTCTCCCGCTTTACTACTAGTTACAGCACCAAATAACATGAATGAACATTAGAAGGAATGTTGAAAGAGAGTAAAACTTTTCAAGAGAGTGAAATTTGTGTCAATGCCCAGCCGACTTAAAAGTTAAAATAGCTACATTAACTTCCTTTAGGATGCCTTAAAGGGGTGGTTGATTATGATTTCAACTTCAGTTCAACTTTAGATTTTCTAACTTTAGTTAGTGTGTAATGTTGCTGTTTGAGCATAAACAACATCTGCAAAGTTACGACGCTCAAAGTTCAAAGCAAAGGGAGATATTTGCTTTTAAAGAAACTGCATTTTAAGAACTACAACAAACGGCTGGTAGAGACTACACAAGCTTCATCCCGGGTTAGTGACATCACCAACCCTAAAATTTACATAAATCCCGCCCCTGAACACGATTTATAGATTATCAAGACAGAATATGCTAATCAATGACTACAAGATAACTACACATAAGCTACATAAACTCATCAACTAAACATTCAGAAATGTCCTGTTGCTTCTACATGTTGTCACTTCTTCTCGAGTCTCTCCATCATTGTCTGACTCCGGTTTGAACATAAAAAGCTAAAAGTTTTTGAAATGTTCAGTGCATGTGTGTGTGAGGTAAAAGGACATGAGCTCTTGAAGCTCCGCCCCCTGTGCCGGGAGCAGCAGCTCATTTGCATTTAAAGGAACAGACACAAAACGGTGTGTTTTTGCTCACCCTCAAAAAGTGACAATTTTAACATGCTATATATAAATATCTGTGGGGTATTTTGAGCTAAAACTTCACACACACACTCTGGGGACATCAGAGATTTATTTCACATCTTGTGAAAAGGGCATTATACCACCCCTTTAAAATGCTACGTAGGCAGCTCACAAAGTTTGGTAAAGCGCCTGAGACGAGCTGAATCATGGCAGGCCAACCACAGATGGCCATCGAGGAACTAAAGGGCAGACAGACTGAAGCGAAAAGACAGAAAAGTAGAGAGGAAAGCAGTTTGAATGACAGTAATGTAAACTTACCCACCCTAAATGAGCTCTTTGGGTCTAAAGCAAAACCACACACACCAGACCAACAACTTCAGCTGCACTGAAACCCATGAAACCAAGCCTAACTGATTATACTGGTGAACGGACAACTGATTACAACCTCTCTAGACTTTCCTAGCCAGTACAGACTGAGGCTTCTAATTATAATAGTCTGATTATATTTTAAAAAGGCTCTGATTAGACCAGGATTGATGTTTAATAGATATAATGTATAAGGGAGAGGTTGTGGTTTTATTTACCATGAAACCTCCAGCAAAACACAGCTTTAATCTAATATTGGTGCATTTAAATAAAAATCATCAAATGTTATTTTTCCATGTGTTTGTTCAGTGGAAAACAGCGAAAAACGTTCACTGATTCCTTGATTTTTACTGCATTTTACTTTTCACATTCAATAGTTTAAGTCTACCCGACTTCAATGACTGTTTACTTAAAATAAATGTCTAAACAGATAAATGTACATAGATACAGACAGAGAGATAGATAATTTGAGCCATTTTAGAGCAAAATCATACCTCTTGATTTTTTAAATACAGACAAAAAGCTACAAATATCCACTTTTCTTTCTGTTATATTATATCACATTGCATTTATTTATTTTTTATTATATATATATATATATATATATATATATATATATATATATATATATATAGATATAGATATAGATATATATATAGATATAGATATATAATATAATATAATATAATAAAAAATAAATAAATGCAATGTAATATAATATAACAGAAAGAAAAGTGGATATTTGTATATAAAAAAAGTGGATATTTTATATATAAAACCCATCTCTAGTGTGTTTTCCTGATGTATTCTGAGGTGAATAGCTTCAGGTCAGATGTGAGGGTGTATCTTTGGCTTCTGTGAGGTTGCGAGAGAAATAAATCTGGCCTCAGGAATGCGAGTCGTCATTGTTAAAGCCTGAAGAATAAAAGCCCACCAGCCCCTGATTCACCTCCTCTCTCTCTCTCTCACTCACACACACACACACACACTGAACAAAGGGACGTAACCTTGAGAGGGATGAGCCCTATTCAGACAGAAACAGCCCTTTAGTATTCAGACTCTGTGGCTCAGCTTGTCACACATACAGTAAAGTGCCTGTGGAAAAGATCCGGAGTCACGGACTCTTTTCTGCAGGATCTGTTTGAGTTAAATTACTGGCCTGTGGAGCGCGCAGATTTACTTGAATTAATGCATTAGTTTGTGATCACAAGCTCTACCGAACATGTACAGGACATGTGTGCGAAAATGATGTTGTGTGTGTGCATCATCAGCCGGATAATCTGAGAATAATTCATGCAGATTCTCTTTGTTAAATCCACAAAGGTGACTGACTGAGAGATTTAATGAGCGACTGAAACCCCGGAGATAAAGAAAAACAGCAGAGGGAGATGCAAAAGAAGAGAATAGGATGGAGGAGGAGGAGGATGAGAGACAGAGAAGAGAAAGAGTAAGAATAAGAAAAAGAGTAAAGGTCCTTGCACACTAAATCTGCATTTTTCAAGTTCGAAATCGTCATTCGGTGGCTCTAAATTGTCAAAACGCCTCTCAAAATGTTTGCTACGCATGCGAAAAATGCAGATAATCGAACCCGATCCGAATTTTTATATGACGGACAAAAGTTTCGGAGGCAGTGTGTAAACGTGATTGACACAACATGAGGTCGTATTTATTTTTTAACGTGCGAAAATTTCGGACTCAGTGTGCAAGGACCTTAAGAGAATGAGAAAAATGAAGAGAACAAGAAAGAAATAAAGAAAAAGAGAAGGAGAAGAGAAGAGAGGAAGAGAACAAATGAAAAGTTGAAGAAGAAGAAAAGAAAGACAGAAAGAAGGGGAAGGAGAGCTAGAGAAGAAAGTGGAAGAGAATGAAAAACGAAGATGCAAAGAAAGAAAGAAAGAAAGAAAGAAAGAAAGAAAGAAAGAAAGAAAGAAAGAAAGAAGAAGGAGAGCTAGAGAAGAAAGTGGAAGAGAATGAAAAACGAAGATGCAAAGAAAGAAAGAAAGAAAGAAAGAAAGAAAGAAAGAAAGAAAGAAAGAAAGAAGTGGAAGTAGAAGAGGGAATGCAACACTAATGTGATGTGGGTCTGGATCACAGCATGCTATTATCAGACTTATTCAACTCACAATAGAACCACATGCTTACAATCACACACACACACACACACACACACAGTCAGACACACACACACAGTTTCCTCTCATTCACACACTCACAGCTCTCTATAAAGATTAATTCAGATGCCTGATGCCTCCATCACTGACAGCACAACAACAGACGATGACACACCACTGCATCACACACACTTAGACGCTTCACTAATACACTCATGCTTATGTTTTCAACAGCGGATATTTTTCACAGCTCAGACTTTAAAATATGTAAACATGACATTTGCCTATAGAAATATAGTATAGTAGGAAATATCGGGTAAAATATTCAGATTTAAATTAGATTTAATTATATTTACAAATATTTTTGGTAATTTAATAAATTATTAATTTAAAATGACAAAATGTAATAAATAAATATGTATATTATATATAAATAATAATTATATATATAGTTAATTATATATAAATAAAAATATATGTACAGTCTATAATACTAATTAAATATATGTGTGTGTACACACAAAATAAATTAATAATTAAAAATTACGTATGAAATGTAAACAACATTTTCTCACTTTTTTCACTGAGCTTGTCGCAGTGCATTCTGGGATTGGCTTCACTATAATAAACACATGCAATACAGCCTTAGAATTAAGGCCCTTTCACACAAGGAACAATAACTACAACAATAACTATATTAGCGTCCACACCAACGCACGATATCATTCTGTTTATTGAGTATGTTATGCAGTTTTGTCGTCGCCGCTGTAAATGCTCAAGCTCGTTATAGCAGGATGGATTCTGATTGGCTGTCAATGTTTTCATTGTTAATCAGCTGGGGAAAAACGTTAAAGTGACTACAATGATATCGTTTCCATTATAGTTGTGGTGTGGACTCTAGTACTATTCTTTTATATTTAGAATGATAGTTGAACTTATATCTTTATCCTTTATAGTTATCGTCTTTGATATGAAAAGGCCTTCAGTCTCAGAAGAAGTCATCATCTCTGAAGTGCACATATAATCCCTAGGTATGGAGCAAGCAAGATTCGGGAAACAAGCAGGACTGGCAAATTCACTCAGCAGAAAATAGTCTCAATACGCTAGAGATATTAAAGTCAAGAGCACGTCACTGAAACATCCTCTATGGGAACATATTAGCAAGTTAATCCGACGGGATGCCACAAGTAGACAGACAACTGAAGTCAAATCCACATCTGAGTCAGAGCAGCTCAACACTGGAGGAACAGTCTAGCGTCTCTTTCCCAGCGGATCCGAGACCGAGGGGGCACGACATGTTCCAGTTCTCTTCATAACTGCTATGGGAAAAGAAGTCTTACCCTCATGCCTTTATATGAGAAAGAATGTACTCTGAGTCAGCACTTTACTAGTGGCCGACCAATATATTGGCAAGGCTAATATATCAGCCGATATTTGGCTTTTTTTTGTTTTTCTGTTCAGCCGACGTGACTTTATTTTGCGCACCAGCGCTCCCATTCTCTCCCAGCAAGCAATAGCCGTCATTTCACTGTCTAGGTTAACTATCGACCCGATATAGTCCGCCTATGAGTAACCCACTTTTTGCCAAAATAACCTTGAATTTGGTTACATGTCGTTTTTGCCAAAAATAATCCATGATATGATAATATGATAATCCATCATGTAAGCAAAGTAAACAGTGATTACAAGGTGTTTGGTTTCATTTCTTCACTCATTTCATTTCTTTGTTATCTAATTGATGACTAGTCTATTCTTGGGCTGTGGTTTAGACTTCTATTAAATTTTCAATGACAGCCCAAATTGTGCCTGGTTTTAGCCTAGACGTCTGGGCTGTGTTTGGACGGCTATTAGACGTCTTTTAAACGCAAAATTGCTTGCTGGGATAGTTTACCATCTCTGTTTAACAGTCCTATCTAATACGTTATCAGATTGAACTAAAGAAAGCAAACTGTATTCAAAAAAGTATTATAGCGTTTGGTTTTCTATTATTAGTAATAAAAAGGCAAATACTATAATATTTTCACATTTACTGTTAGAATTCAGCAAATATGCATTTATATCAAGTAAACACATTTTTGAATCACATCACAACATTTATTTCCATCAAGAGGTGCATCCGTTTTTTTGGTCAAGATCTTGTATTGACAATGCAAGAGTCCAGCTCTCTGTAAAGTCTCCTCCAGCACATCCTAAAGACTTTCAATGAATTTAAGATCTGGACTTGAATTTAAATAGGAGCCAATTCATGTGTGGAAGTTATTCTTCATGCTCCTCACAACCATTCATTCACAATCTGAGCCTCATTGACATCCTGGAATATGTCCATAATGTGTCTTCTTGCATTGTTATTTAAGAAATAAAAAGCTACACACTCCATCAATCAGGGTTAGTAGAATTGTTGCCAAACATATAAACATGCTAGAAACATAATAATAATGATCCAATCAAAGACTCTTAAGCATTTGCCTTTTTAAATCTGAACAGAGACATTTTTTTTGGCCGGGCAGAGTATATGTATACAAAAAAACAAAACATTTTTTCATCAATTTTTCTTGATTCTGATTGGTTGAGCTGCGTTCGAAGCAGTTGTAAATTACTAAACAAACACACACCTGTGACCGCATTACATTAGTGTTACTGCGCAACTGCCGCTTGTGATGCTTTGTTGCTGCATGTGTTGCTTAGCAACCTCTTTGGAACTACATTGCTTGGCGGAGGAATAAATGTGTTATAATGTTATTTTGTTGTTGCTGGTGTTTATTTTATGAATAAAATAAATAATAGAGCTGCACGATATTGAAGAAAATTGTGATATGCGATAACCCATTAATCAATGCGATATTCGATATGCGATACGATAATGCTTAAAGTGTGTAAAATAGACTTAAATTATCTTTAAAATATATTAAAAATTATATAACCAACATGCTTGTTTCACATTCTTTTTGTGACAAGAAAACATCCCTACAGCTTCTGAAAGTGAACATCAGTGTTTTACTGTAGCATAAGAAGTGTTATTTTAACATCAGGGTTTAGGGGTTCAGGTTATCCTACATTAGGTTTATTAAACAACAGAAACTGAATAATCAAATGTAAAAATAAAACACTGCTTAGTTTTCACTGTATGAATTAAATATATACTGATTCTTATTAAAGCTACAAAAGTTATTCAACCAAGAGCAGTGAGTGATTTTCTCTGTCTTTTGTTCATGACCCCAGTTATTGCAAGCCGTCGCGATATGCATATTGTGATATATAGGCCTACATTTGCGATATTTCGATAATTTCGATATATTGTGCCCTAATAAATATTAAAATGAATATTTTTATGGAGTAACCATTTTATTAAAGCAATAAGCCTTGCGAAGCCGTGATTTACAGTGGATTTAGAACAGCTAAGGGGGTTTTAGGCGCTCCGCTCCACGTCGTAGCTAACAACGGCCCTTAGCGGTTCTAAATCCACTGTAAATCACGGCTTCGCGAGGCTTATTGCTTTAATATATACACAGATTTCATTTGAACCTAAAATCAGCACAGAAAACGCAGAATAAGTCTGTAAATTCTATGCTCTTTGAGGATTTGGCAGACGCTTGGAGCTCAGGGAGGTAAAACCTCCAGCTATCATCGAGGGTGAATGCAGTCTGTCACATTGATAAGTCTCAGGGCTTCAATAAAAATCATTCCACTACAAAACATGACCTTACTTTTACTGATGAAAACATCTCCACACGTCTCCTGTAAATCTCATGTAAATCTCCTGTGCATCTTAAAAAGATGTGTGACAGAACTGTTTTACAGATATATGCAGCTTACTGGCATCGTTAATGGAAATCTTGATTTACTCACGCTAATGTCGTTCCAAAACCTGTATGACTTCGATGGAACATAAAGGGAAATAATCTGATTAATGTTCTAGTTCTGTGAATTGGATCAAACAATTCAATCATAATAGTCAGCTCAAAACAACAATTTATTCACAAATTGGACATCACTACTTCCAAGAAAAGCAAGGGTGGATGAGAGGATGAAAGGATTTTCAGTTTTTGTTCCAAAGAAGAATAAAAGTCGAAATGAGGGTGAGTAGAAGATGACAGAATTGTCATTTTTAAGTGCACTATCCCTTTAAAAGATAAAAAGCTAGTTATTAGTATTGGTTAACATCATCGTAATCCCTGCTTTTAAGAACATATTTAAAGGGTTCACTCACAATAAGCCACATAAGCCGTGAGGAGTGACGGTAAGAACTGGGATTACCTCACTTTTGAGCCCCTAAGAACACAACAGTCGGGTTCGAGAAGAAAAAGCTGATTTGTTTTCTGCATATAGGGAAATTAAATTTTTGGTGCTAATGTTTAATCCTTTCCGGACGGACCTACCGTGAGCTCTGAGGCCGGTCAGTGATGTCTGTGTTTAAGTGTGGAAGAATCAGGGATGAGCGGCATTAACACAGACCATTAAGCAGAGCGTGGAGTGCAGCTCAGCGAAGGTCACGGGAACAACAACACGACTGCATGACTGGACATCAGGAAGACACAGATCAGACGCTTTTAATGGAGCTGCATGAAAGCCAAGTGCTGTCTACATCACACCATACACTCCCGTCAGTAAACAAGCAGATGCTGCAACGAGCGGCTCTTTCAACTCCAGCACTGAAAGCACAGCTTCATACATTCATATGCTACCATTCAAAAGTTTGGGGTCAGCAAAATGTTTTCATGCTTTTGAAAGAAGTCTCTTCTGCTCACCAAAGTTGCATTTATTTGATTAAAAATGCAGGGGAAAAAAACAGTAATATTGTGAAAATTGTGAAATAATTGTGATGGATTTTTAATAGATAAGATAGTAAACTGTATTTTATACCAACCATGATTCTAACAATTCTAACATATAAACCTTACTTCCCCTTTTAGGTCTAACATTCTGTTCTTTGTCTATTTGTGTTATGGAAAATTCTCAAGTGCTGACCATGACAAAATCAAAAATATACTGCCTGTATTATGTCATGATATATTGAGTAATCAACTGAGCTCTTAACCCTTTACAATGATATTTTTGCTAATGCCAGTAACAGAGAGTAAAAAGGTGGTGGCTTGCCTTTACTAATAGAACCAATCATATATAAATGCCTCATTCATTCATTCATTCATTCAATCAAATTGTAGGGAAATGATGTAATGCATCATGCCATTTTTACCATGCTCCTTTTCTATAAAAACTGTTGTATAGTTTTTGTTGTGTAGAC
Organism: Abramis brama; assembly: GCF_963993115.1. Taxonomy (NCBI): domain Eukaryota; kingdom Metazoa; phylum Chordata; class Actinopteri; order Cypriniformes; family Leuciscidae; genus Abramis; species Abramis brama. The sequence continues at coordinate 42,007,353 of NC_139970.1, forward strand.
GCCCCAGATATATTTATTAAGTGTTGACTGTAGATGCTTGGGTGTCGACTGGAGACGCCCCAGGTAATTAGGTTCCAGGTACATAGTTAGGTTTAGGGAAACATCCATGACAATATACAATAAAATGTAATTGATTTCTGTGATAAACACTACTGCAGTACACGAGATCCAGTGGGCGGAGTTGGATCCAGAACGAAGGGGTGGAGATTGGTAGGTTTAGGGGTGGGTTTAGGGATCAGGGGGTGGAGATGGGTAGGTTTAGGTATATGTAAGGTGGGAGGAGTTGGATCTGGATCCAACTCCTCCCCCTGGATTTCGTGTTCTGCAGTGAGGACCATCTCGATTTTTCAGCATCATCACTCCAGTCTTCAGTAGCAGCGTTTACATGGACCCTAATAATTCGACTGCAAACGGACTAGCACCACAGTCGGAATAGGGACCCTAGATGAATATAAAGTCTGCTTTTTAAAACAAAGAAAAGAAGCAGTGGTAGGAGGACAATATTGTAAGTATGTGCCAACATCAGCAAACTCTGTATATTCGTGCAGTGTGCGCATGTCATAAGATCAAATCCGATTTAAAGCTTGACACATATAAAAGTGCACATCAACCCAATCACTTTATTTAGCGTTCATGTCCAAACAGTCTGTTCAGATTCATCAATCAGAATGATTTTATTCCACACATGTAAATGTGTCATATAATCCTTCAGAAATCACTCTAATATGCCGATCTGCTGCACAAGAAACATTTCTGATTTATCATCAATGTTGAAAACAGTTGCTTCATATTTTTGTGAAAACAAGATTCTTTTATGTGAATAGAAAGTTCAAAAGAATTTAATTTATTAGAATTTTTTTTTTATTTTTATTTTTATTTTATTTTATTATATTTTTATATTTTATATTATAATTTATTTTCTTTTTTGTATTTTCTTTCTACATTTATTTTATTATCAGAGTCTTGTTGATTTAGATTTTTCTGTGTATTGGCAGCTTCACCAATACAAATTCCTGTGTGTGTGTGTGTGTGTGTGTGTGTGTGTGTGTGTGTGTGTGTGTGTGTGTGTGTGTGTGTGTGTGTGTGTGTGTTCGCAATAAATCTCAATCTGATACTGAAAAAGAAATCTTTTGTAACATTATAAATGTCTTTAACGTCACTTCTGATCAATTTACTGCATCCTTGCTGAATAAAAATATGAATTACTTAAAAAAAAAAAAAATCTATCTTACTGACCTTAAACTTTTGAACGTCACTGTATATTGTAGGCATTCAGTTTTGCAATGCGTCTAATCTAACAGAATATTATAATATTATAGTCTCCCACTGTCCCGCCACATCAGGATGAGAGTTCGCAGGCGGTGAATGTGAATCAGAGGAACTATTAACCCCCCACAACTATTTGAGGACAATGACGACGGGTCAGGAGTTCAGCCTGGCCTCTGACTATTCATCTATACACAAAAACTTGTGTGAGACAGAAAGAACCTACTTAGAGCTGAAACATACAAACACTCACGACGAGCACTTCATGGGGTCCACAAGCATGGGAATTGAGAGATTCTTTTCTCAATGAATCCATTAACCATTCTTTTGTATACAAAACCAGGGTTTCCCAAACCGGATTCTCCCTGAAAATCAGCACAGAAAACCCAGAAAAGGTCTGTACATTCTGCATAAACATGCATGAGTTGTTCCAACACACTGTTAAAGTGATATACTGTCCGTTCCCTGTTTCTCTAAACAACAGCGTAATGTTTTGCAGTTCAACCTCCCATGGCAGCGCTGAGCCAAGATATCCGTGTAATCCTGATCAGGGAATGACATCACTCTCATTCCCTGCCAAATATGAGGTGGCCTTATTTGTTTAGCTTTTTCTGTCCCCCTTTTCTTTTATTCTCGGGTTTCACAGCCGTATCCAAGGTCAGGGACACCGGCGTGCTGCACTCGGCACCTTGGAGGAGAAATAGGGGGAAATGAGACGTGCTCTAGTGGCCAGAGATCTGGATGCCATCGTGCCAACTGGGAATGAAAGGCACGTGATCAGGAAGTGAAGACGTATTGACACAAAGCCAGACAGTTTAAAGTAAACTTAAGGTTGAGCCACTGTAGTCACTTGGACTATTTTAACGATGTCTTTACTAACTTTTCTGGGATGGCAGATATCGATTACCTAGAAGCCTATGAAGGACTGACAGAATTTTCATTTTTGGGTGAACAAACCATTTAATAAAAAATAAAAAAATAAAAATAAAAAAATTATATATATATATATATATATATATATATATATATATATATATTTTTTTTTTATTTTTTTTTTTTTTTTTTTTTTTTAATATGACATATATATGTGTATTATTCATGTATGTGTGTGTGTGTATATATATAAAAATAAATAAAAAAAATAAAAAAAAATATATATATATTTTTTAATGAAATGGTTTGTAGAAAGGATTAGACAGGAAGAGACTGTCTGACCAGTATCAAAAAATATAAATGTTCAGCCCATTTACTCCCAAAAAAGCTTGAATGTATGATGTAAAAAAAAAAAAAAAAAAAAAAACTGAATACACTTGGTCTGTTGTTTGACTCTGACATCACTCTGGCGGTTCAGTGCAGCATAAAAGAAATGAGATCTGTGATCATTATGCAAAAGGAAATTGAATGCTGTGGCATGTTAATGTGTTGTAGTGAATCCTGTCATTATCTCTACACTCCCACTGTTGATTTTGTCTCGAGGTGTGACGGCTACCTGCCAGATTTCTTCCCCAATGCATTAATCTCTGACAGAAAAAACAGCAATATTTCATCTAATAGAATGTAATAAGATTTAAAAGGCTTGTGACATGAGAAATTAAATTTTCCTGCTCAAACGCCACGTTCCAAAATTTCCCAAAACCTTCTGACATGAGGCTGGCAATAACATTTGAACAATCAGAGGTCTGCCAACATTTACATGATTACATCATGAATCTGTCACAACGTGAGGCCGTTTACACAGAAGTCAAACAGATACAGTAGCATTTATACCCGTTTAATTCTAATGATTAGAAAAAGAATGGAAAATGGTTATAAAAACAAAATGTTGGTTAAAAAAAATGTAAGAAAAATAAGAAAAATAGCCCATTTAATTCTAATGATCATAAATAGAATAGAAATGGTCATGATAAAGGTGGGCAAAAAAATTATAATAAACATGGATGGTAATAATCAGAGCTTAAATAATAAAAAAGAATTAAAAAAAAAGATTAAGAGCTTAAAAATGCCAGGTCAGCTCTTGGTTATGTTTTCTTGTATGTAGGAATGTAGGATGCTGTGTATTGTCTTGTCAATTTGAAAGATTAAAAACAAAGAAAGTGCTTTTTGGGGAAGATTTGTACAGTTACATACACAGAAATGTTTTTTACTGTTAGAAGTTACTGCAACAGTATAAGTGAGCATTTGTCCTGTACACTTTTTAAAGCATGTGATGTTTTCTACTGAAGACAAACATTCAACATTCATGATGTTTGTGATTTTCTGTCATTTTTATACAGAGCTTTGATAACACCTCTCATAAAGAGTAAGTAATGCATTACTATACAGTATTACACTGCAGGCATGTAGTGTTGAAAAACTCTTTTACAACTTTTTTTTTACAACTTAAAATGTTTTATATTAAACAAGCAAATCCATTATTAATTAAATACTTCATATATTTGGAGTTTCATATTATTTGGAACTTGATGGACTCAAAGCAAAAAATCACATTATTTATTCTCTACTGAATGATAGCCATCAATGCGTTCATGTTATTAAACAAGTGAAATTCAAAAAGTGTTAAAACTAAAGTTATAACTAGTTCAGACACTACATTTGGAGTGAATAAGCCACATCGCCTCTGGCTTGCTTAGTTGGGGACACTTTATATTTAACAATACCATTGATTTGACTGTATTGACACTATCAGATAAGAACTGAACTGAGCTGGACGATGACTTCACTGCTTTCTGCAGAACTTCAGATGAACTAATTTAATAATTGATGATCTTTACAACAGAACTCAATCAACACTGAACTGACTTCAGATGAACTATGACACATTTTTCTTTTACATCTGCTGTACAGCGGAACTAAACTCTGTTTGCATCATTGAATCAGCTTCCTGTTATCACTGTAAAGCTGCTTTTAAACAATCTGTATTGTTTGAAGCGCTATATCAATAAAGGTGGCTAGACTTGATTTGACATGTTAAGCAGATGTACTGTAAAAACATTAGATATTCATATGCCCATGTCATCTCTGCATTTCCCCCGTGCATCGTCACAACTACATCAGTTTCATGCAATAAAGCCGTCTACACTGGAAGTGCCTGGAAGTACACTGGTAGTTTCTGCTTAGTGTCACATTTTTTAATAAAAACGTTGTGGATACCGCAGTATAAATGGCATTGAAGAATCTCTACCATTGCGTGGTTCTCTCCGGTCAGACTGAGCTCTGAGAAAACAACAAAGGTTAAAAATAGACAAAGAAATCATTTGAGGAAGACCTGCTCGAGAACCAGAAGCCTCTGAACACCCAAGAGGCAGCTATTAGCTGGGCGTTGCTGTAACCGCACACACACACAGTGACTTTGAGGTCTGGGTGTTCAGGTGTGTCCTCACGTGTCCCAACCCAGCTCTCACATTACCAGACAAGCAGAATAACAGCTCCATGGGAATGGACATGAGTCAGGGACACGCTCACGACGTCTGTTTACAAGACCTTGGCAGGCAACAGCCGGCAAACTCACTTACAACCTCACCTTTCCTTTTAATTCTTTCACTCTTTTTCATAGTCATTCATTGGCCGTCGGTGCATATTAATGCACACATAAGTGGCATGGTCCAATGGGACTGGATTGCATGCATCACAAGATTTGCCGAAGTTTGGCAGAAAAATCCAGTTGCAAATTGTGCACAGGCATATTCTACTATCGGGGTAGTCGGGATAAAACCACTTCTCTTCTCCATCTACATGACATCACTAAGATCTGTCATTCAGAAAAAATGGCTTTTTCTCTCACTGCTATGCTAATGACACACAACTCTACCTCTCATTCCAGCAAGATGAGCCGACGGTACCTGTTCGTTTATATAGGCCTGCCTGACAGACATTTACTGCTGGATGAAGGACCACCACCTTCAACTCAACCCTGCGAAAACAAAGGGACCAGTTGCATAACATAGCTATTATGTTAAGACAGTGTCTTAAGATCTAGTATGACCCACTAACTGTTAGTCAAGGGGCAACCTGTCTTACTTTTCGGTATCAGATTAGGCCAATCTACATTTTTATGTTACTAATTTTAAAAAGTTATAAACGGTCTTAAAGAAAAAGCATGTATGTCTAATTTGTAAGACTAGTCTTGCACCGTGTCCTAACCAGATGCGACGCGATAAGATTCCAGCGACAAATAATTTGTCTGTCCACACTAGACGCGACGCAACAGAGATGCATAAAAATCAATCAAAACCCACAGCCAATCAGAACAGTGTGTGGGCGGAGTCAGCCAATCAGACCAATCAAATTCACAAATATTACACTATTTAAACATTATTAGAAATACATAGGCTACTGAGTTACTAAAACAATCGTTGTCAAAGAATACACTTGTTTGTTCACAGTTTGAACGTTCTTGTTTCCACTTGTTTAATTTCAACATCTGAGGTGAATTATCCATTGTTGCTTTTACAGCTACAAAGCTGGAGCACTAAATGATATTCAAAGTCACATTACACGCTTTTAACATTAAAGAGCATATTACAGGTTAAAAAAAAATCAAAATGAATATATAACCGTGTATGAAAATACCATATGAAAAGATAATGCAGGATTTAAAATGTTTTAAAACGACATAAGGACACCAATTTAGTAGATAAAGTGAGCGTTTCTTTGACTGCTCGTAAAAAGCGCTTTTTTCCAACATCGCGTCATTTTACGTCACAAGAGGGAGATGTGTGTGTGCTCTGCCGCAGCTCAGTGCAGAGTAGGCTGGTATTCAGTAAGAGTGGTCGTGAGTCCGTGGCCTTTCAGTAGTTTTTGTACTTCAATTTATAATCGTCATGGTAAATTATTGTGTTTGTGGAGCTTGCAAAAACTCCAGCCTGTCAGGACATCGAGTCCACCGGTTTCCTAACAAGAAAAAGGACGTATCTTTCGTGCCTGGGTGCAGTTTGTGCAGGTGAAGAGACGGGATTTCTCTTCCGCGTCGGCTTCGGAAAACGAAAACTGAGCTACTCGTTATTGTGTTTGTGTGGACCGTTTATCAGTTTGGACCAGTGCAGCGCGAGCCTGATCAAGCGACACTGTTACTGCGAGATCCAGTAAATAAAGCATTTGAATTCACCACTGAAGTAATAACATCGCTGCGAGATCTACTGAGAAACATTCACATTTCTCCGTTATTAACGGATCAAACAGCGCTGACGTGGAAACCTGGAAATTGTTGTGCAATGAATGAACTATCCAGTGTCCGCAGATCTGCAACATTCACCATGTATTTACTGTAGTAACACTAACTGCAACTAAGTTTGGCATGAATAGTAGGCTATAATGCTTTCAATTTACATTACGTCGGTTTTATTTTGACATTATGAATACAATTGCTGACCTCAAATGTTAATCTGAACTAAAATAAACCTTTGTTTATAACTACTACAATATTACATTTCATTTTGTCCAAGGAGCTGTTTTCTTTTATTTGCTTCTAAGAAGAGTCAAGTATAGCTCCATCATTGCTCAAAGTAAAAAAATATCATATTTATGATGTTAGTAATAAAAAATAATAATTCAAGGAAATTTCAAGGAAACGTGTATTCATAGCTAACACTGGTCTCTCACCAAAACACCTGCCCTGTTCTCCACTGGTTCTCCTCACACCACAACTCAATTTGTCTCCTCTGACCGTTGTTCTGTCTAACATTAATCCCGGCCTGTCCCTGCTCTCTTGGCTGCCTAGCAGGCTCATAATTGTATAGCTGTGGTCCGTCATATGAGTAAGTTGGTATGAACAATTTCCTCAGCGTCCGAAACGTCATTGCGATCCATTATTTCCCTGTTGTTTGAATCGACCGCTCTCCCTCGTGCTACGTCACGCCCGTCACGCCCATTTTCAGATGCGGAAGTAAAATTTTCTCACAAAAACGACTCCAGAAGCCACTGTAGCGTATATATAAGTTTTCCTACATAAGTTCCTACATTATTTTTCTATACATTGACTCGTTGGGTCTTCTAACCTGCAAGATGCCCTTTAAATAAAGCACATAAACAGTACCTGAGATTATCATCGCCACACTTTGTGTTTGTTGTTCCAGCGCGACGCCGCAGAAAAATAGAAACAGTCTCTAAAATAGAATCGTCGAATGTCGCCGTCGCAGCTGGTTAGGACAAACACTCTGATTAACATGGAAAATAACCTTTTATCGCGCGTCGCGTGTAGTTAGGACACGGTGTTAGTGGTTTCTGCAACCGGCCTCCGAACTGCTTGTGGTCAACACTTCATCACAACTTCTCCATTCAGCTAGATTTCTTCAACCATAACTCCATCCAGGACAGCTAGGAACCTTTGTGATAAATGATCAGACTATATTGCTAGAACATATATTAACATATAACATATAACATAACATATACTATATTGCCGGTCCTGCAGATTTGCCTTATGCAACATCAGGATGATCAGGCCCTTAATATATGCTCCAAAACTCCTTGTCCAAGCTCTTGTTCTCTCCAGACTGGACTATTGTAATGCTCTCTTGGCAGGCCTTCCAGCATCACTGTCAAACCTCTGCAACTGATCCAGAACTGATCCAATTCTTTAATGAACCGAAGAGAGCACACGTCGTACCTCTCATAAACTTGCAATGGTTGCCAATAGCCACTCACACCAAATTCAAGTCACTGACTTTTGCCTACAGAACAACCATTGGCTCTGCTCCCCTTTTACCTAAACTCGTTACTTCAGACTTACGTGCCATCCAGACATTTGTGACGCCACCATCCCAAAGAAGCACAAAATCACTTTCACAGACCTTTATGTGGACTGTTCTCTGCTGGTGGGATGACCTGCCAAACTCAACCCGAGCGGCTGAGACTTTAGCCATTTTCAAGAAACACTTGACCCACTTATACTAACACTTACTATTCTATATCTATTATGGGTGTAACGATACCCACATATCACGATACTGAACTCACGATACGATATTATTGCGATACTCCAAGACATATGATAAAAGGTTAACAATTGTTGATTTAAATGCTAAATTTGGTATTACATTGTGGGTGTGGAAATGAACAGGCTTGGACTTGGTGCTGGAAACCCAAAGCTCAGGACAATAGAGACACTGAAAATATTCATGATTCTGAAGCTGAAAATACAGAATTACTTTAGGTGAATATGCTTGCACTCTGTCACTGACTAGATATATTAAAAATAATAATTTATTTAAACTTTTTACTGGTAACATCAGACATTTGGCATTATCAGGACCCTCAAATATTCCGCCATTGCATTATTATACATTTTATAGTAGTAGTTTAATGTAGTACTGACACTAAAACTTTGTTAACTTGATTTTTTTTCCTCACAGTTCTCACAAACTATACAGTTGCATTTTTGTATTGCGATATATTGTGACACGACATATTGTTACACCCCTAATATCTATTTATTTTTTTAACAGTAACTGTGTACTGTGCTAGATTAGCTGAGACTGGTCACATCACTTGCATATTGTTGCATATTGTTGTTATGGTAAGGCTGGTCCAGCTGTCTATCACCTGTGGTCCTCACTGGTCATCTGGGGTCTTATGAACGGGCCCAGTGTGGTTTAGGGGGTTTAAAACACACCTGTGAGTCCCGGTCCGTGCAGACATGTCCATATCTGTCAACAAACCGCCCCTGAAAACCACTCTGACGCAGACGAGATACAGGTACAGCATGATGTTAAAGGCCACAGCTGGGTAAAAATATCACGGGTGGAATTTTCCAGGAGGTTTCTCTTTATTATCCTTGGATCAGTGGTCTGAATAACAGGGGATGGTCAGGTGTAAAGAAAAAAACATTCAGGTCCTGAAATATCTTGAGTAAAATCAAGGCTACAGTCAAACACACTTTCATGTCAACCAGCAGAATACACATAACTATATTGAAATGCTTTGCTAAACTTAACAAAATTATGCTAGAACTAAGATTCTATATGCCAAATGCATATGCATTCCCATATGCAGATTTTATCTATACCGTTTATACTGCGGGTAAAGGTAATTTGCTTGGTTTGGAGCTGTTTTTGTTGGCGAAATAGAGCAAAAACAGACTAAAATGTAACTCACAATATTAACTTCTTGTTTATTGGACTGATGTATAAAATCAGTATCACATTTGCAATTGTGCAGATATTCAGGAAAATCCGCATACCTGCTCGTGTGATAATGCTTAACCATATCGTATAAAAATATTAATAACTCATGTAGATGACTGTACTGACTCAACTGTAGATGGCTACATCATGTAGTGAAAGCGTGCACTCTCTCAGGGCATTTTTGTTTGTTTTTTTGCAGAGTGAGTGACATACTTTATAATATCAACTTCCACATCATTAAAACAACAATTGTGCTATTACGGTATTCATATCACACATTCCTACCAACCACCCCTGATGCTTTTGACAAAATATTTCTGGGAAAGGAAGCAAGATTTCAAATAGTTTGGTTTTCCCTGCCTGCTTAATATTTCACTAACCAGCAAGTCTGATCCCCCATCAATGGGCCCAGAGATGATTAGAGCACAGCCCGAACGGACCAGAGAGATTCAGGCTTCAGGTTTCAGCTCTCACATGGAAAACAAAGATATGAGACTCCTGAGTAAAAGTGCTTGAAGAATGTTTCAAGGGAAATTAATATCCTGTCCACAGGCTGACCTGGAATCTCAACTATTCTGAGAAAACTTCTTGTGTTTAGACGAGAATTAGATGATGTTAGATGAGAACGTGATGAGAGGAAAAGCTGTAGATTTCACAGAAACCATCATGTCAGCATCCATCAAGAAGCAGGAAAGATCTCAACATTTTCAGCAACCAGAAATAGTTTTATTACAGACACAACAACAAATAAACTCGAGTAGAAACATAACTCTCTCATTAAAATGTATATTTATATACAACTTTTTGTTTGAAGGCTGATTAATTATTGATCATTAAAACATTTAATTTAATAATTAAAAAAATAAATAATTGATTATTAAATAAAGTTATTATGTATCATTATTTATGTTATTTAATATTAAATAAAGCTATTTTAGGTTTCGGTTTTCAGTGTTTTAGAAAAAATCTGCAATAAAATATCAGAGATTTCAACATGAACTCACTACAATGAAATTGAAATATTTCTCACTACATTCCAGACAATAATTTTTTTAATTATAGTTATGAAGTAATCAATTTAAATTAGAGGTCAACCGATTTTACCGATACCGATATTTAGGTTTGACCGCTCGTGCCGATAACCGATTAATCAACCGATAATTTTAAAATGGATACTGGATATAAAATTAAAAAAAAACATAACACTCCAAGTAAAACAGTGCTAAACTGAAATGTGCTATATGAAATAAATATAGAAATATGAATATATTAAAATGAGAAGATCTACAGAACGAATTCAACAGAAAATAACTTAAACATTAAAATATTACAGGTTTCTTTAGCTATAACAGAAACATACGTAAATTTCATAGATAACATTTTGCAAGTCCCATTTGTTATGAACTAGTTTATGCATTATGCAATATCAGTTTATGCACATTCAGTTATGAATTACATGAATCATGTAAATAATAGCATATTTTCAATTCAAAACGGTGACTTTTGGGCAATTCCACGCAAAACTGTCACATCCATAACGCCAACTAAATACCATGGCATTGTGTTGGTGTTATGGATGTGACAGTTTTGCGTGGAATTGCCCTTTTCAAAAAAAAAGGTTGTGTAGTTTGCATCATTTCTGTTGGTCACTGAACATTTCTATTGTAAAACTGTGGTCAAATATTAAATGTTTAGCTACTTATATCTTACCACACACTCTAAAAGCGTAGTGTTGGAATTCACACTCGTCTTCTATGAACAGTAAGCCCCCCCTTCTTTGATTTGATTGGCCATCTCAGTCATTTTGACATTGACGCGCGCTGGTATGGCAAACTAGCCTAAAACGTAACTTTTTGTGATCCTAACAACAAAGGAAGCAGAGCAGCATCAGGAATATCAAATATTGAAGTCTTTCCACTAATATATACAACATATCCGGTCCATTTTACAGAGCTTAAATTACCCTCACTGTCCTTGGTAAAACCAGAACAACCTGAGAACTTCAAAGAAAGCGGTGCGTTCCAGACCCTCAGTAGTTCGGCCACAATCCAACCAATCTGACCGCAGCCAACTGTGTCCACTCAAACAAAAGCTACCAACTACACACACACACACAGCTGAAACAACAGTGCTGGTGAAGCGCCCACTGACTGCATTCAGGTCACCAAAGGTCACTGCTAGACAGAAACGGCTAAACACTGTCATGCTCCTAATTTATGACCATCCTCCTGCTGTGGAAAACACACAAAGGTTTTCAGTTTTGTACAGACAGTGATTAAAACGAAGCAGCTCTTCACTAGGATACTTGGACCACATTTTCTGCTGATAATAACATTTACTCAGTCCTGCATTCCTCAGCTCTTCAATGCCGTTTCCGGGAAACTTCAAACACACTGATCAATAGTTCACGTGTCCTTGTGATCGTTTGTGTAAGGTCATTGCACTAACACACACATCCACATACGCAGAGTAGAAGCACATGTCCACAACTCACTGATGATTCTGATTATGTGTGTGCGAGCCTCAGTTTTTAACCTGTGTTTCTAATCTGATTATTAATGGGCGGTTTTCAAAGCATGTGTTGAGTGAAGAAGCCAGTGTGTAGAGACCTTAGCTATAGTTTGGGGACAAAATGTAAGAAGAACCAGCATTGTGCAGCCATAACAATTTTAAAGGTCCCATGACATGAAATTTCCACTTTCTGAGGTTTTTTAACATTAATATGAGTTCCCCTAGCCTGTATATGGTCCCAAAGTTTCTAGAAATTTTAATCGGTGTAAATCGAGCTTTTGCTATTTTTCTCTGCCTTTGAGAAAATGGAGGCTCATACGCGCTGATCTTGAAGCTCCTCCTTATGACGTTATAAGGAGAAATGTTACCTTCCCTTTCTCTGCTTTGCCCGCCCAGAGAATATTTCTCGCCCATCAGAAAATGAGCTAGGAAGTAGAACGCGCGCGCGGTTTTAGTTTGTCCACGAGAGATATCATGGCTTTTGAGCGAGCGAAGCATAATAATTGCTCAATAATTGGATGTACAAATGAACACCGAAGGGTACACACAGCTACACACCTCGGTCAAGTAAGTCAACAAATGATATATAAGTGTGTTGCTTTACTGTTTATATGGTTACCTTCTTCTTACACGTAGAATGTGGCTGTCACATTAGCTACGCAGTTACTTGCGCTAATGTAAAGGTAGACAGCATCAAGTTACACACACTGTAACGCGAGTGTTGTACATTTCTTTGTTATTTGGATAACCGTTTTCCTGTTGGTTATATGGCGCGCGCGATATCCGCATTTCAAGATCGCAGAGCTTGATGTAATTGTAATAAGATAAATTACAGACGTTACAGATCTCTCATGAAAAGGCAACAGTAGGTTTGCGTTAGCTACATGATAATAACTGTAAACCATCCGAATAAAGTACCGTATCCAGACATAATATTTTAAACTAACCATTCAGAAACGTCCTGCTGGAGCCGCTGATTTGCAACTTCTTCATCCGTTGCTTGGATCTGGATCAGATTCTGGGTCAAACTGAAATGCTTGAACGACTGTGTGTCTTCGTACCATTGCAATATATCCAACATAAACAAACATGCATGGTACCGTTGCGCAAGATGGTCATAGGCCACACCCACCCTCCACCTTGCGCCGCCTTTCTCCTCCTCATTAACATTTAAAGCTACAGACACCGAAACGGCCCGTCTGAAGGAAGCTCATTCTGGGACTGGCTTGTAGTGGCTATAATTCTGCACCGAGGCTGAATTTTTGGAAAGAGATTTCAGATACAGTACTAAGGACCACTAAGGCCTATATTAAAGCCTACAAAAAGTAGCATGTCATGGGACCTTTAACACAAAGGCATGATTAAAATGGCATGATAAATTATGTTTTAGTGCAGTGATGGGACAAGATTCAATTCAATGCAAACTCAAAAACAAGCTGGACTTAATGATCATAAATGTATCAAGCCAAAAAAAGAATAATAATAACGATTTGATTTGCAATATTCAATACTCAATATTTTAGCATTTGCTCTGACTGTGACTGAATTTCCATTACAAACACAAATGAATGCAGTCAAATCAGAACTACAAGTCACCATGCCCTTGTTAAAGCACACTGAAAGTCCTTCCAATAGTTTACGAGGTCAAAGGGCAGAGGTTTGGTTGTGGTCCCGCAAAAAATGCCTCGGGTGAAACCGATCTGCCATAATGAACTTAAAATGTCAATGTTGTGTTCAGATGTGAACCTGGAGATTACGAGGCATCGCAGGTGAACAGACCTCAAAGTGTTTCCTTCGTGGGCTCATAAAACTGTCCCTTCCCATGGTGCACTGCAGTAACTGAAGCACATCTGTGAAGCTGCCAAGGCTCAAGTCACATATCAAGATTAAGAGTGGACATTTTGATGCAAAAGACACATCACATACTTCAAATATCAAAGAAATATTGTGAGTGATGCTTGACCATGCACCACATGATTTGAGTGGTCATTGAAGTCTGGAGGACAACACACAAACTCAACTGTAATATCATGTCATTAACTCTTAAGTATGAGAAATATAGTGCACTATGATTTCTGCAATGTGGAAAATGTGGAATTCAGTCATAAAAATGGAATTTATAGTATAATATGGAATGTCACAGAATTTGGAAAATTATGGATGAGATGACTAAATTAAAAGTAGGACTACAATTATTCAAATCAGTGTTACAAAACACCACAAACAACTTGAAGTTGTTTGAAATATATGACAGATATAGATATTGTATAGTAAAATGTTCTTCGCAAAGTAATAATAATACAAATGTACAATATTAAAACATAATTTAAGGAATATCACAACAAAAGATAATATTAAGAGATTATTTTCACCCATGTTAATTTATACAGTAAACCTCTGGTGTGAGGCACAAAGAAAATGCAATGTTGAGTTGTAAAGGACCTTTTATATTTTAATTTGATTACATTTTAATAGATTTATTTATTCATTCAAATGATTATATCCATTTTTGGTGATAAATATTTATTAAATAAACACAGAATCCAAAAAAATTAAACACACAGAATTGGGGTAATGTAATTGGGGGAAAAATAAAACCGATTTCATTGGCCCCTAGCAATACTATTACTCAGAAAACACCACAAATGAATCCTTGGGTCTAATTTAACAAGAACATCGTATCCATTCAGTAGCTCAAAATCATTAAGAACAGTGACGACGGCTGGAAATGTGACCTTTACAAGCCAGAGAGCTGATCAAAGACTCTGAACACCTTTAAAACTCAAAGCCACAACCGGAATACTTTAAAAAACAGGATGAAAAAGACAAAACCACAGACATGTGTCAGATGTGTGGAAAGCCCTTCGATGTGGTGTGGGTCAAAATGGAAAAGGCGACCTCAAGCATGTACAAAGAAAAATGCATGATCATGTTCACGCCAGATAGACTGGAAAAAATAAAACCTGCACACACACACACACACACTGAGCTTATAAGTGACCGATTTGGAATGCTATACATAAGCATGAAGCGCATTGAAAACTCGACTTAAATAAGTTTAAGCACTAAAATGTTAACTAAAACTGAAATAAAAAATGTATTAAACCTAAATAGTAATATTTAAACAAAATAATAATCATAATAAATGACAAAACACAACAATATTTCCAAAAAAATCAACTATAATTAAACTATAAAATGAAAACTGAAAATAAAAGCTAATTCAAAATATTGTTAAAAAACTGTAATAGTATATAAATAATACCAAAATAAGACGGCTGACAACGCAATACTCTATTAAACATAAAAATATATAGCACACACAAATAGTGAGTCCATTTGAATTACTAAAATTATTCTTTATAAGACTGAGCTACGGTTTATCACTACTTTTTTGCCTTATATTTGGGTGAAGTATATGATGTATAGAGTTTGTTCCAGTCCATTATGGGATTGTCAACTTCCCCAAAAGGATGTGATGCAAAATAAAGCTGCATGCTTTTTGAATAGTCATTCAATGTTGGGAGTGTGCCTATGATTCTTTAAAATGTGGCCGACGTAGGGAAGCTCACTGGGTTTTGGAAATGTCAGAGAGGGAGGAAAGAAATAGATTGAAGGGCTGATTTTGAGATTGGAGATTGTGTGGGATAATGGCTGTGGTCTTTGGCATCAGGGAAGAGTTTCCATGATCCCTTTCAAACTCCCTGGAGAGCCGCTTCAGGCCAAACCGACAACATTTGCTCCTCTACCGTGTAGTTAAAAAAAGATCAGGGCTTTCTCCTTTACTCATTACTGTTACAAATCACCAAGGGCCCGTAACATTTAAGGACAAGGCAGACAATACTAAAGTCAATATTCCACAGACACAAACTGCTAAACCTAAGAGTCACATTAGTCAAGAGCTCTGTTTGAGATCTCTTCCAAAACCTAGATTAACTAGACAGCAATTTAGGGCACATCCCAGACACAAAAGCTGTTCCAAAAAGTAGACAGCCTTCTAAGATACCTCATATTGATCAACTATCTATTACTATAACAACTATAACAATAACTATAATTAGCGCCCACACCAGCACACCATGTCATTTTGTTTATTCTAAGAGCGTTGCAGTTTCTGCCACTTTAAATGCGCAAGCACTTTAAAGCAAGATGGATTCTGATTGGCTGTCAATGTTTGTCGTACCTTAGCTGGAAAAAAAAATTACAATGATATTGATTGACAAGGTTTTATGAATTCTTCATAGCATGTTCCTGCTGTACTTCTTAAATTAAAGTTAAACTTCTTTACAGGGACAGCTGGGTTATTAGATTTAATTCAAAACTTGGTGATTGTGTGATTTGATTCACTTTATCATAGAGAGAGAAAGAGAGTAAAACTAGGGATGCATGATATATCGGCCAATATATGTTCATTTTTACTATCGTTATCGGCCCAATAAGAAATTTTGGCCGATATTTTAAAGGCGATAAAAAATGTATTATTTCCTTCAGCTGAGACACTTCAGATGCACACTGTTTGCAATGATGGTTTTGAATTGCTTGAAATGTGATTGAAATCTCTTAAAAAAAGGAAAATACAGTTAAGTGAAACATTTTCAGCAAGTCTGTCATATCGGCTACATAAAATTATAAGGAGAACATTATATTTGTGTGTTTGGGACATGGCTTTTAAATGGATAGTTCACCCAAAAATGAAAATGCTGTCATCATTTACTCTTCCTCAAGTTGTTCCAAACCTGTATGACTTTCCTTCTTCTGCTGAACACAAAAGAAGATATTTTGAAGAAAGTCGGTAACCAAACGACTGATGGACCCCATTGACTTCCATAGTAGGAAAAAAAAATACTATGGAAGTCAATGGGGACCAGCAACTGTTTAATTACCAACCTTCTTTAAAATATCTTCTTTTGTGTTCAGCAGAAGAAAGAAAGTCATACAGGTTTGGAACAACTTGAGGAAGAGTAAATGATGACAGCATTTTCATTTTTGGGTGAACTATCCCTTTAATGGTTCAAAAATTATATAAAAATTTGGATTTAGATTTATCGGCCAATATATCGATTATCGACTTTCAAATATAAAGAATTATCGGTTATCGGTATCAACCAAAATTTTCACATTGGTGCATCCCTAAGTAAAACACTCAAGAGCAGTGAGTGATTTTTTTCTTTGTCCTTTGTTTGATTAACATTAAAAACAGCCAGCAGCAGGAATATTAGGCTACTGTCACTTTAAGAGTGAATGCACGGATCTAATATACTGATTCTGTACACATGCATTTACTTTCTCAACTGTTTCCGTTCACTTAAGACCTAACCAACTATGTTTACTAGGATACTTGATTTTTTTTTTTAAACATAATTTTATGTGAATTTGTCCACTCAATTGCAAGATGATGTGAAAGAGAGCTCATTTTGTCTGTCTGAGACTCGGCTTTCTGGGCGAGCACTTTGGATGTTTGTGCACCCAAGACTTTCCACACAGTGCACAAGTAACAAAATGAGCTCCCTTTCGAGTCTTCTTGAATATTGTCATTTTTTCATGTCCATGCATTGTTGGAATTCATAAAAATGTTACCGGCCAACTAGCGAGTGACACCGTTTCATATACTCGCCTCGCCAATGCCAGTTTTTACTCGCATTTGGCGCTTGGCGAGTGTTAATTTTAGGCCCTGTATATACAGCGGCAAAATTAATCGTTAAACAGTCACAATTTGAACACCAGAATGCAGTCTGTGTGCATGTTCTCTCACTCGTTTGCATCTGGGTTTGCTTACTGACAGCATAAGTTCAGCACTGGCACAAGTGATGGATCCGTCAACAGGTCCGATCCTCTCTTACACTGGCCGCGGGCCACCTTCATTGTCAAGCCCTACTCAGCATTCTAAGGTAGTGTGAAGGCATCAGTAACTCGAGACTGAATCTGAGCTCTAAAGCCTTTCAGAACGGCAATATGATATTCAGTAAAGCGTCGACAACATGTGCTGCTATTCATCTCGAGTTTGCAGTCCACATTTCCCAGCCGGCCTGGATGAAAAAAAATATGCCACTAATTCCCCACCGGGACGTCATCAAATGACATGACAAGCAAAGCGATTCCAGCATCCACCACATCAAGAGCTGACAAAACATGTCATTCCTTATTCAAGGCAACAGCAGGGATGGAACGACGGGATCCGTCCCAGTGGGATCATGAACAGGAGAAAGAAAGAGAGGAAACGGATAGAGCCAGACCTGTGACTTCATGAAGCATTTCCGGCTGAGAGACGAAGTGGGCTGTCTGTCGTAATAAGCAGAGCTCTAAATCTAAAGGGATGACAACAAATACAGCAACAAAGGAACAAAATAACAAGTCTAGACTAGTCATAATAAATCCTCACACTGAAAGCTAAATGAAAAGAATAAAATGCAAACGTCAACGGCTGCATTTTCAATGAATACTTGCAGCATTTTGGCACAGATTCATCTGTTACTTGGGAGAACCAACATGAACAAACCTACACTAGATAAAAGAAAATATGTTTTTGTTTCAGAGCCTAGAATTTACATTGGATTTGAGGCAACACCAAAATAACATAATGAACAAAAGTAAATTAATGTGCTTAAAATGTAATAGTAACATGAGCTGCGAGAACATCAAACAACCTGTCCAGGTTCAGATCCGTCTAATTTGATGAGCTTCTACCAAATGACAGATGAATTTGCACCAAAATACTGTATTTTTTGTTTTACTGGATGATCACAGCATCAACTACAAGTGTTTTCACTGATGCAGAGACATCTTGAAAAAAAAAACGGGTGTGTAAAACATGATTCATGCATGATGAACATGTTCGTACAACTGAAAACAACATTTCAGGGAATTCATTGTAGCGCTGTCTTGTGAGGTTTCAAAGGCCCCATGATGAATTGTCAATGATGTCAGTAGTTTAAAGCACAGACAGTGATGTGTACATGACAGCACATGATCTTCAGGAAAACATGAAGGCAGCTAACTAGGTTTTAGAGCACAGCTGCTTTTAGGTTTGGGGTTTCTACCTTAATTTTTTGCTGTTACGTTGAAGCCAAATCACCATAAATATTTCCATAGCAGCAACATCCCATTATCCCAGGGAATTCAAGTGCACACATACACACACCTCCTTAATTCTCCCAGAGCGTTCGGAGCTCCTGCACACCTGTTTCCACAACAGTGACATAAACCAGAAACCACATCATAAATCCCAGTGAATAAATCCCACACTTTGATCCGGTTCATGCTGACAGATCTCTGATGCATATTGCTCACATTACATCATCAGGCATCCTGAAGCAATCATGTTCATGTACCGACTTCAATTAGTACATATTTACAAGTCTACTGTCTTCTGATGGGCTTTATTTTGTATGAATCAACAAATTAGCTGCAATATGACTCATTCAAAAGTAAGACATCAATGTCAAAAATCTGCAGCCGTTGATTAGAGAAGCAGGGCTGGAAACGAGGCGTTCTTTGATTTGACCCTAAAAAATATCATAATCAGTTTCATACCTGCATCCTTCTTGTTTTTCCCACCGTCTCTGCTCTTCTTCAGCACGGCCTTGAACATGGCGTGACTCCAGGAATCCCTTCACAATTAAGCTGTGGAAACACGAGAGATTTTTCACATGAAGCAGCAGGTTTGTACACAGTTGGTTTGGTACATTCAGAAGATCTTACAGTCTAGAGTTACACTCCACCCAAGAGAAAATTCCCCAAAGAGACTTTAGAAATACATACTTTGACTACATGTTCTTTAATATCCCAGGGGTGTTGATTTTTATTAAAGCGAAGAGATTTACACTTTCTTTAATGGAGGTCACATTGCTTGTATCATTGGAAAACATAAACTATATTATCGCACGGCTGTAATCTGTTGAATGTGACTGTAAGGCATGAATACATATAATAAACATTAACGATTAACATCACAATTTTCTGTAAAGCTGCTTTGAAAATGATTTGTGAAAAGTGCTACATTGACTTGACCATGCCTTTATCGTTTACGTTTGCTACTACCTATCATAAAAATTAATTATTAACATTTTAAAACTACAATAATCTAAAAAATGAAATAAACTTAAACATTGAACCTCAGCAATTGTTGTGTGAAAATGCTGACAAAAAATGTACACCAAAAATTCTGCCACTAAAAATGTTAAATGTTAGTGTACTTGTTTACCAAGAAGACAACAGTGTCAGAAAAGAGTTTGAGATGAAATATAAGATGTGTATAGTGTAAAAAAATCAAGGTAAACATCACTTATGAACAGAATATTTTGATCAAATGCCAATTTCAGCGCAGAATGCTAATTTCAGATGTGATAGAAAAGACATCCGTTGGTTCAGAAAAGTGATGGTTTTAGAACACAAAGGCAAAATTGATAAAATTCTTGTGTGATGCATTTACGTTATTAATAGAAAAATCAAATAGACTAGTGTGTTTTAAGAGGGCCAAAAGAGCTCATAGTTTTACAAATGTATAAATATCCTAGGGAAATAAAGAATATAAAAAAAGAGCATAATCTAATTGTTCCTTGTATATTTTATTTCTCTGTTTGGCAAGATTTTTCCCACAGTCCACCCACTCCAACGCGTGATCGCTGGTGGGCCGGCATGGAAAGAATTCCTCAATATTTGCACAGAGCGGCTCTGCTCCGCTATCTTGTTATTCCGGAAAACAAGCTGTTGGATTCCCAGCATTCCACATCTAATTGATGCTAAACGGCTGAACTTGGGCTTCTCGTGCCACTGGTCATGATAGCGCCGAGGTTCCTTCACCTCTCAGAGTTAGCAGCACAGGTCAAACACATTACAGCACGTCTATTTATCCAGTTGGACTGTTTCTGCGCTGTACACTTCACTCGGGGTGCGTCTTGCTGTTAGTTTGTTTAAATTAAACAGGAAGGTGACTGAACACAAATACATCAGGTGTGCAACACATCATTATTATCATCAATTTCAATCCCTGGGCAATGTTATGGTAGAAATAAATAATGCTTAAGACACTATTTGATCTATATATATAATATATTTTAGGTTTTTATTGTACTTATTTATATAGACACAAATAAATTAACACTTTAACTAAAGAAATAGTACTTGGACAATATAATAATGACAATAAGGCCATGATAGCTATAATAAAAGGAAAATAATGGTAGCTCATTACAGTTATATGTGCCTATTACTCAGGAAAGTATTTTGTCTAACTTGGTACCATATTGGAATGTAAACTAATGCTTCTTATAACACTTATCTACACAAAGAACCTGAGGATGATGCACTTGACTCCAACAATTTCCAATCAGGATATTTTATTTCTCTTCAAAATTCAAAAATCTAATTCTTTAATAGAATTTCCAAACCCAATCTATTTTCTAGTTATTATATTTTCTATACTAGGTCTGGAAGAATATGATCTGCCCATTTTCCCCATAATTTGATACATTTCTCAAAGAGATGATTCATTGTTATCCTCTCCATCACATAGATTTCATATGTTGGTCTTTTTGTTTTATATGATTGTATGGTTTTTTTGGTACAACCATACAAACACATGGAACATGAACATACTGTAAATATGGTTGTTTGGTTATGTTGTTGGTCTTTCTGTACTACTACCAATGATTTTCTCACCATCTCCTCTGAGAAAACAGCCTAACTACAAAAAAACTAGTGGTAACTAGTTAAATAAAAGTGTGCCTGACAGCTCTGCTCAGATGAGACGAGACAAGGTGAGGGTCTGAATCTGGAGTCGTGCTGAACTCACAGCAGACACCTCAGCACTGAGATCAAGCATGAAAAAACCCTGCCGGTCTCTCCCCAGGAGACGAGCGAGCGTCCCGATCCGCATCGATTCAAGCTCTTGGATGAGACGGCCTGCTGCGACCTCATCCCGAGTGAGAAGTCAAAAGTTGAGGAGAGATGCAGGAAGATTCGGTACAGACACAGATGCACTTATATTTCAAAAGAAAGTTCAAAAGAAACGCTGGACCCCAACAAGAGGCAAACAAATTGGGTTCACACTGCTAATCTGGTTGAAAACACAAGTGTAGCTTGCAAAAAAAAAAAAAAAGCACTGTAAATAAGCTCAAATATTTTTGCAGATTATATATAAATGCTATAAATACGGTGTTACAATCACACATTCCTCCCACTTACAGTTTCAAACATTAAAGTGCTCCTATTAGAAACCAAACGCACATTATCATACCTAAGCCTCAGACTTTCCTCAGCACACACAAAAAATACTATGGAAGTCAATGGGGTTCATCAACTGTTTGGTTTACCGACATTCTTCAAAGAAAGAAAGACATTCATACAGGTTTGGAAAAACTTGAGGGTGAGTAAATGATGACAGAATTTAAATTTATGGATGAACTATCCCTTTAACTAATGCATTAATTTACTTAATAGTATACGACTTTTAATGTAAAAATGTATTGTTATATGTAGGGCTGCACGATTATGACAAAAAACATAATTGTTGATTATTCCCTTGAAATTGTAATTGCGATTATTACTTATGATTATCATAATTTACATTGAATGATGTTTTGAATAGCTTTATGCTATTGTTTGAAGCGACTGCATGCCATTTTGTTATATCAACATACAAGCTCAAAATACTCTTTTCTATAGCATTAAGCCTCAAATGCCAAATATATTTATTTATTTAAAGAAACCAAACCAAAGTAAAAAGAAGCTGTAGAAAGAAAAAAAAACGCATCTTAAGCACACAGAATATTGTAAGTGAACTTTTTTTTAATTGCGCCTTTAAACGATTACATAATTGTGGCATACGTAATGAATTACAAATTCGATTAATTGTGCAGCCCTAGTTATATGTACAAAAATACCCTTAATAAAGGATAATTAATGCTGTTAAAATCTATATACACTGCTATGAAGTATTACAATAAAGAACATTTTAAAAAATAAAGTTTGTGTGGATTATATCCAAACTCTGATCTGAATGTGATCCGTCTCCATTTGAGTTTTTCCATCCTGGCTGTTGTTCCTGTTACAGGATGGTGAAGTGAACCTCCTAAAAGACTCAAATGTGCAGCACATGCGAGCAATTACAGCAGCACGTCTCACTCCAGACGACCTCTCTCACTCCATCCATCTCTGAAACTGCTGCGGACAGATTCCTCAAACTCTTGAACGGATAAGAGGAGGGAACAGGAATCCTGCCACCTTCACAATCAAGTAGAGCTGGCTGATACACCAGTTATTTTTCAGCCTTCTGACTTTGATATTTATTCATCTTTCTCAGAAAAAGCTTAAAGCTAAAAGGGGTGAATTCTTTTTAAAATAAATCTGGAATCTTCATTTCAAACAAAAAGCCAGTAGATTCAGTAAAATACAGTAAAAATCTAGTTAAAATAAATCAAGGCAGTGCTTATCATTGAATGAAAAAATGGAAGAACAGTTATATGCACCAATATAACAATGCAAACAGCAATATTTAGGCCTACATATTTTTTGCTGTACATTTTAAATGGGTGGCTGATTATGATTTCACTTTTTTAACTTTAGTTAGTGTGTAATGTTGCTGTTTGAGCATAAACAACATCTGCAAAGTTACAACGCTCAAAGTTCAAAGCAAAGGGAGATATTTGCTTTTAAAGAAATCGCTTTTTAAGGACTACAACAAACGGCTGGTAGAGACTACACAACATTCCTCCTGGGTTAGTGACATCACCAACCCCAATATTTACATAAACCCCGCCCCCTGAACAAATGTATAGATTATCAAGACAGAATATCCTAATCAATGACTAGAAGATAACTACACATAAGCTACATAAACTCATAAACTAATCATTCAGAAATGTCCTGTTGCTTCTACATGTTGTCACTTCTTGAGTCTCTCCTAGGGGTGGGCGATATAGCCTCAAAATTATATCATGATATTTCAAGAATATTTGCGATAATGATATTTATGACGATATAAAAAAAAAATGTAGACAATTTTTTTTATTACATTTATCTCACCTAAATGTTTGCTCACTCATTGTGTTTTTAGGACAATCACTAGTCCTGAGTCCTGACTAAATTAAATGCATAGGCTATTAATTTTGATTCCTTACAATGAAAGCTATATTTTGTTGTTTTGACGACAACATTAATGACAGACACATATGGCTGCTGTCACTTTTAGAGCTAGTGCCCAGTTCCATTACTGTTATACTGTCTGTCACACTGTCAAGCGCTTTTTATGGTTATTTCAGACATAACCGACTGTTTACGAATATACTAACCATGACCGGAATTTTTACACAATTTTGCGTGTTTTTTCCCCCCGTTAAAGCGATATAATCCGCGAAAAATAACTTTTGTTACTCGCGAGCTGTTTGTGAGGCGGCTTTACTGTAACTTATGTATATGCACGCAGAGTAAACATCTCTCAGAGAGCGCGCGAGAGTACTGAATAGTTTAAAATCGCAAATGTTTAAACTGATAAGACTTAAAAATAAGTGAAAATTATAAACTTTAGTTACGATGCAAGTGACAAAAGACAATTCCGTCATGTCCTGACTGCTAAACACAAGAGTGTGGTATTGACGCTTGACTTGTGCAACCCATTTTGAGAGCGAGAGAGAGAAGACGCGGCACCGCTGAACACTCACGCAGTTGGTAAAATCAATGTTTGCGGGGGAATTTCCCACATTATAAGTGGTAGACCTGCGGGAATTATTAAAATACTATTGAAGTAGCTCCTTTTTAGGTACTAAATCGTCATTGGAGGCTGACTAGCTGCTCTCGCGCTCAGACAGGTGTTGTTATTGTGCGTGCTAGGGAACGTAATGCGCCATACGTCATTGCGAAGCTGTATCAGTGATATCGCGATATGACACTTTTTTTATCATGTAAAAATTTATACCGGTATTATCGTGGACGGTATGATATGGCACACCCCTAGTCTCTCCATCATTGTCTGACTCCGGTTTGAACAAAAAAGGCTGAAAGTTTTAGAAATTTTCAGTGCATGTCTGCGTGAGTGCAAGCTGTTGAAGCTCCGCCCCCTGTGCCGGGAGCAGCAGCTCATTTGCATTTAAAGGAACAGACACAAAACGGTGTGTTTTTGCTCATCCTCAAAAATTTACAATTTTAACATGCTATATAAAAATATCTGTGGGGTATTTTGAGCTAAAACTTCACACACACACTCAGGGACAGCAGAGACTTATTTTACATCTTGTGAAAAGGGCATTATACCACCCCTTTAATATCTGAAAAATGCCACATTTTAAGTAATGCTTTAAATTAATCGTTGGATCAGAGTTTTAAATCAATTCAGTGAAACAAACTTTGTAAATAAATTAATCAAATTAAACTTCAACTCTGTTTTGCAACTTAAGTTTTAATGCTATTAACCCTAAAAAAAAAAAGAGTTAAGGCCTCTGAATTATCAACATTATGTTCCACATACTTTCTGTCTTAGGCCTAATTGAAGTTTACACTTGTTTAGAAAAAACTAAGATTGTATATATCATCTTACTAAGACATTTATATGCATTTTATGTAAGTAGTCTGCTATACTGTTAAAAAGATAATTGATTTACATTACATCAAGATCATTGATTTACATTACATTTCATCTTACTTTTTGGCCATATATTTTTCCCTCCTCAAATATGAGCTCCATATTCTCCTATATCATATTATACGAGCCATAAAAGCCTGATATTATATCAAATATGCTAAAAACACATATGCAAACTTTTTTAGATTTTTTTATTATTATGTCTAAAAGTTCAACTGATGTCTAAAAAGTTAAACCGTTCAATAAAAAGGAAATAACGTGGTTAAAACATCTCAGCCACTCGCATACTCAAGTCAAATAAGGATCACGAAACTAGTGAAGGTCAGACCAATCTGGTCAGACCAGACCCAAGGTCAATGAGTTTCTGAACCATAAAGACTGACAGCGAGAGGTCCACATGTCCCGTCATCATTTCCCTCACATCTGATACGACCCAGGAACGAAATTAAATCAACATGTGGCTCTCTGACTGAACAAAGACTTTGGCAGAACAATCTCAGCCATGCAAGATGAAGATACCATGTCCTGAGGAACGGGGGGAAAGAAATCCCAGAGAAATCCCATGGACTATCTCCACAGGAATGACCATGTGGCAGGGCTACAGGTATCTGGGCTCTATAAAGCAGCTTTATCTCTTTTCTGAAGGGGTCTTGCTGCTCCAATGACTTGGCTATCAGCATTATCTCAGTGAGCCTCTCAGCATCCCATTACACACTGAGACCCTTAAAGCCTGAAAGTTACTTAAGAGCAGAGCAAAGGAAAGGACGCTGCTTTAAAGGCACACTATGCAGTTTCCGTTTTTCTCAAACAGCGCCCCCTAGAGTCGCTGTGGAGTACTTGTGTTTAACGTTAATGTCGTAAACCACTCACGCAGAGTCGTCTCTGCACTCTTCCGACCGCGCTTTCTTCGTCGACTCTAACATGATTCACGTCTGAAATGCGTGCTAGTGTCTTCCATAGAGGCTGCTTCACATGTTGTTGATGTATGTGACGTCGTGCCATAAAGCAAGTCGTGATTCTCGCGAGATTTGGCGGGGCACCACCTCGCAAACCTGCATTGCTAGCTTTTTCAAATATTAGTACCCTTCATGCAATGTGTAATATAGCTGTTTGAGAATGTAAAAGGTCTGCAAAGTTTTAAAGATCAAAGCGCACGACAAATAAAGTTATTGTCTCCTAAAAAAAAAAAGAATATATTCTGAAATTCGTCTCACTTCCTGTTACAAACCTACGTAACAATGTAACAAATTTGCATAATGCCAGTCTATGGTCTTCATTGGCTGCTTGCGAACGACGTCTACTCGACCCGCTCTCAAACACTGTAGCTGAGACTGGAAGAGTTTGGTTCGTGTTGTCGTCAAGTCGAGAAGACGCTGTTATCAAAAGGATGGAGACTCGTGCTGAAATTGATGCGGAAAGACCGACGCCACAATCACCGTTCATGAAGCGCTGAGGAAGATCCGGAGCTGTAACTAAGGTTAGAGAAAAGATTTAACTCTTTAAGAGCACAATTTCTTGAAAATCACTTTCCTAATTTGTCATAAGCAATCTCATCTCTACTAATTAACTTCTTCATCAACTATTCATCACAAAATTAAGAGTTATGCATATTAATGTTGCCTAAATTACTTAACCCTTTTAAACCGGCTGTGTCGTCACTGACACATACCAACAAGCTGTATTCATTTTACCGTAACTCTTCAACCGTTTGCACTATTAAAACCATTCAAATTGCCCCTGACAGTAAACAACATGCGCTTTTCGGCAATATATACGGCTTATTACGGTAATTGCAAATCCATCAGCAAATGACAGCAGCTTTCTGGCAGAGCGGGAAGGAAGGATTTGAACAGAGAGATACCAAGCGCGGCAGGTTAGAGTGTTTTGGATTGCATAAAATAATAAAAGAAACAAATGGCAAAAGAAGTGGTAGACAGCAGAACAGGATGATTTTTAATGAAACTTGGGAGGCGATTGGCCGTTACTCTTTCACATATCTTAGCATGTGGTGTGTGCATGTGTATGTGTACGTGCCTATGTATGCATGCATTTAATGTGTGTGCGTGTATGAAAAAAAGTGTCCTAAATGAAAACTGTGCAACCTAATGTCACAAAAAAGACTTGTATATATGTATTATAGTTCATTTTTCAACTTTAAAGTGTTAGTTTCTTTCGTTCGTGATTTTTCTGGGGGGGTTTTTCTAAATAAAAATCAGTAAATTTATTCTCGTTTTTTTTTTGGTTTTTTTGTCTATTTAAATTCTATTTACAAACTCACCACACACAGTAATGGTCAATAACTGTAATTTGTTGAAAGCTAATATTTTTTCTGAAAAAGATGACACCTTGCACATGAAGATAGCACATTGTTTTAGAATTTTACAGTCAAAAAATAATAATATGTGAAAAACACCTATTTCAGCTTCAGGTTCTAAAGGGTTAAGCATTACAAGATTTGTGTAATTGCCCATGCATATAACATGAAATAGACAGAATTGTATTATCGGTGCATCCCTATGGAAAACATCACACACTTTTAAACAGTGTATTGTGGAAGTTCAGATGAACAACAGTGAAACTTTTCTCTGGGTTCTGCAATCATTCTTTTTATGAACACCTGCACTAAACTTGTTTCCAGTTAAAGATCTTGTTTCCACCATGTCACAAATCTACCCCACCTTAAAAAAAACACTGCTCTGCTAAACAATAGACAGGTTGAAGTGTTGACGGTACCATCTGCAGTATTGTACTTCTGATCGCCTCTGGCTTCTTCCACACACACACACACACACACACACAGCCCAGATGAGCCCTGCGTGTCCTCGCGACTCTCACAATTACAGCAGGTCAATCTCAACCGCCGCCAACATCCACACACTTTTCCATTCTCTCGCTCTCCAAGCAACTCTTTTCAATGAGCTATTTGACATGAATGATTCCTCAGAGTCCGTGTCCAGCGTCATGACAACCACGAAACCAACAGAGTCGGGCCTGCGTCTGTGACGGGTCATTACGACTAACCCGTACATTTTCCTGTCCCATCATGCATGGATAATGCATATGCATTTAGATGGATAAAATACTAAAACACATAATTTTTTTAAAGAAGATTTTAACTTAATAATGTTTATAATTTTAAATAATATTAGTTACTTTGGTTTGAGTGGATGATTGTCATGTCTGCACTGACTTCAACAATGAAAAACTGGCAATTTTCACTTTTTACTGTCTTTAATCAAAATGTTTCAAACAATACATGTTTTCATTGGAATCGAGTTTTAATCCATAGTTATTTTATCCCCTCGGTATCCCTTGACCAAAATCATCTTAACTAATAAAAGATTTGATGAATTCTTGAAAAGTTAAAGAGCTGAAAAAGTACTACAGGACCGTGACCGTGTCTTTATGACAAGAAAATGACAGACATCCTTTTCTGAGATGGAGAATTTAATAGGTGAAATTGCTATAATGGACAGAATAATGGACATGTTAATAGGAACCGTTAAATGCCCATTGACGAAAAGAACCAGAACAAGATAACAGGTGATTGCAGACGGAGAGAAGAATTCCTCACCTTGAAACGGGAAATGAGCAAGAAAAAGACAATGAGCAGCTGGAGCGGGCCGTATCTCAGCTCTATAGACTGCCATGCATTCACAATGACATGAAAGGAAGAGAGCAACAATGACGTTTTTAATACGAGTTTACTTCAGTCCATAAAACAGCTCTGGGAAACCAGGAAGAGAAGTCTGGGAAACTGGAAACTGGAAATATTTCATCTAAATTATTCATATTCACTCTCAACAAGAGAGTTAAAGAAGCGATGCAATCATTCTTCACTTAGAAAAGGCGACATTCTGTACTTTTGTAGCATTTTATTGCTCCACTTTTAAGAATGCAATTAATAATTCTAATACCAGACCAATGCAATTATAATTGTACAATAGGATCCACGTGCTTTTAATTTAAAAATGTTTTAAATAATTATTTAAAAATTAATTTAATTTAATTTAGGCCTAATTTAATTTAGGCCCTATTTAATACAATTTAATTTAGGCATAAATTAAATTAAATTAAATTAAATTAAGGCATAAATTAAATTAAATAAAAAAAATATATATTTTTTTAATTTAATTTAGGCCTTATTTAATTCATGCATAAAAATATCATGCTTAAAAATCATGCATAAATTAAATTAAATTAAATTAAGAGTCATCTTTTTGCTCTTGAATCAGTACTTGAATCAGTGTCCTGGATCTGTAAACACTTGAACTTAATCCAACCTTCTGTGGAAAGTCATAAAGTTTCCCTTCCCAAATGACAGGAATGATCACAGGTCTAAACAGAGCACAGACATCCCAGAAACAGGCGGTTTTCAACACCCCCAGTCAAATGACTCACTCGTCTCTTCAAGGCAGAAAATGAAGTAATGCTGACACCGATAAGTTTAGATTTGACTCAGGCAGAGTAACTCTGTCTCACACTAATATCCCCTCTTCTTATATACATGAGAAGAGAGTAGGGTAGGGAATCAAAAATCGATTCCAATTCTGAAATCAGATACTTAAGGGATATTTCACCGCTGGAAAGATGAATATGTATTTAAATTGGGTCATTTATGTAGTAGAAATGTGAAATTATGTGAAGTTGGTGCCTTCTAGACTGAGAAAAGCCAGAAAATGTATTTTTGGCTCATGTGGATGAAAGACAACAACTCCCAGAATGCACTTGCTTCGCTGCCCTACGAGGACACTCCCAAGCCACGCCTCCCGGTTACAGAGGGCAGTATCGGAAGAAATGACACAGCTAGGCTACTAGTCGACTGGAAACTGAAAAGACGGCGTTTTATCGTGAGATCCCCCTATGGGCGGGTTGAAGACATGCGGAACGAGCTCCTCCTACTGGCTGGAGTCTCTCGCCTCTGGACAAAAAAGCCTCTGATGAGCTAAATGACGATTTTTGCGTCATCTGAGGTTTTTTCCAGACACACAATACAGAAATCTCTCGTCTCAGGGGGACATGAGGGAGGGAAGCACGGTTACCCGAAAATACTACCAGGTTTCTACTGATACAAAGCTTAATGCTAATCGGTGAAGTATCCCTTTAAGGTCAGGAATCGGATACTTGGTATAAATTAAAACTTCGATTCTGCTTATCGATAACTGTGCACATTTTAATGTGGTTTTAACCCATTCAAGCACAAGAAGAGGTGAAGGAGAACTCAATTCGACACACCACCTCTCATATAGAGAATACTGAGAATACTCGAATACTGAATTGATCGTCTTCTTGCGCTTGAATGGTTTAAAACCACATTAAAATGTGCACAGGAATCGATAAGAAAAATCACTCAAGTTCGCTTAAGTTCAAACGTCGCCCCACCCTATAAGAGAGACTCTATCAGTCAACTGCAAACAACATGTTAATGGGGCTGTGCTGTCGTTCCAGAGGACGAGCAGGGTGTATTTTAGGATTAAAGCACCTGTGGGCACACTATTTTTGGTTATCTTATGAAGACAATAAACAGAATTGAAAGTAAAACTTTTGGAGCGTATCTCTCATAAAAAGAGATCTGAAACCTGGCTTTTTAAAACTGAGAATACTTTCTCTCCCTGTATTTCTTATTATTTACTCGTAATCTGAAGATAGAAAAAGTCAATATGTAAAATTTCTTGATGAAAACTTACAGCAATATTCTTTCAAATGCATTAATTTCTGTGAATCTGTTCAAACTGTCCATTATAATGAACCAATATAATTCTCTGATTCAACACTCAAAAAAGTATTTAAAAAATGTTTTCTAATGTTTAAGAGAGAAATATATAGGTAAGTATTGCTATTAATTTCTTCATGCATTTGCATATGTAAATAATGATTAAATATTATTTCAGAGCAAATATTCACAGCTACAATATTCTATCTACACATCTAGCATATCTATATGTAAAAAAGCTTTCATTGAAGGCGCTGATATATCTGGAATCACTTTCAATCAAGACTTCCACTTAATAAATAAAATCTGTGAAATACTATGGAAAAATATACAGTTTAAGCATTAAAATTAATGCTTTGCATATTGTTTATGATTTATAAGGAACTCAGTCACATTTATCACCTGAACTATTGACAACAGAGGAAGAAGAAAGTGTGAGAAAAATCAGACACTCTTCTCTAAACAAAGTTGAGACTTGTTTCACTGCAGTTCACAGTTGCACCTGAGGCTGTGGAAACTAAATCAACCTGACAAGACAGCATTCATTCACTCCAATACACACACTATAGAAAGACAAAACACTCCGTCCTTCCTTCACTCAAAGAGCTCTGGAACTCAATCCATGCGGTCTCCACCTACATTAATGCATCACCTTCATTATCAGGAGAAGAAGATTGCTATAGGAAAAGATTATGTAATAAGAGAATCAATCGACATTACTTAAGGCCTTCAAAGGGATCAGCTGCAGAGATGTTGGTTACTGTTATCTTATTAACTGTTAAATATTAACTTACTCAGTAGAAAGTCTCCTGGCAATCTCTAACTTTAGCACAGCAGATACAGCCCCTTATTTCAAAGCAAAGCTGGGTCATATAGCTTTTTTTAAAAAGTATTCATCTCAACATTTTTCTGGATAATTGACCATATATTTTAACACAGCAGTCAACATTTGAAGTGGATCAAAAAAAGTTAATCAAAGTTGTCCTAGACAAGAATGGGTATTGTTCAAAATCCATGTATAAGTTTGATCCACTTCAAATGTTGACTACTGTATATCACCAGGAACTTTTATTTTGATTAACTTTATACTGCCAGCAAACTTATTGTAAATAGCTTATATGTGACCCTGGACCACAAAACCAGTCACATGGGTACATTTTATGAAATTAAGATTAATATATCATCTGAAAGCTGAATAAATAAGCTTCCCATTGATGTATGGTTTGTTAGGATAGGACAATATTTGGTCGAGATACAACTATTGTAAATCTGGAATCTGAGGGTGCAAAAAAATCAAAACATTGAGAAAATCTCCTTTAAAGTTGTTCATATATGTTCACGATTGTGCTGCATTCACTCACAAAAATAAATGTTTTATATATTTACGGTAGGAAATTTACAAAATATCTTCATGGAACATGATCTTTACTTAATATCCTAATGATTTTTGGCATAAAAGAAAAGTTGATAATTTTGACCCATACAATGTATTGTTGGCGATTGCCACAAATATACCCGTGCGACTCGTGACTGGTTTTGTGATCCAGCCAGGGTCACATGTAAATATTTTCAATAAGTCACCCAGCTCTACCTAAAATCCACTCTCAGTGATGGAAAGTTAAGCTGAGTGTCATAAAATGTGAGAATTCCCCCACTTTCGTCATCGGAATTCCACGAGGCTGAAGTGAAAATGAGTGAATGTGAAAGTCTGACATGCACGACTCCTCCACTGATAAACACATCACAGGTGAACAGCTACGACAGCTGACAGATAAGAGTATGGGAACTTACTAGCAGGTCAAGAGCAGAGGATAAACGGTGCAAAAGGGTAGGCATTGAGAGTCAAAAGAAGAGGAACTAATATGTGAAATGAAGAATGAGGGTTGCACATGAAACGCTGTAAATGTTTCACGTCGAAAAGCTGTCCTCGAAAAGCTCCCTATAGCGCAAAAATCATGGACATCTAAGTATTTGTAGTGAGTAAATTATAATAGATCCAAGCACATGTATTATGATAGACGTTAAACAGCTGTTCTCTTTTGTGAATAAAGAATAACATGACTGACATCTAAAACAAGAAAAACTGGCTCGGTTTTATACAACATTCACAGTAAATCCACAAAGCAATTATAAAATGAAAAGAATTCAGACTCAAACTTTTGTCAATTTTGTACAGGATAAAATAAAATAAATATTTTTTTAATTAATTTTTAATTACTAATTCAAATTGAGTATTGATTTAGAGACTACACATGACCCAAAGAATACGAAAAACAGGCTTATGACTTTATTGAGAAGTTACAAGAATATTTATGAAATTTTCTGACTAGTAGGTGTGTCACTATAACAATATATAGAGATTGATAAGACAGATTTACTTTCGAACTTCACCTCTGTCAAATATACAGGTAAATTGGTTCTGACAATTTACCAGTAAGGGAAGATGTGACATTAACGGTAAATTACCGGTTTATGCGATGTGTGTGAACGCGTAATGAAGATTATCTGTATTTTGCACCTACAAGGTCAGAACGCGCTGACGTAAGAAGTAATTTGGGCCAATCAGAAGCCGTTGAAAGAGCAACAGTTCTGGGCCATTCATAAAATTATGACGCGGATAACACGTTTACACAGTTAATCAGAGTTTTTGTCCTAAAACGATTCAATTTTAGAAACTGTTTCTATTTTTCTGCGACGTCGCGCTGGAACAACAAACACAGAGTGTGGCGATGATAATCTCAGGTACTGTTTATGTGCTTTATTTAATGTTAAAAGCGTGTAATGTGACTTTGAATATCATTTAGTGCTCCAGCTTTGTAGCTGTAAAAGCAACAATGGATAATTCACCTCAGATCTTGAAATTAAACAAATGGAAACAAGAACGTTCAAACTGTGAACAAACAAGTGTATTCTTTGACAAAGATTGTTTTAGTAACTCAGTAGCCTATGTATTTTTAATAATGTTTAAATGGTGTAATATTTGTGAATTTGATTATGTAGCTACTTATCCATTTTCTTGCGAGTGCCGTCAAGATTACTCTCTGGTGCCATGAGACTCCGCCCACACGCTGTTCTGATTGGCTGTGGGTTTTGATTGATTTTGACGCATCTCGCAGTCGCGTAGCGTCTAGTGTGGACAGACGTCTAGTGTGTTACGGTAAAAAGCCAGAATGACTAAAGAATGCTTGTGTGAACAGCACATTTTTTAATTTACCAGTAAAGTAGTTCTAGCAATTTACCGGGATTGCTGTGTGAAAAGGGCTAATGTCAATCAATATATTTCAAGAATTAAGTTTCTGAGCCAAAAGATGATAGTGGTGCAAGAGGGTTCGGCTGGTCAGAGGACTATTCAGACCACCACCAATCAGTGTACCAAACCTTATAACTTTCTTCCAAATGCTTCCACAGGATGCCATACAGAGGAACAGCAGAGGAATCAGATTGAAAAAAATGTCCGCCTATCAAAACAATAGGGGTTAGACACAACGTTCGGCCCGTAGAAATGATAAAACAGTATAACTACAGTGGCAATAATGGGGAGGAACTCAACACAGTGGCAAAAAGTAAAAAAAAAAGAAGTGTTTTCTCTGAGCCGTCATGGCAGGGCTCTACATTTCACAGCCTGGTACAGTTTATTCTGCACATTCCCACATAGCGAGCTCACCGCATGTCCAAAAACGACAGCTCAACCAAAACACACGCAGTGCTGTGGTCCAGTATAAGTCACCGAACTGGTGCAAAGGAGTCTGTAATTCTAGAGTAACAGACCTCTGACTAGACTTTTGGAAAGTCTGGTTACACTGCAAAATGTAGATCTGGGTCAAGAACTGCCCGCTTAGACCGGATTAGACTGTCTAACTGACATGTAAAATGACCATCAGTGGTCATTTTGTTTCTAGAGGCTGTATCCAGTGGGTTTATCTGAAATAAATACCATAATATCTAGGGGGGTAATGATACATCTGGTTCAATGCATTGATCAGATGACTAATGATATAATGTATTGATGCAATGCATTAAAAACAAAATCAATATACATTTTTATATATTATCTAAGATATAGACTTGTTTGAGTTTTAACAACTTTATTTTTGAAATGTCTTTTTTATGTGTATTTTTTTTTTTTTTCAAGTATACCTCATTTTGTTGTGGATGTATTTGGAAACTAGATTTACACATTTTAGAGAGCACAGAAGTCTGAAAGATTTTCTTGACTGTTGTCATTGCTCTCATCTAATTGCACAAGCACAATATGACTGATGATGCAACTTTTTCATTATTTATTTTTCCATATTATTTAAAAACTAATGTGTATTTTTTTTTTTTTTTTGTGAATGTTGCAATTGAGATACAGACTAGAGTTTGCAATTTTTAGAGAGTTCAAATAAATGTTCATGTTATATTTTGCTTGCTTTTGTGAGTTAACAAAAATTGAACAGGTGGTGTAAAATAGGTATAATATTGATATCTATCGATCTCTCAGATCCCTGAATCTAATAGCAAATGTTGCATCGCTGGCTAAAAGAATCAATGTCAGATCGTATTGTGATGAAACATCCGATTTACACCCCTAATAGTAAAAGAATTCAAATAAAGTCGTGGCTGTTATAACTGTTAAAATGTGATCAGAATTTATAAACATCCTAAAATCATAAGTACTGAATATTACAGACCAAAGAAAACAAAGCTTGTGGATGTCCAGTTTACCTGCTTTCTAAACACCTCAAACAAAACTTGCACACTACTTCACCTTTAACCTTAATTATAACAACTCATGAATGTAACTATTAAAGGACAAGTTCGGTATTTTACACTTAAAGCCCTGTTTACAAAGAGGTTACAAAGAGATGAAACTAGCACAGTTCACTCAGGGGTGTTCACTGATATGCTCATACAAAAATCGCTGCAAAATATGCTTTCCAACAGGTTTTATCGTAGTTTTTGTCCAACTCCATTGACTTGTATTGAAAGAGCTGTGTGAGGTACGGTATTACTCCGCCGCTTCTTCTTCTGCTTCTTCTGTGTATTCAATGAAATGCCAGTGGTTTGCTTGCAATTGGCAAAGGTGCATTATCGCCACCAACTGGGCTGGAGTGTCTATTATTCAAGCTCTCAACGGAAGAATCTACGGGTGTGAGACGTTTGGAAAAATAGATCCACAGTTTTACAACGAATGGTAAAACACCTGTTGGAAAGCATATTTTGCAGCGATTTTTGTATGAGCATATCAGTGAACACCCCTGACCACTCGGTGAGTTTCATCTCTTTGTAAACGAAAGTTTAATGCTCTATTCTTTTTCATCAGAAACGATCTGTAAACAGGGCTTTAAGTGTAAAATACCGAACTTGTCCTTTAAGATATTCCTTTGGTTCGCTTTAAAGTAGGCCTATTATATTCGCATTCTTTACGCTGTAGGAAAGATAGCCTACCTTTTTACTTGCACGTCAAAAAAACGGCCACAGTCACAGCCTTATTAGAATCCTTTAGAACCACAATCGAGATAAACATGGAAATACAGATCATTTAAAGCATTTCGACCTCCCACAAAGCACTAGAATTAGTTTATTATTTCCAGCCTGACAGCATCTGAGTGCCCTGCTGAAACAGACACACAACACAGCTTTTGTTTTGGACGTAACACAACCCTCTCCCTGGCCACTAGCACAATGTTATTAAATGAGTGTTTCCCTGCAGGCCACCAGAGTCACCCCAGGACCATAAAAACGTCCCATCATGATCTACAACCTGACAACCAGTCCCTGATGGTGCGGATGGAGCCGGTGAGGGCAATTAAGAAATGTCGCTTTCATTCCAGTTGGCACCGCAGAACCATTAGCGTTGTGTGAGAGAGAAAAAAAAATCATTTTCCGACATTTGTTTTAAGCTTCAAAGTGCATGTGCCTCGCAGCTTTATTAAACAAAGCCAAACAGAGATAGAAGGATGACTTTTGAACCTAAATCTCTACAGGTGTGTCGTATTGTGAGTCACACAAACTTTCCGAATCATTCCAGTGGATCCTCTAGCGCCGAGCACATGGCGATACTTCAGCAAAAGCAGATGTGCAGCGTATAATGGACATGTTGTGAAGACATGGGCTCAAGACCTCCAAAACTAGAGGTCTTTTCATACCCGTTTGTATCAACTACTGCATGTGTTTACATGTGGTACCAGCACCTGTTATTGGCCAGCTGGCTATGAACCATGAAACGGGGTTCCCACACTTTCTGACCAATGACTTTTACAGTCGTTTGTGATTAACAGAGAATACAGAGATTGCATTAAAAAAAAAAAAGACAAGAGATGAGCATAACTATGTATAATGTAAAGTCCATTCTAGAAATATTCACATTACTTTTTGAGATTTTTTAAGTTTTAAATCACAATTTTAAAATGTCCAGGTTTTTCATGACCGTGGGAACTCTGTATAGTAAATCCATGGAAAGCTTTCCTAAGGCTAAGAAAAGGAGTGCCCTCTTTCAACAGCACACATTATGACTCAGCATTAAAACTCATTACAAACCCTTTTGATTTTAGGCCAAAATGTGACCTGGACATGAGATTCACCCGCAAGTTAAGTATCATGATCACGATTTCTGCCTCTCTATGATCCTAGTTTAAGAGTTAGAGGGCCATTTTGACCTAACAGAGTCAGACCTTAAAAAAAAAATTGGTATCATCTTAATTGTACATACAATTAATTTCTTTTTCCTTTTGATTTTAGGCCAAAATGTGACCTGGACATGAGATTCACCTGGAAGTTAAGTATCGTTGAGTACCCTAAAAAGTGCTCTAAATAAAACATTGGGGATGCACAATATATCGGCAGATATATGTTCATTTTTAATGTTATCGTTATCGGCCCAATAAGAAAATTTGGCCAATATATATAAAGCTGATAAATAATGGATTATTTCAGCTGAGACACTTCAGATGCACACTGTTCAACATTATGGTTTTGAATAGCTTGAAATATGATTGAATCACTTCAAAAAGGAAAATATGGTTAAGTCATATTCTGTCACATAGGCTACATACAATTATAATGATAACATTATATATAATTGTGTGCTTAGGACATGGCTTTTAATAGTGGGTCTTTTGTTTTTGCTCTCAAAAATTATATACAAATTTGGATTTAGATTTATCAGCTAATATATCGGTTATTGGCTTTCATATCGGTGCATCCCTACATAAATATTATTATTAAGTACACTTACTAGTCTACACCTACTTATTAATTATTAGGAAAAATGTCCACAATTTAGAATAATAAAGTCATCAAAACTGTGTTAGAAGCTTTTTCTATCTGGTCTATTTATATTCACTACTGTTTTGTATGCTAAACAAATGTAAAACATTTATACTTTAAACAGAACCATTTAGATGAAAAGTTTTGTTTAAAACAACAACGATTAACTACATTGAAGTGTCAATCATCTGTCAACCGTTGGACTGGTAACGTTACTAATGTGAATGGCAGGGAGCCTGAGAACGGTATCTATAATCAAAACACTAAAAAACTATGTGGAAAAGCACATTATGAACCCATGGAGAGATTATATTCATAATAAATGTAATAATGCTTCCCACCACACTCCAAATATCCGAAAGTGAATTTCTGCGACGCACAAATTCGCGAATTCCCATTATAAGAGCAGATAATCCCAGCAGGAGACGCCAATAATCCAAGTAAATGTGTAAAAGAGATTTCAGCCAACATTTAAACAGTTCATAAACCACACACACACCGGTTTCACACAACAGAGAATAGGACAAGCCCCGGCATATTCCCGTTTAATCTGAGATAGAGAAGCGCGAGCGAAACAAATTAACGTTAGATAACGTTATCAAACTCCAACTTAACTCACGAGCCTTTGAAAATGATGTGGGAACACTTTAAACACTTCATTAATACCCACCGGCCACCACTGAAGATGTAAATGCTACATTACCTGATTTATGTCATTAATTATCCGTCAGGGAAAAGTTTTGAGCCGCTTCTTCTCTCTCACACTCACAGACAGTTGGAAGCGCGCGCACGGCTCCTCCCTCACTGAGCGCGCGCACTGAGGTCATCACGACGTCAAAAGTAAAAAGTAAAAGTATGTTTACTATCAAGGGGGCTTTTCTCGATAGTGAGGTGTCTTAAGTGTTGAGGTAATGCTAGAGCCGATGACAAAAGTTATTTATAATTAACTTTTATAATTTTAAAGTAATTTTTAAAAACGAATTACAAATTATTACACTTTAATTCATAATGACCTTTGATTACAAAAAAATACTGAACATTTCCACAATTATTGCTCAGTAAAAAAATATATATATATTATAATAATTAAGCTCAATAAACCATGTTAGACTTTCGTGACAACATGCCCCAATTGGAGGGCATTATAATAAAACTGTAAGCCTTTGGGCTATGGACTGTCATAAGCTTTTTAGCACATAATAAACAGAAAACAATATAATGCCTCAATTTATATTTGTTTGGGCTCTTGTTTAAAAGTAATAGGCCAAGTAATTTCAAAGTTAATCTGTTATTTTCCCATCTTAACCTTTTAATATGTTCCTCAAACCCGGTAAGCTGATATTATTGAGGCTTTAATCATCACAAAGTAATCATGCACTATTCAGAAGTGTGATTGGTATCTCTGAGAACCCGTAAATCTTATATATTCAGCTATCAAAATTGCATTTTGTTGATTAAAAACTGCACAGGGTAAAATTGTGACTAATAGATCAAACTTCCCCAGTTGATTAATCGCAGCGCATTAAGACTTTTCTGGACAGGTGAAAGATATATGAACAGAGCTCTCTGTAAAACCCTTCAGAATACAGGGATCAAAGTAAAGTTTGGTGTATGCAAGGGTTATGATGAGGAGATTATTTAGATTGCCTTTATGTATTGAAGTTGAAATCTAGATGTAAACAGATAAAGTGTAATAAAATAAACACTTAAATGTGTATTTTGCATGTTTTCTTTCCATAGTCTGACAGAAAGAGTTATGGAAGCAAAATAGCCTAAAATCTTGAAATTCACCAGTGCATGAAAAAATAATTGGTTTGCCTTTAGTGTTAGGGGTTTTGAGCTATAAAACAGTCTCTCACATCTCAAACAACTTTACTGAACGTTAATGAGAAAGTCCTAAACCAAAGCACCACAAGAGGCAGTGCATTACAGTGATTTTATCACAATGCAAAGTGGAGGATTCATTCTTGAATCTGAAAAAAAGAACATTAAACCTTGTTTTTTGGAAAATGTTTAGTCAGCCTGAAGCATTTGAAAGGCAAGATTTACCGCAGGAAAGATGCTTGTGTAGAGAATTCCTCTGACATGTTTAACTGCTGTTCCAGAGGATCTGGCTGGCAGTGGATGTGAATGTGATGAAGTCTTTAATGCAGTTTGACCTTTGCATTTTGCAGGATCTTGTGGGGAAACACTCATGTGGTGAGTTTAAAATAGACCCAGATCTCCACAGCAGATGTCCTGCAGATGTTTGTAATAATGAGAGGTTGTAATTACAATTCAAAGTGAACTGGATATGCTGTTAGCCCGTGTGTGTGTGTGTGTGTGTGTGTGTGTGATGTTCATTTAAATGTTTGGGCGCTAACTGAATGCTGACACCCTACGGTACTGAGAGGTATTGCACACATTATGTGCTGTGGTACAAAACCTGTGAATGAAGTTACCTTGCAATATAAAAATTATATTACATAAAAAACAGTACATTTACTTTTACAGTTTTGTTAAAAACAGTTTCATTTAGTCAGTTTCACACACACACACACACACATATATATAGCCTATATATATATATATATACAGAGATGGGCATAAATACATGGAAATGTATTTAAAATACAAATACAAAATACTGTGTGGAAAAATGTATTTAAATACAAATACAAAATACTGTGTGAAAAAATGTATTTAAATACAAATACAGTATTTTGTATTTTGAAAATACACAAAATACATGTGAAATTGGCCATCCAGTGCAGGTACAGGTCACAGTGAATGAAGAAACTACATAGGCCTACTGACTTATCATTCCTAACCACATCTCTGCCCTTTCTGTCATTCTTTCTTTTTTCTTTCTTTCTTTCTTTCTTTCTTTCTTTCTTTCTTTCTTTCTTTCTTTCTTTCTTTCTTTCTTTCTTTCTTTCTTTCTTTCTTTCTTTCTTTCTGTCTGTCTGTCTTTCTTTCTGGCAATTACAAATAAACATATGCAAAATAGCAGCCATTTATATACTTATTTCTGGTTACAATGTAGTCTATTACTTGTGGTGAACACTATTAAAAAATTCATACTGTATGTAAAACTGTGGGAACCTTTTCTGCTATCTAGCAAAGAATATGGATGGACGATCAAAATCTCATTTTACTTCACAGTAACAATATCATAGTTTCACAATTCTCAATATCAGTTTTGATTCCACAGCATAAACTGAATTTCAAACTCTTTTGAGGTTTTTTTTGGTTGTTTTTTTTGTTGTTGTTGCAGTAGTCCAATGCTTTTTAAGTAATTTTATGTTTATTTTATGTAAAGTTTATTAAAATTTATTAAAATTAGAAAGTGTATCTAAAATTTAAAATTAGAATTAATTTAGATTAATTTGACACTATTTACCCCTTTTTTATTATTATTTTTTTTACGTACAATAAAACTAAAAGCTGAAGATGTTTGTGGAGTATCATTCATCAGTGTTTGTTTTTCCACTCCAACGTTCCAGTAATTCCTGCCCACTAAAAGCTGCACGGATAAATTTGCTTACCCCACAAATAGGCCCATCTATGTAAACGATTTAGAAAAAGTTCCATCAATTCAAACTTTATATCATCGCTATGATATGTAGTGTCATATCACCCAGCCCTAACAGTAATGCTTTAAAGGTCCCATTGCATGAAAATTTCACTTTATGAGGTTTTTTAACCTTAATATGAGTTTCCCGAGCCTGCCTATGGTCCCCCAGTGGCTAGACGTTTTGATGGGTGTAAACCAAGCCCTGGGTATTTTTGAGAAAATGAAAGCTCAGACGGGCGAATCTAGAATCTTCCCTTTATGTCGTCATAAGGGGAAAGGTCACCTCCCCTTTCTCTTCTTTGCCTGCAAAAAACATGTGGCCGCCCATGAGAATATGAGCTGCGTGAGCGCGATACTGGTTCTTCCTCAAGAGACATCATGGCTTGCAAACAAGCGAAGCATGGCAGTTGCTCAGTGTTTGGATGTACAAATGAACACAAAAGTATTTTTTTAGTTCCTTCATCCGAGCCTCTGAAGAACCAGTGGGTTATGTGAATTTCACAACAAGAACAAAGAACAATCCCTTTCCAATCACCCAAGCTGTCAATCACACAGCACGAGTTTATCTGGACACTTGTCAAAATTCGTTATGAAATCAATGACGCTGTTACGTTGCACAACGAAGCTCTTACTGTACTTACCTCATGTTTGCATTGGTGAAATCATTAGTGAGAGTACAGAAACTGCTGCAATGATAAGATCTTCCTTCACACGATCAACAGGCTGTCATCTGCTCAATGCTCATCACTGCAACCTTTCATGTGATGGGAATAGATCTAAATACTTAAAAAACTTCTCATGATTCGTTAATCCCGATAGCTGTAATAGTAAAAACGTGTAATAGCTGAATAGTAAAAGTTTTCGAGATAGTTCCACATGCAATGCTAAATATTTCATATGCAAGCATGTCAGCCAATCACAGCAGTGGGCGTTTACACTGAAGTCTCACAGCAGCCAATCACAGCAGTGGGCGTTTACACTGAAGTCTCTCAGCAGCCAATCACAACAGTGGGCGTTTACACTGAAGTCTCTCAGCAGCCAATCACAGCAGTGGGCGTTTACACTGAAGTCTCAAAGCAGACACGCCCCTTCAAACAGAGCGTTCAAATCAGAGGCTAAAATCAGGCTAGGAAATATGCCTTTTATTTATAAATTATAACAACTTTTGATCTAAAAAACATGCTAACATTATAAGGGCACCCCAGGAAACATTCTAAAATAATAAAATAAACCATGCAATGGGACCTTTAAACACATCTGACAAGCTAGTTGATAAAAATCAACAACCGGTCAAGACTGATTGCTAACGCTATTTTCCCACTTGTCTGTGCTCTTTTATTTTTTCATGTTAACTGAAGTGAATAATGCACTATTTTAACTTTAATCAACAAGTACAATTGATCATGACATTCTCACCTTATTCCAAGAAAAAAATCGCTGATCCAATGCTGAGCTAGTGAATGTCTGAACTAGTTGATGCACAAAATCAATACCCTGATAAAGAGGTTGACTGGCAAAAAGTATTTTATGTATTTTGAAAATACAAAAATACTCATCTTAAATGTATTTAAATACAAATTACATTTGATTTTTTCCAAAGGCTTTAAAATACAAAATACAAAATAGTATTTTGTATTTCAAATACGTATTTTAAATACATGTATCTGAAATACTGCCCATCCCTGTATATATATATATATATATATATATATATATATATATATAT
Source organism: Abramis brama (assembly GCF_963993115.1). Taxonomy (NCBI): domain Eukaryota; kingdom Metazoa; phylum Chordata; class Actinopteri; order Cypriniformes; family Leuciscidae; genus Abramis; species Abramis brama. Next base: position 42,051,069 of record NC_139970.1, read on the forward strand.
ATATACACACACATTAGTGCGTTTGGTAGACGCTTTTATCCAAAGCTACTTATTGCATTCATACTACACTTTTTTTTTTTTTTTAAAGGGGGTGGTATAATTCCCTTTTCACAAGATGTAAAATAAATCTCTGATGTCCTCGGAGTGTGTATGTGAAGTTTTAGCTCAAAATACCCCACAGATATTTTTATATAGCATGTTAAAATTGTCACTTTTTGAGGGTGAGCAAAAACACACCATTTTGTGCCTGTTCCTTTAAATGCAAATGAGCTGCTGCTCCCGGCACAGAGGGCGGAGCTTCAAGAGCTCATGTCCTTTTACCTCACACACATGACACATGCACTGAAAATTCAAAAACTTTTAGCCTTTTATGTTCAAACCGAAGTCAGACAATGATGGAGAGACTCAAGAAGAAGTGACAACAAGAAGCAACAGGACATTTCTGAATGATTAGTTGATGAGTTTATGTAGCTTATGTGTAGTTATCTTCTAGTCATTGATTAGCATATTCTCTCTTGATAATCTATAAATCGTGTTCTGGGGGCGGGGTTTATGTAAATTCTAGGGTTGGTGATGTCACTAACCCGGGATGAATGTGGTGTAGTCTCTACCAGCCGTTTGTTGTAGTCCTTAAAAAGCGATTTCTTTAAAAGCAAATATCTCCCTTTGCTTTGCACTTTGAGCGTTGTAACTTTGCAGATGTTGTTTATGCTCAAACAGCAACATTACACACTCACTAAAGTTAGAAAAGTGAAATCATAATCAACCACCCCTTTAATCATGCATTCCCTGGGAATCGAACCCATTACCTGGGCATTGCTAGCACCATGTTTGAGCAACAGAAAAGCAAAATACACTGCCAATTCTCCATATTTCACTTGAAACTCAAATGTTCTCAAATCACTTCGATTCTACCCAATCATCATAAAACAGTAACTCTTTACACAAAGTAAAATTAATGTGGGAAAATATTTAAGGCACCATCTTAATCTTCAGTATAATTTTGATACGCAGCGTTTACACACGGGTTGGACAAAATTCAAGTCAGGAAGAGGAAATTACTGAATTACAATAAAAGAAATTCAACAGTCACACAGCAAAGGAATTTCAGTGTTTCAGCTTTACATTAATATATTATATTAGATATATTTAAAATAGTAATTTTGAAGACTTTTAGGTAAATTAGAGCATTCTTAGAAAATGTGTTCTTCCGTAAAAAAGTGTTTGTTTGTCTTTTATATACAAATCAGACACAAATGTCTATCATTTGAACCTCTTGGCCAATAATATTATGAAAATACTGTATGTTATTACAGTTGTGTTTTTATAGCAGCTCCGATACTGGACATGAACTAAGTCCCAATGAGATTCAACACAGGATTCAATGTGTATGTGATAATCCTGCTGTAATCTACCACACACACACACACACACACACACACCTGTTGAGAGTTCTCCCCGCAGCAGCCTGAGAATGTGAATCCGTCATGATAGCTGGTCATCAGCTGCTGACTGAGATGATTTGTGATGTGGTTGTGTTCCCACATGAAGGCTTCAGCTTGTGTAATGCGTAACGTTAAAGAGGCTCACATCTGAAAGATCCTCAACATATGGTTAGTCAGATCACATGAAAGAGCCCACGAAATCAGAATCAGAGTTCTGTGCCATTTACTCCATGTCTATTAGCTTTGGTGTCTTCTGAATCTACATGCTTGCAACATCAAAAGTAGAAAATATTGGTGTAAAATAAAAGTTTCCAAACTTTCCCAAACTTTTAATAGGGAATACATTAATGTTTGCAATAGCATACTCACATCAGAGTGAATACACTGCATGCACATTTTCTATATGCTTCTTACATCTGCCAAAATGTGCATAAAATACTGCATTACATTTTTTTCTTCATTTTGGGGAAAGTTTATAGTCATTATTGTAATTGCCTTAAAACAAAGCCATTGTTTTCTGTTTAATTCCAAGACATTTGGAATTACAGTAACACACACATCCTACATACATCCTAAGTCATAAGATATATGTTGACTTATAATAACTGATTAGACTTATAAATCATGTCTCTTCTGCTCACAAATGCTGCATTTATTTGAAAAAAATAAAATACAGTAAAACCAGTAATATTGTCAAATATTAAATAAATTAAAAGATCGTTTTTAAATATATTTAAAAAAAATAATTTATTCCTGTTATAGCAAAGCTATATAATCCATTTATTCCATATTCCAATTATTCTTTGTCCACATCCACACATAAATCCTTGAGAATTTCAAAAATGAAAAGTGGAAGATTATTTAGTTTATTGAAGAAATTTTTGAAGATTTTTTAGAAAGACTTTGATATATAAGCTATTGTTATTTATTTACTTTCCCTATTTAACATATGTTCTTTAGGCACATAATTTGTAAACATATAAGTTTTGTCTTGCCTTATTTCAGTTAGATTAATTGCAAGAAAAAAAAAGAAAAAAAGAAAGAAAAATAATAAAAATACAATGCATTAGATTTTCTATTTCCAGTGTGACAAATGAATTAGAAGTAATATCATCAGTTATTGTCCTGCCTCGTTATTTTATTAGACTGTTAAAAGTTAAAGTTGTGTTTCATTCCGGACATTGACAATCAAGCATGCTTCATAAATACAGGTTTCCAGCAGGAGCCGGATTTGCATATGGGAAAATGTAATTTGAACTCAGCATAGGGTGACCCGGGATATAAAAAAGCTGGAACAAATGTAATTTTGTTAGAAAGCGGCTCACAGGGGACAATGAGATTGAAATATGCTTCATAAAAATACATGAATGCAAAACAGCTTGTGATGTGAAATATATCAGGCATTAGAATCAGTCTGTGATGGAGAAGGAGAGATGGAAACAGGGATTCATTTGTGGGATATCTGAAAGCCTCACGCTAGGCAATGCCTTTATAATCCCTGTGCGTCTCTAATCCGCATGCAGGTAAACCGGGATCCTTCCCATAACTCCTGATATCCATTTAACCGTCCGCAATCTCTATTAGCTCAAATCAAGGAGGGGAGGAGGCATAGAAGAGGGGAAAAGTAGAAAATAAAGAGAGAAAATGGACAAATCTCACAAAAAAACATCTGGATCATATGCTATTCTGAAGAAAAAGAAAAAAAATTATATTCATTTTTTATTTCATGGTTTGAATTATTTATTTATTGAATTATTATTATCATTTTTTGACCATTAATATTTACACTTCCAGTTAAAAATTAGGAATAATTAAGATTTTTTTTAAATGTTTTTGAAAGAAGTCTCTTCTGCTCACAAAGTAAAATATTTGAAAAAATAAAATACAGTAAAAACAGTAATATTGTCAAATATTATTACAAATTAAAAGAACGTTTTTAAATATATTTTAAAATATAATTTATTCCTGTTATAGCAAAGCTATACATTCCATAGTCCAATTATTCTTTGTCGAATTATTCTAATTATAACTTTAGTCCTGTAGTTATACTTCAAGAGCACTGACATTATTTTGACAATTAACCATAATGCAATTGTATTTTTTGCATTATTTTGAACGGTTTCATTCTCTATTATAGTTGCATTACGATAATGAGAATTTGGGTGAAGCATGCTTTTTTTTTTTTCTTTAAGTTGCAATTCATACATGAGCACAATTTATATTTGTCTGCAAACTAATTTCAAGCATCTAATAGGAAACCTTTATCAAATGGTGCAACACAAATTCAGTCACGCACATCTAAACTTTGATGGACAGTGTTTCTGATCCTCCTCCTCGAGACTCAAAGCCAGTCTCATTTCTGGCATCAGGCCCGTTCACACACTCAATGGGGGATCTTTTGTGCTGTCTGCATCAGACGCCTAAATATACCGCAGACTTCCTCCAAGCCCATCAGACTGACAGCTCAAAGACACCACACGCAGCGCTTCTTCACAGAGAGCATCATGTCATGACCTGAGAAACATCACATCAGACCCGGCCATAAACCAGCGCGCTTTATGGGAAACTCAGAAAGATTAAAAGGCTCATTCCTAATATGTGACCTTGGACCACAAAACAAGTCACATGGGTACATTTTTTAAAATTGAGATTTATACAGTAAATAAGCTTTCAAATGATGTATGGTTTGTTAGGATAGGACAATACTTGGTCGAGATACAACTATTGAAAGTCTGGAATCTGAGGGTGCAAGAAAAAAAAAAGAAAGAAAAAATAAGAGAAAATCTTCTTTAAAGTTGTCCATTTATGTTCACGATTGTGCTGCATTCACTCACAAAAATAAATGTTTTATATATTTACGGTAGGAAATTTACTAAATATCTTCATGGAACATGATCTTTACTTAATATCCTAATGATTTTTGGCATAAAAGAAAAATCACTAATTTTGACCCATATAATGTATTGTTGGATATTGCCACAAATATACCCGTGCGACTCGAGACTGGTGACGTGATCCAGGGTCACATATGCAGTACATTTAAATAAATTCACAGTTAAGAACTCAGTTTCATGAAGTGAACATTGGGTGGATTTTAAAACATTTCTCTTTCCCGTGTCCTTCAATATTACTTTCTGTTAGTGTTGTGTACAGAACACGAAATAAAACTTAAAGCATAGCTGATAATCAAAGTTAACATCCTTGTGCAAGTTCACCATCAATTTCACAATGAGAAATACCTATAGCTCTTTATGAATATCCAGTTTATTTTCTTGCCCAAGTTATGTGAGCTTGGCCAAATAAAACAATTTCTCTTTTATAGAAATGCAATTCTGAAACTTATTAATTGTACATCTTTTTGTTGAAATGCACAACAGGAATGACAAGTTTAAGTTCAGAATGGTTTCTTTTGTAATTAAACATGCTGCCTCATGCCTTTAAACTAAAGGCAATTTAATAGGCTTTTAAAAGTAATTACAAATGACTCTACCGCCACCTAACGGTCATGAAAAGAAAATACAGCCACCATTTCATTTGCTGGAAAAGTGAACTTTACTGGTATAAAAGTCTCATTTTGTGAAAGAGTAGGAAAACAGTTTGTTTCAATGATTATCAAAAATAATTTCCAGAAACTCCATGCATATTAATGCTACAACTAAAATGGCAAGCAATCACGTCAGTAAAGCAGAAGCCTAACTCTTTCCAAAATCTTTAATTCAGAGTGGGTTAATGAATATTCCACACAACGCAAGCACAAAACTGCAAAAGCTACAAAGATCGCAACAAACAACCTGAAGAGAAGTCACATAACAGTAACTTTGTTACAAGGCTACCAAGTCAGGTCCATGATGCTCAACATTCACCTACAAACACACTCCTGGTCGTCATCTGCACATCAGGTGATCAGAGGCTCAGAAGCGGAGGCCATTGTGGCTCAACATTTGCGTGGCTGTTGAATGCAGGGGATGCGCGGGACGTGTGGTTTCTCCGCGCCCGGTCTGACTCGGCTGTGTCGCACAGAAACGGGAGTCTCTGGGAAATCATGACCAAACTGCAGCAAAAAACAACAAAAGATATCATGTTAAATATGACACTTCATTTCTGAAACAAAGGGATTTTTACTTTAATAAAGTCACTAACCAAATTACTAAAACAACCTCAAGATATTCCAGCTTCTATGGCTAATGTCATGCTAAAATCCAAGTAAAAAATAAATAAATAAATAATATATAAATATATATATATATATATATTTTTTTTAATTAAATTTATTTATATATATATATATATATATATATATAAAATTAAATCAAATATAATATATTTGATATATAAAAAAATTAAATCAAATATAATATATTTATATTTGATTTAATTTTATGTATATATATAAAAAATTAAATCAGATATATTGTTTATATACGTTTTAAACTACTAAAAACAGTGCAAATTCAATAAACAAAAGTAAAATAATCAACTTAGATGCATATTATAAACAAAAACTAAAATAGAAATAAATAAAAACACTAATAAAATTAAATAAGAGATGAATATATTACTGAAATACAAAATACCAACAACATTATACAGAAAAAATAAATAGAAAAAAATATATATAAATATACTAAATTATAATAAAATATTTAAATTAACTAAACTTAAATAGATCAATTACATAAATATAAAAATATAAACCTACAATAATAAAACAAACATAAATTTGAAATAGAAAAAAATAAAATATAAATATAAATGTATAACAAATACAAAAATGTATTAAACAGAAATGCATAAATTTGAAATAGAAATAAAAAATATAAATTAAATAGAAAAATAAATAAAATGTATAACAAATACAAAAATACAATTCAAACAAATAAAAATAATAAAATTAAACATAAGTTGAACAAATACAAAAGACACAAAAACAAAATGATTTGGCAAACTCAGTCATTTGGTAGCTGCGATTTTAGTAGCCAAACTAGTTGACAAGCACTCGTTTAGAGATGTGGACACTTGCAGAGGAAATAATCACTGAAGTGAGTTGAGGAGTTCATAAAGTGAACCCTATTTTGACTAAACTCAACTTAATTGAATTAATGACCATGTCCTAGTTTTCACTCTCACTCCAATTAAAAATTACAGAACCAAATCTTGAAAACAGCAGCGTCTGTGAAACTACAGTCGCAGAAACTGCATGATGTCCACTACAATAAACTAATTTTACACCTTAAAAACTCTTCGTTTGTGCCATCTTAGGCGTTCTAAAGCAGCAGTGCACTATGGGATTGGAGGATGCATGCAATTATAGTAATGTCTTGTTATAAGGGTGCAACAAACCTTCTCAAGCGGCCCAGCCAGGAGAAGACTCAGATGCTGCATTCTGGACGGGGTCGGCAGGGACCTGGAGAACAAGTCAGATAGTGTAGTGTAAGATTATCTAAACAGATCATACTAAACGTGGCATGCTGGAGGAAACTACATGGTTCTTTGATTTCATGCAAAGCGCTGAAACATTTTTAGCAATGCATCAATGCATCAGCCACAAGCATCAATTTGATGAACCACTTTCAATGCTCGGTTACGGACCAGAATGCAAAAAAAAACAAAAAAAACAACCACGATATGAACGTTACTGCCAGCGGGTTTAGGAAACCACTGCACATTCCATCATAGCCCAAAACAGCAGATTTTACATGAAACATGTTCATTAAATGTTGAGCAAACTGCCAGAGAGGCTGAACAAGCATCTGAAAACAGCTGAATTTCACTTCAACTCCGAGTCAGAAAGAGATCAGCAACTTTGTTAGGCAGAAAACACTGTACCTGGTTTTGTCAAATTTCTTGGTCTCCTTTTCCACATTTCCATTATCATCAGCGCTCTTCTTCACGACTCTTTTCCCTCCTGCTTTCACTGAAGAGAGTGCACAATTCCAGTTTCAGTAGAAATCACTCAATTGTGAACGTGTTAGGAAATGTTACAGCTTTTATTCACTAACACAGGTCGTTTTAAAACCATTTCCATATCATATCAAACTTATAAAAAAATAAATTAAAAAAAGCAGATAATGAGAAGCTTTGCCAAGTCACACTTCATTCTAGCTGACGTAGGAACAAGATAAACACCACAAAATCTGCATTCCCAATTCATTCCTATAGATGAATGCTTCCTTTTCCTCACAAATCAGAGTTTTGAGTCCTGTAAACGTCCACAACCATCATCTCAGTCCATTGGCCCTGTTGTTCTGATTTTTTGGCAGGTCTATCGAGGCCCTGAGGGCGAGCGTGCAAATATTTGCTCAATAAAACAAGCCGCCCGCTCACATCAGTCTAAAAAAAGTCAGTGAACAGTACAATGAGGGAGTGTTCAGTGCTTGCGGTTTTAAAGGGCCCAGAAGATTGTGAAACGCTCAGGTAAATAAAAATGGCATTAGTTTTCATAACAGGCTGTTTGTTACCTTTAAAGCTATATGACGGCCCTACTTGCACATTACAGCGTCACTAGATTGCATAAGTTCACAAATGCACAAGATCCTCTAGACCAAGATGTGGACAGATCAATTCATTCTGAATAAAGATTCAAAGGAATTGAGACATTTTTACAGTGGCTTTAAATTAAAAACATTAAAAAGCAAAACACACGTGATCAAAAGTCTGTTTTTCGCTTTCTAGAGGCAGAGATTAAAAACTTGCTGTATTGTAGTGAATTAAAGAGACAGTTCACCCAAAAATGAAAAATGATCATTTACTCACCCTCATGTTCCAAACCTGTATGAGTTTCTTCTGTTGAATACAAAGATGAGATTTTAAAGAATGTTGTAATCAAACAGTTGACGGCACCCATTGACTTCCATAGTAGAAAAAAAAAATACTGCAGTCAACTATCTGGTTCCCAACATTCTTCAAAATATAATCTTTTGTGTTCATCAGAAGAAAGAAACTCATACAGGTTTGGAACAACATGACGGTGAGTAAGTAATTTTAATTTTTTGGGTGAACTATCCCTTTAAGAGAAGGTACACAGCCATCTTGCTGTTTTTGTTTACCACTAGCGCATGCTGATGATAGTGCGACGTTTTATTATATACTGCGTAGTAGCCTACGATTCAATGGTTGTCATCATCGTGCAGTCTACATAAATGTCGTACCCAAGTTTATTAGCTCTGTGCCGTACGGTGTGATTTGTAATGATCTTTTAGGATCGCCGAAATCGCAGTGTGTCACAGGAATTAGCAGCATGAAAAACAATATTTTTGAACGGCGAGTAGGTTAACTTAAACGTCTCTGATTGGCCATTGCATTCAGGAAATCAACAACTAGGTCTGTGATTGGCTACATTGCTCATCGCTGCAAAACACGTTGTAAATAGATTAATGTGACGTTCTCCAGAGCGCAAACACAATATGCACTGGAGCATTTGCCAAATCTGTTTCGCCAATATATATTATTACAGCATCAACTGATGGTGGTATTGCTTGATTAAACCTCTGTAGAACTGGGTCTGGTGCACTAATCGTATTAAATCACAGTAGAAGTAGAAACTGAAACTAATCTAAACTCACATCCTGTAACACCTAGTAAGAAAACAAGAACTGATGGTTGTTTTCCTCCCAGTGCACAGTGCAAAAACACTGCTCGAACTACACCCGCAAAAGTAGGCCTACATTCACAAAAACTGCATGCAATTCAATAATCTACATTTAAAACACATCGTTAAAATTAAGTGTCAAACTACTTATACAGCGCAAACAAAACAAGAAATGATTAAAAGAAGCTACTTTAAAAGGTTTCATATGTGACCAAATGTGCAAACCTGCAGGAGGATGACCAGCTCTTAGCGAGTCTCTCGCTCCAGTTTTAGAAAGTTGCACCATTTTCAGTTTTCTTCACAACAACGACACAAACACTCTGTAAATCAATCCGCCCACTCGCGCGCTTTTATACTCTCGAGACCTCACTGACGTCACGGAGGATGCGCGTGCACGAGACCGCATACGAATGCAAAAATATGTGTTGTGCCAGTAGACCTTATTCTGAGCAGCGCCATGACAGGTATGATTATGAAAGCGAGACTGTGAGGGATAGATTTATTTACCTTGGTTTTAATGGCATCCGCTGTAGTAAAAAAAAAAAAAAAAAAAAAAAAAGAAAGAAAGAAAGAAAGAAAATATTTTTACATTGTTTCGTCCAAAGATGGCGCTGCTGTGAATAAGGTCAATAAAGCACCTTAAAACTGAGCGCATTACAGTAGAGAAATTGTGCTGAATTTACTCACATGCATAGCACAAGAATTTAAGTAACTTTCTAAATGGTCCTTGTAAGTAGATAATTGTGTAAACATGCTCATATGTGGGCGATTTGTGTATCTTTTCTCATGCTGAATTCGGAAACGTAGCCTATACTAATCTACTGTCAACAACTGCTATACTGTACTATTTCCGACATATAAACTTATGTTAAACGTAGTAGGCTATGAGAGTTGTATACTAGTATGCCATTGGTTCCCACTGCACATTTTTGATGGCTACATCTCAAATCACATACTTCCCTGAGTTCCCTCCCTGCCCTGTAGGAGAACACAGTTGTAGTTATGTGACAAAAGTAGTATGTCCAAATTCACAGTACTCATAACCCAGATGACCTAGCCTATTACTTTCGTCGGGATTATTACGTGTGCATACAATGGACACTTTACTATTCCATGAGGCAGAGGGAAAGGATTTAATTTCATATTTAATCAATGAACCCAATCAATGAATATTTCTGCATTAAAACATGAATCTCCTAACATAATTCATGCAGTGTTGGGAAAGTTACTCTAAAAAAGTAATAAATTACTAGCTACTAATTAAATCTTCAACAGTGTTATTACTGTACTTACTCTCTCTCTCTCAATTACTTATTACTTACTAAATATCATATTAAACTCAACCAGTTGAACAATACAAAGATAGACATGAAACTACTTTTAATTCTTTCAAATGAATATAAAATTATTTTATTTTTTAAAAAACATTAAAGAAAACAATAGCAAATCAAACTTTGACTGGAAATGTTCTCCCAGGTTCATTAACAGACAGTTCAGAACAGTTTGTGTGCCATTGTTCCAGCAATGTTGGAAAGACTGCACTTCCCTAAGTGTATAAGTTTTCTGTTTTCGTCATGAATTTAAAGAGAATTAGCTCTATAGCTAAAGGGAGAAAGCCCACCGCCAGAGTCATGTGACCTTACCTGGGACACGCCTTCCAGAACAATGTGCACAATCTATGTATGCACACGTTTTGGTGTAATTGACTTTAGGAAATAGCTAGATATCTAATGCATTAAACACAATGGCATATGTGTCTACCAGAATAGTATACGCTGTTATTTTATTTACTTTAGGTAGACATATGGATTAAAACTGCAATATTGCTCAATCACTATGGAAGCATATGGGTCGCAATATTCAATTTGAAATGTAATATGCAAAATGGCAATGCAATATGTAAAATGGCAATGCATTTCTGTATTTAAATTTTAATTTTCCAATACATTTGTGAAACGTTTGGTGCAAAATGAAAATTCAATCATAAAATTTACATTTGCCATTTCATAGCCATAGTCATCTTTTCACAGCCTCTGTGCAAATGCAGAACCAAAATATGTAAAATCAATAATCAATTGGCTTCAGTCAAATGGTAGGCTATTACAGGTTTTATTTATTATGATTATATTTCATTTATCAATATAGATGGATAGGTGACATATTTTATATATGTATGTTAATATAGCCTACAGATAATATATGATGCATTATAAACAGTGCTCCAAAACCTTCACTGATATAACACAGTAGCTACATATTGTCAGTATAGTGCATGATATATAAGTAAATTGAATAATATATGAGTGCATACAGAGAAATTACTAACACACTAACACATTATAGGAACACTTCATTCCATATAGGTTAATACTGGCAGATAAGTACAGTGTAAAGAACTTGTCAAGCAAGAATATGGCAGTTGTTTTAAAAGGGGTGGTATAATGCCCTTTTCACAAGATGTAAAATAAGTCTCTGATGAAGTAAAATAAGTACTCTGATGGGGTATTTTGAGCTAAGTTTTAGCTCAAAATACCCCACAGATATTTTTATATAGCATGTTAAAATTGTCACTTTTTGAGGGTGAGCAAAAACACACCGTTTTGTGTCTGTTCCTTTAAATGCAAATGAGCTGCTGCTCCCGGCACAGGGGGCGGAGCTTCAACAGCTTGTGTCCTTTTACCTCACACAGACATTCACTGAAATTTCAAAAACTTTTAGCCTTTTTTGTTCAAACCGGAGTCAGACAATGATGGAGAGACTCAAGAAGAAGTGACAACATGTAGAAGCAACAGGACATTTCTGCATGGTTAGTTGATGAATTTATGTAGCTTATGTGTAGTTATCTTCTAATCATTGATTAGCATATTCTTGATAATCTATAAACCGTGTTCAGGGGGCGGGGTTTATGTAAATTCTAGGGTTGGTGATGTCACTAATGTCTTGTAGTCCCTACCAGCCGTTTGTTGTAGTCCTTAAAAAACAATTTCTTTAAAAGCAAATATCTTCCTTTGCTTTGAACTTTGAGCGTTGTAACTTTGCAGATGTTGTTTATGCTCAAACAGCAACATTACACACTAACTAAAGTTAGAAAAGTGAAATCATAATCAACCACCTCTTTAAGAGAGATATTTAAGAGACTTCAGAGCATTTCATGTGTTTGGTCTTTTCGCTCTTTTTGCCTTTCTGCACCAAAACACAGATCTCATTTGCTGTCTGCACTCATTTGCTGTCTGCACTGAGACGAGCCGTAGTAGTACAGAAGAGGGTCCAGAAAAACACTCGCGCTCCCCAAACACACAGCCAACAGGTAAACAGCATATGATGAATCTCCCTCCCCGATGTTTCTTCTTGTAGCTAAACGAACATAGTGGTACAACAGGATGCCATTGGTTGGAGCAAAACACAACACAAACTCAATCAGCACAGCAATAGTCATAATCACAGCTTTCCTTCGAATGCCTGAAGGTGATGATGATGTTGCTAAGCGTTTAGACTTTGCACTGAGTACATATATGATAGTAAAGTAGCTCACTAAGGTGACAACCAGTGGCAAGAAGAAGTAGAGGCAAGAGAGAATGGAGAATAGGTACACATAATACAGCCTTGAAGGGTCGTTTTGGCGCAGTACATCATGACAAGTGACGCCCACATCCTCAAACTTGAGCGTTTGTCTCATTGAGAGAAGTGGCACCGTACCAGCGAGCGCCAGAAGCCAGACCAGCACACACACACACGTGGCTTTCCTTGCGCTCCTCCAGGTTTGAGAGGTGATGGGAAGCGCCACAGCCAGCAGTCTGTCCACACTTATGCACATCATCAGAAGTATGGAGCAGTACATGTAGCAGTAGTAAGCAGCACTGAGCACACGACACGCCACCTCACCGAACACCCAATCTGAAGCGTTCAGCTGGTAGTGGATCTTCAGAGGCAGCAACAGGGTGAAGAACAGGTCCACACACGCCAGGTGCGACATGTAGACCACAGCTGGTTTCTTCGCTTTAATCCTACAGGTGAACGTCACCAAGGCCAAAGCATTCAGGGGCAAACTAATGAGGATGACGAAGATGTAGAACGAGGGCATGACGCGCGTGACCATCAAGCCTTTGAGAAAGTCAACAGACTTGCCTGAGATGTTCCACATCACGGGTATTTCTCGTGGAATTATGGAATCCATAAGTGAAATATAGTGACAGCAATCTGTAAACCAGCACAAAACACAATGACTGAAGGTCATATACTATTAAAACAAAAAAAGTAAGCATGAGATCCACCCCTAAACATTACCATCACTGGGGTGTAAGCAGACTGTACAAAAACTTTTATGAATGAAATTATACGAGTTTATACACATAAGCCACCAACTCTGCAAAACGTAAATATAAATTGTCATGAGATTGTGTTGCATATTACTGTTATATGTTGTTGAAGAGTTCGGGTTAGAGAAGCAAGGCTGCGGAATGCAGTCAGAACCTGTAATCAATAAAAAAGACCATTAGTGAAAACTCTCATAACACCACTAGAGAATAATCAGGAGAAAACATTTGGACACATTTGAGAAAAGGCTTTCTTTGCTTTTTATCCGAAACAAATGATAGTAGCCTAGGCCTGCTGGTACAAGCTATGATACTAAATTCAATTTGTTCATCATATAAAGCGATCACTTCTCTTTAGAAAATTGATTAAACAGATTTAATTTGTAACTGAGATCTGGATCCAGGGGATGGGTGGGTTATACCTGGGGTTTTATTTTTTATTTTAATTTTAATTTTTCTTCATTTTGTTTTTTCCTCTTTTTTATTTTATTTTTATATTATGTTAATCATATGCTTCATTATATATGCTTATGTATGTATGTGAATATATATATATACTCTATTTTTGTGGCTTGTATATATTATATATTATTGTATATATATATATATATATATATATATACAGCGAGGGAAATAAGTATTGAACACGTCATCATTTTTCTCAGTAAATATATTTCCAAAGGTGCTATTGACATGAAATTTTCACCAGATGTTGGTAACAACCCAAGTAAGCCATACATACAAACAAACAAACAAAAATAAGTTCAAGTTCAAATTAAGTTATGTGTAATAATGTGAAATGACACAAGGAAAAAGTATTGAACACATGAAGAAAGGGAGGCGCAAAAAGGCATGGAAAGCCAAGACAACTGCTGAGAACTTACAGTAAATAAAAAGCAATCCAGCCCCCCGTCAGTGGAAATTAATAACAGCTGGTTCAGTCCCAAATGATGGCCTACAAAAAGGTCTCATTGCCAAGGTGTCACACAAGACACATCTCATGATGGGTAAAAGCAAAGAGCTGTCTCAAGACCTTCGCAACCTAATTGTTGCAAAACATAAGGATGGCATTGGTTATAGGCGCCATTCTAAGCTTCTGAATGGTCCAGTGAGCACTTTTGGGGCCATAATACGGAAGTGGAAAGACAATAATTTCACCATAAATTTGCCTCGACCAGTGCTCCTCGCAAGATTTCTGATAGAGGAGTGAAAAGAATAATCAGAAGAGTTGTCCAAGAGCCAACACCAAGTTGTATGGTGTTTTTAATGTGCACTGCCATTTCTCCTCCAAATATGGTGTGTATTATGGCATCCAAACAGTTCAATTTTGCTCTCATGTGACCACACTATATTCTCCCAGTATTTCACTGGCTTTTCCAAATGTTGTGCAGCAAACTTTAAATGAGCTTCAACATGCTTTTTTCTTCAGTAATGGAGTCTTGCGTGGTGAGCGTGCATACAGGCCATGGCGGTGGAGTGCATTACTTACTGTTTTCTTTGAGACAACAGTACCTGCTATATGCAGGTCTTTTTGAAGCTCACCACAAGTGATCCTTGGCTCTTGGACAACTCTTTTGATTATTCTTTTCACTCCTCTATCAGAAATCTTGCGAGGAGCACTGGTCGAGGCAAATTTATGGTGAAATTATTGTCTTGATGGTTCATACTTTTGATCAGGGAAACTAGACACAGCTGGGACAAATTAACTCATAAATACCTGTACCTGTATACCACAAGAGGCCATGTGTTACAGTTATAAAACTCCCTTAATGGTCGTAAATATATCTGCTTTCATAAAGCATATTTCATAGCATATTTCTTGATAACAGACCGCTGCTAAGTATAACACACCGTTGCCATGAAAAACAGAGCGTTGCTATGGACGCAGGATTAACCGTAGAGACAGAACGGGCTATTTTATTTAGTGGGAGCAATACAATCGTTTATAAATCAATAAACTCCTTTTTAAATCAATATTTTGTGTCAAATTATTGATTTATTTGGTAGGTAGCCATGTAATAAGCGGGATAATGTATAGCGAGGCGGTTATTATAGCCAATACAACCCCTACAGGCTGATTCAAGCTCGGCTTCGCGTCGGGGTCCTGATCAGCCTGTCAGGGTTGTATTTGCTATAACAGCCGCCTCGCTCTAGAGTCTACATTATCCCTTAGCGAGTGTAAGGTTGTGCAGTCAAGCGGCTCACATGTTTTCAAAGTCTGAGAACTGCTGTTGTGTTTGGCTCAGGGTTTCCATTGTCCGGTAATTACCGGACATTGGCCAGAAAAAAAATGAAATGTCGACAAAATTAAATCTCTCCGGTCAAATTGTCCGATTAAAATTGCCTTATAATTTTTTTGTTGCTTTTTTAATACAATTACAATTTCATTTAATTTATTGTTTAATACAATTATAGGCCTATTATTTTTAGTTTATTAACAGCAACAACAGCTGTAAAGATGAAGTTGACGATCGCCATCTCCTTATGAACGCGCCTATAGAGAGAAATGCACATCATGGATTACATAATCAGAGAGTAGCTATTTCTTTTCGTTTTAAATTGTTAAAAAGACATTTCAAGCTTTCTTAAGATATATTTAATGTCTGTGAGGCCTACGCTGAGTTTCGTTACATTAGGATGAGATGCGCTCCCGTTCACGAGCAATGCAAGTGACCGCGCGGGCGCCTGCATGATTAGGCCAATCGTCTGCTATATTTGCTGCTTATTTATTAAATACAGGCAATTGGTTGATAAAAAAATATTAAAATTAAGATACAATTTATACAAAACGAAATTCACTTCAAAAAAGTCTTTCTACAAAACCAAACTTAATTAAGTGGTCAAAATCATGTCTGACCCGCTCCATGTCTCTCGATATTGCGCATCCTATCTTACTCCTGCGGTTCACTTTTCATAATCAACATAAATTAAAAAATAACATTATTATATTTTAACAAATATTAAACTAAATGAGCTTATTTAATGGCTACAACACGTATAGTAGACCTAGACTCTCTATTTGTACAAATTGCTGCACATTCTTTTTATTCAGAATTTTGCACACATAAGTTGAAAGGCATTTGTTTGTGCATGCATAGCAAAACATATCTGCAACATTTATCAAGTTCACTGATAATTATGCGCGCATTTATTAATTATTATCTTAATGAATAATGAAACAAGGACGAACCATATAAACTGCGTTGTTTGTTTAGAATGAAATGGATCGCAAATAGATCCGAATGAAGAAACGTACAAAACCATAGTAGAAAATGGGTCTCGAGTGTTCCTGCAGAGAGGGGGTTCTCGCTGCAGAATCGGATCAAGACGAAGCAGCGAAGTCGCCTAACAAGGTTACGCGGCTTATGCGCATTGCAGGTTGTGGAGAGACAATGGGAAGTTCGCTTGAGTAAAAACAATAGGCTTCAGATATTCTATGTGGGGAAGGGGGATTGGTTTGTTAAACTATGAATGTGAAACCATAGTTAAAACAATTGGCGTTGATTGACGCCAATCGGACGTTCATGTTTTTTCCCCCCGTTTTTTTATTTGAAAGTTAGGCTAATAAACATGTTGCATTCGGCCTGATTATGTCATTTTTTAAGTTACATAGCCTTCCTCCAGTTTTCCTCAACTTTACTAATTAAGAGGCGATATTTGACCGGCATATCATCAAAATGTCCGGAAAACGAAACCTCTGCTGGTCACTTTGACCGGCACCATTTTTTTCTAGCGGAAACTCTGGTTTGGCTGTGTTTCACATCAGTGCTATAATTTGAGGAATGTCTAACAACCAGATTCTGAATCAAGAAGACTTAGCCTAACTCCTAACGTTAAATTTAGGTTTGAGTATTTATGTAAATATTTAAGCTGGACAGTGACCAGACAACAGAAGCATAAATCTAAAATTGTTGTGACCTGGACCTGATATTTTGTTTAATAAAGTATGTCTCTATTTTTCTTTATAATCGTCTAATGAACTATTCCTGGCAAACATGATGGATATGATACAAGACACATGGAGGTTTATATGTCTGGAATCTGCAGTATTTGCTTTTATTGATGTTGGATCTGTTCCCTGGAGGAAAACAGGCCTTTGAGAAACACTTCATACTGTTTTCTGTCATCTCCACGACCATAATCACAGATAAAAACATGCATGACAAACACTGCTAACATCACAAACTGGTCATACCATGTTTTTTTTTAGTTTGGACATGTCTTTGAAGTACCATGGAAATACAAAATATAAATATATAAACATAAACTTTCAGTACCATCGAAGTACTTATTTATGAGTCACATGACATGTGTCGGTGTCGTTGCCTGACTGTGAGAATCATAGATAAAATATAAACGCTAGATGTCTTATGGCGCAGTCACTTCCGGCATCGCCGTTCGGCCATCTTACCGCAGTGAAGCTGTGCATTAGGTGAGTGATCAGCATGCACACAAATCCTCATATCTCGCTGAAATATTGACGGATTTACAAACGGTTTGGTTTCTTACAAACGTTATTAACGTGGCTATAATTCCGAATGCTTAAACATGTATGTTATAATTATTCATATGTATGCAGTGTATGTATGTAGTGTCATAACTACATCTCTGACGTTTATAACAAACCAAACCGTTTGAAAATCGGTAGAAAATTGAGCAAGTTATGGTTATTTAAAAGTATATGCACCATTAAACGAGTGAGCGAGTCCACTGTGGCAAGATGGCCGCCGTGTGCGGACATTGATCTCCATTGGCCAGCAGAGCGCACGAGACATCATGATTTCTATGGTGAGAATAACAAATAAAACCTGCAATCCAAACACCGTCCAGCAGATGGCGGAGGAGGAACGGTTAATAAATGGTTGCTGAGCGACAAGGACGCGAAACAATCCGAGCTGCGCATGCGCTGATACTGTCCGTCGCTGAAACTTTTTGGAAATAAAATAACGAATTATTGATCACAATATTACCATCACTTGGAATAATTGGAGCTTTTTTACGCTTAAAAAGACTTTTCTATGGCTGGTAAAAAGAAGGAGATTAGTTTACAGGTTTGTAGGACGAAAGCTTTATTAGCATTAAACTGTAAATGAGGGAAAAGGGGTTGTCTGACAGTAGTTTTCTAGTTTATTTACTTTGCATCTCAACTGAAAAATGCCTGATAACTCTTGAAAACTTTTAAATTCAGATAAATATCAATAATGACGATCAATGGAGTGAAGTTCTGGCAACGAAAGGGTTAATAGGTGAGATCTATCTATCTATCTATCTATCTATCTATCTATCTATCTATCTATCTATCTATCTATCTATCTATCTATCTATCTATCTATCTAATCTAGCCACACTTAAAGATATTACTATGATTAAATTACCAAACAAAAGCATTTGTATAATTTATTTTAAAGTAATATGCACAAACACACAATCAATACTTATGACAAAAACTAATAGTTAGGTTAGAAAAGAGTACAATACATATACTTAATACATTTTATGTGTATCTTTCTTCACACATACTTTGGGGCCGCTGTATCACTGTTTTCTGTGATTTGGTCTGATCTGTCTTTCTGTCTGTCTGATGGGTTTCTTATTTGACAAATAAGTGCCTTAGAGTTTTAAGTCTTGCAGTAATTGTTGTGATCTGGTGTTTTGTGTGTGTGTGTGTGTCAGTGGTTGATGTGTACCAGCAGTGGTGTGGACCCTGCCGTGCCGTCGTCAGTCTCTTTAGAAAGATCAAGAATGAGCTGGGAGACGACCTGCTGCATTTTGCCACGGTAAGATAAGCCGCTCTGGAGATTAGAGATTGCTCACAAACAATCATTATAAATGTCGACATTTCTGTCACAACCGTCTTATCATCCTTGCAGGCCGAGGCTGATGGCATTGAAGCTCTGGAGAAGTACAGAGGAAAGTGTGAGCCCACCTTTCTGTTTTATGCGGTGGGTCTGAAACTGTACATCTCTCTCTGGGTGTTTACAAATCCCTGCAAATTCTTACTAACTACAAATTCTAACTTGAAATTAAAATGAACAAATAATTACATAGATGGATGACACAAAACCTGTTAACGACACATGCAAGCAAAATTTCACCCCAAAATGAATGGAAGAAGAAAAAATACCGTTATTTGCACTGCCTTTAATTTATGCTGATATAAATAAAAACTCTGTAGTGCAGAAATAAAAATCTAATGAGTCAACACTGAAAATATTAGGAATTATTCAAAAATTCAACATCTGGAAGTATTACAATAATTAGCATTTTTGAGAAAACTGTGGTTTAGGGTTAGTTCACCTAAAAATAAAAATTCTCTCATTAATTACTCACCCTCATGATGCTCCAAACCCGTATGACTTTCGTTCATCTTCGAAACACAAATGAAGATCTTTTTGATGAAATCTAAGATCTTTCTGTCCCTCCATTGAAAGCTACGCAACTACCACTTGATGCTTCAAAAAGTTCATAAAGAGACTGTAAAGCTAATCCATATGAATTGAGAGGTTCAGTCCACATTTTCTGATGAGACTCGATCGCTTTATATGATTAACAGACTGAATTTAGGCTTTTATTCACAGCGAACAAACAGAAGCTCAGCCGAACCTGCTTGATGCGTGAGAACAAACCTCTTGATGAAGCTCAAACGTGATGCGTAACACGAGAATGAACCTCATTGGTTCTTGCTGAAGCTCAAACGTGATGCGTAACATGAGAATGAACCTCATTGGTTCTTGCTGAAGCTCAAACGTGATGCGTAACATGAGAATGAACCTCATTGGTTTATATGAATTAGTTTTATGAGCTCTTTATGAACTTTTTTAAAGCGTCAAAGTGTCAGTTGTGTAGCTGTCAATAGAGGGATAGAAAACTCTTCATTTGTGTTCTGAAGATGAACGAATGTCTTACATGTTTGGTACGAAATGAGGGTGAGTTATCAATGACAGAATAAAATTTTTGGGTGAACTAACCCTTTAATTGTCATGAAAATAATGCATACAATGCAAAAAATGGCCCTAAAACAGGCTTAAATTTGTGACCCTGGACCACAAAACCAGTCACATGGGTAAATTTTTTGAAATTTAGATTTATACATCATCTGTAAGCTGAATAAATAAGCTTTCCATTGACGTATGGTTTGTTAGGATAGGACAATATTTGGTCGAGATACAACTATTGAAAATCTGGAATCTGAGGATGCAAAAAAATCTAAACATTGAGAAAATCTCCTTTAAAGTTGTTCATTTATGTTCACGACTGTGCTGCATTCACTCACAAAAATAAATGTTTTATATATTTACGGTAGGAAATTGACAAAATATCTTCATGGAACATGATCTTTACTTAATATCCAAATGATTTTTGGCATAAAAGAAAAATCGATAATTTTGACCCATACAATGTATTGTTGGATATTGCCACAAATATACCCGTGCGACTCGTGACTGGTTTTGTGGTCCAGGGTCACATATTTGGTGTTGTGACATGGACATGTTCCTATGAGATGCACTCAGATATCATGTTCATAGCTCGTCTGTTTGCTGTATATGATGGTCTTTTCCTGCAGTATGTCATGTTAAGGCTATGTGTGTGTGTGTGTGTGTGTGTGTGTGTGTGTGTGTGTGTGTGTGTGTGTGTGTTTAGGGTGGGCAGCTCGTGTCAGCTCTACGGGGACCGAACTCTCCTCTCCTGCAGAAGATGATACAGGAAGAGCTGAACAAAGAGAAGAGCGTTCTAGAACACGGGGCCGCTCGCAGGGCGGTGAGTTACTTCACACACCTGACCTCTTCACTGAGGGGATTGCATTCCTGAATCCCGATGGAAACAAGAAATGGGATGGAATGATGGAAATGTAGTCCTGTACGAGGTGTTAAATGCATCACAGAAACTAATGCTTGCTGAATAATGCATTCATATTATGCATATTAAATAATAAGGTTTATATATATATATATATATATATAAACATTTTAATGAAAGTAAAAAAAATACATTTAATTTAGATGTAGAAAGTATATATATACCCTAGGATTTTTATGGTAAGTTCTGCACAGAAAAGCACATCATCTTCAATAAATGTAATCATGTTTTATTCCTATTAGTAATTCAGCACACAAAGATTAGATTAATGTCATGAAAGATGACATTTGGGTGTCATGTGTCACTCCAGGTGAAAGATGAAGGTTTAACTGAAGAAGAGGTGAATGATGACATTGAGGATCACCCACATGATGAAGATCTGATTGGTAATGATCTTTCCTTCATCCTGCTTAATTGTAGTTTGTCCTGTTTGCTGAGTTTACCCGCACTGGTTTTGTGTTTTTTGTAGTTGCTGATAATAAGTCTTACACAGTGGCAATAATAAAGCCTGATGTGGTGGCACACGGCAAAGCAGAGGAGATTATCATGAAGGTAAGAGCTCAGTTTAAGGGACAGTTCCCCTAAAAATGAAGTTCTGTCATTATTTACTGGCCATCATGTTGTTTCAAAACTGTATGCTGTTTTTTGTTTTGTTTGGAACAATATGAAGTTGAGAAAATGATAACAGAATTTTTCTCTTTAAATGGACAGTTCACCATAAAATGAAAAGTCATCATTTACTCACCCTGGTGTTGTAATAATGCAGTATGCTCTTCTTTCTTTTATGGACTACAAAAGGAGAATGTTTTTTATTAAAAAAGTGTCCCGCTCGCACTCGTCCATATAATGGCAGTGAATAGCGACCAGCATCAAGCTTTAAAAAATATGCAAAAGTATCACAGAATGATCATGCAACACGTGCCGTATATTCCAAGTGTTCTGAGGGTTTATGATTGGGTTTGGTGAAATCAAACTTAAATTGAATGTTTTATTTTACAAAAAATCCTGTCCTTGGCTGTTGGTGAGTCACGCAGACGTGCACAGGATTGTCTTTAAAAATAATGCATTCAATTTTGTTTTGTTTTTCACCAAACCCTATCGTAAACCCTCAGAACAACGTGTTGCATAAAAAATAATAAAAATTTTTTTTTAAGTTTAATGCATTTTTAAAACATTCTCCTTTTGTGGTCCAAAAAAGAAAGAACGGCATATTGCATTAGAACAACACCAGGGTGAGTAAATGATGACTTTTCATTTATTTTCATTTTAGGGTGAACTGTCCCTATAAGTTCCTTATATTAATATGATATTATACCCTTTCTACACGGATAAACAGCTAAAAATGTATTCCTGAATGCATATTATATGATTTTGTTTCTAGATTCAGGATGCAGGGTTTGTGATTTTAGCCCACGAGGAGAGAACGCTGAGTGAAGCAGAAGCTGAAGGCTTCTATCGACACAAAGCAGCAGAGGTAAATGAAGGAACTTCAGTTGAAGTCTAAAAATAGCACGTGTTTTAATATTTTGGCTGATGGTGTGTAATGGCAGCATGTCCAGTGTGTCATGTAAAGGGGGGTGTGTGTGCTTGCGTGTTCTTCCAGCCTTACTTTCAGGAACTCATCCAATTTATGTCGAGCGGGCCGTCGCATATCCTGGTCATTTCTAAGATGGAGGGCCGTGAGGACGTCATCCCAGCCTGGCGGGAATTCATCGGTCCACCGGATGTCGAAGAGGCCAGGACCACGCAGCCGGAGAGGTACCTCGTTCCCAGGAACACACATATACTGTATAGACTGACACATGAACATAAGCAGTCCCTCTGACAATTTCATTAGGATAATGCAACGAAAAATCCCACTCAAAAAATTAAGATAAAAAAAAAAAATGAAACAATTTTAAGTTTTTAATCAAAATTTTATCAAGGTACTGTCTGTTGAGCTGAATTTAATTTATGCTGATTTAAGAAATGTTTTTAAATCAGCAGAATGAATGAATGAATAGTCCACACAGGATGATTTTCATTATGATGATGAGAATTAAAAACAAATTATGACAATTTGGGAGACATTCAATTATTAAGAATAATGTCAGAATGCTAAAAATAACTACATTTAGATGGTCCAAAAAACTTTTTCTAACTAAATTTTTTCTAATTGTTAACTAAAACTATTATAGATTGTTTCCATTAATTGAAATAAAACTGAAGTAAATTATAAATATTAGATGAAAAGATTAAACTTAAAAACTTCAGAAACATTACCTTGTCAACTAACTGAAATAAAATAAGTTAAAGTTGGAGTAATAAAATGAAATATAAATAAGTTAAACTGACAATAGTACATAACAAAATTATTAAAGCTAAAAGTGAAATATAAATATGACAAATAAACTATTTAAGTACTATAATAGTATATAAACATAATGTTAATATAACTGCTTAAAAATAAGTTACATTTTTATATGATAAAAGTATAGAATAAATGTAATATATTATTATGTGTTTTCCTTTGAAAACAGTTGGTTGGTTTTTATATATTTTTCCCCATTAAATTATTATTATAAAACTGATTTTGTTGCATTATCTATACATTTACAAATGACATTGTCTCTCTGTGTAGGCCTTACATAGAGGCTCAGTGATTCCCTAATGTGTGCATAATTTAATTTTGTAAGTAAACATAATTTAAAAGTGATACGAGGAACTTGACGCTCCATATTGTGCTCACAGATTCGAGCACTAACAGTTTTAGCACAACACATCCTGTGTGGACTCTTGCCTCCCCCCCAACAGTGAGACCATCTGCTCTTCTCTTTCTCTGTTTCTCTGTTTCTCCATCCATCCTCACCTCCTTCTCTCTGGCCGTTCTCTGTTCTTCAGCTTGCGGGCTCAGTACGGGACCGAGACCCTTTCGAACGCTCTACACGGCAGCTCTGACAGCGAGCAGGCCAGCAGGGAGCTGGCGTTCTTCTTCCCGAACTTCAGGATGGCGATGGCGGGCTCGAGCTCGGAGCGGGCCGGGCCGGAAAAGGAGCATGTGGAGAGGACGCTGGCGCTCATCCGCCCAGACGCTGCCAGGGAAAACAGAGGCATGTGCCAACATTACGTTCACACGCACAGAACTGCGGCCCCATGGGTGCAGAGTCAGACTGATACTCCTACCTTCACTGAAGCACTAACACACACTGCCTGTTCAAAGTTTGAAGACACTTGAATTCATTTGTTTCACACAAAGCTACAATATAACACTTTTCAGGTGAGTCGGCTTACATACAGTGAGGAAAATAAGTATTTGAACACCCTGCTATTTTGCAAGTTCTCCCACTTAGAAATCATGGAGGGGTCTGAAATTGTCATCGTAGGTGCATGTCCACTGTGAGAGACATAATCTAAAAAAAAAATCCAGAAATCACAATGTATGATTTTTTAACTATTTATTTGTATGATACAGCTGCAAATAAGTATTTGAACACCTGTATATCAGCTAGAATTCTGCCCCTCAAAGACCTGTTAGTCTGCCTTTAAAATGTCCACCTCCACTCCATTTATTATCCTAAATTAGATGCACCTGTTTGAGGTCGTTAGCTGCATAAAGACACCTGTCCACCCCATACAATCAGTAAGAATCCAACTACTAACATGGCCAAGACCAAAGAGCTGTCCAAAGACACCAGAGACAAAATTGTACACCTCCACAAGGCTGGAAAGGGCTACGGGGAAATTGCCAAGCAGCTTGGTGAAAAAAGGTCCACTGTTGGAGCAATCATTAGAAAATGGAAGAAGCTAAACATGACTGTCAATCTCCCTCGGACTGGGGCTCCATGCAAGATCTCACCTCGTGGGGTCTCAATGATCCTAAGAAAGGTGAGAAATCAGCCCAGAACTATACGGGAGGAGCTGGTCAATGACCTGAAAAGAGCTGGGACCACCGTTTCCAAGGTTACTGTTGGTAATACAATAAGACGTCATGGTTTGAAATCATGCATGGCACGGAAGGTTCCCCTGCTTAAACCAGCACATGTCAAGGCCCGTCTTAAGTTTGCCAATGACCATTTGAATGATCCAGAGGAGTCATGGGAGAAAGTCATGTGGTCAGATGAGACCAAAATAGAACTTTTTGGTCATAATTCCACTAAACGTGTTTGGAGGAAGAAGAATGATGAGTACCATCCCAAGAACACCATCCCTACTGTGAAGCATGGGGGTGGTAGCATCATGCTTTGGGGGTGTTTTTCTGCACATGGGACAGGGCGACTGCACTGTATTAAGGAGAGGATGACCAGGGCCATGTATTGCGAGATTTTGGGGAACAACCTCCTTCCCTCAGTTAGAGCATTGAAGATGGGTCGAGGCTGGGTCTTCCAACATGACAATGACCCGAAGCACACAGCCAGGATAACCAAGGAGTGGCTCTGTAAGAAGCATATCAAGGTTCTGGCGTGGCCTAGCCAGTCTCCAGACCTAAACCCAATAGAGACTCTTTGGAGGGAGCTCAAACTCCGTGTTTCTCAGTGACAGCCCAGAAACCTGACTGATCTAGAGAAGATCTGTGTGGAGGAGTGGGCCAAAATCCCTCCTGCAGTGTGTGCAAACCTGGTGAAAAACTACAGGAAACATTTGACCTCTGTAATTGCAAACAAAGGCTACTGTACTAAATATTAACATTGATTTTCTCAGGTGTTCAAATACTTATTTGCAGCTGTATCATACAAATAAATAGTTAAAAAATCATACATTGTGATTTCTGGATTTTTTTTTTTAGATTATGTCTCTCACAGTGGACATGCACCTACGATGACAATTTCAGACCCCTCCATGATTTCTAAGTGGGAGAACTTGCAAAATAGCAGGGTGTTCAAATACTTATTTTCCTCACTGTATGACTGGCATTTATCGGTCACTACATCATTCCCATACCATCTCAGTGTTATTTTAGTATAGTATTATTAATATTTTCAAGGGGCTGTATGTAGAATTCAGAAACCCTTGTTATTAGCGACACCGGTGGCCATTGAGTGAACTGCAGCTTATTGCTCGTAACGTACAAGAGACTGAAGGTGATTCAATGCACCGATATACTCACGGCGAAGTTCTTTTTCTTTCTTTGCTTAGAAGTAAAAAGAAGTTGGAAATACTTTTGCAGCGATATACTGTTAATGAACATCCTGACACCGTCCACGCTGCTGAGAGCGATGTTTAGATGAATATGTAAATATGTGCTGCGCTTTTCTCTCAATAACAAAATAAACACTCAACAAAAACGACAGCGGTGAGAAACAGCAGTTCAGAAAGCATCTGATCATAGAGATGTGGATGTTTGCACCAGCTCTGAGGTTCACCGGCATTATGTCGACAGATGAGCTCATTAAAATTACACTGTTATTATTATTATTAAGGGCCGAACAACTTTCATGCTCTAAGTTTTACAAAAGCCCAACAGAAAGTCGGTTATTATACGTTGTTTGGAAAACGCATACAATGGAATGTGAAATACTCCTCCTAGGGAATTCATCCGATTGCCACCTAACTCGGTGTGAATGAAGTCAAGACATTGAGGATGAATTCTTGCGAACAGATTTTTGATATCTCGAACGGTTTGGCCGTGGCGAGGAAACGAATTTATGGCGAATAATGGGACACAGGAAGTGTGTTATAACTTCTGCATACATTATCTGATCTTGCTGAAACTTCAGCAGTGTATTCGTTGTAGGAGGCCGATCACATGGATGTGACCTTTGTGAGTCAAAGTTATAGCGCCACCAACTGGCAACAGGAAGTGTTTCACTTTCAAAATGCTTTGAAATCACTCTCTTATTTTTACCCGATTTGCTTAAAACTTTATGTGTATAATGTAGACACACGGCAGATGTAGACCTGTGAAAGGATTATTGATATCTTAGATACTGTTGCCGTGGCAACGCATCAAACTTTAATATTCTTTTCGGATGCTTTTGAGACTCTTCACATGCTTGAAAATGCATGAAACTCGACAGACACATCACATTTATTATCCAGTAGACATGTGCAAAGTTTCAGAAACGGGCGTGGTGGAATGGCTCAGTAGCGCCACCTTTAGTCAAAAATGGGGGCTTAGTTTTTCCTAGAATCACAAAACTTGGTAGGTGTATTGTTCTCATCAAGCAGGACAACTTTCTAATTTACAGTCATTACCTCAGACCAACAGGAAGTCAGATATTTTGGTTTGAATGTGGATTTTCTGGAGAATTTTCTCTCTCTCTCTGTGTGTCTGTGTGTGTGGGGGGGGGGATTTGTCTATTCCATTTAATCTTTGTTTTTCAAGGTTTCAGGGGCTTTTGGGGCCCTTAACGTGCTCAAAAACTCTTGAAACTTTCCACACAGGTCAGAACCCACGGTCATCAGAGCCGGGCTGAAGCTGGTACCATATTACCATCAACAGCGCCCCCTTGGACACGGTCTGAAAACTTGGTCCATATATCAAACACGCTTGCATGAATTAATATGAAACTCGGTACACATATAGATCTCATCGGGCCGAACAACTTCCGCACTCTAAGTTATTAGCTCCGCCCAACAGGAAGTCGGCTATTATGGGTTGTTTGAAAAACGCATGCTGTGGAATTTGATGTACTCATCCTAGAGAATTCATCCAATCGCCTCCAAACTCGGTCAGCATGAAGTCAAGACATTGAGGATGATAAATTCCAGACGGATTTTTGATATCTCGAATGGTTTGGCCGTGGCGAGGAAACAATGGCGAGAAAAGAGAAACACGAAGTAATATAACTTCTGCATACGTTAACTGATCTTGATGAAACTTCAGCAGTGTGTTCGTGGTAAGAGGCCGATCAGATGGATGTAACTATTGTGAGTCAAAGTTATAGCGCCACCAACTGGCATATATACATATATATATATATATATATATATATATATATATATATATATATATAAATATAGCTGCGAGCAGCGATGAAGGGCCCAAGCCGGTGACACCGCCACCCCGGTGGCTTTAGGGTAACTAAAGGCACCAGGGTGGCGGTGCCACCGGCTTGGGCCCGCCATCGCTGCTATTTTAGTTTAGTTTTAGTATTTTACT
Organism: Abramis brama; assembly: GCF_963993115.1. Taxonomy (NCBI): domain Eukaryota; kingdom Metazoa; phylum Chordata; class Actinopteri; order Cypriniformes; family Leuciscidae; genus Abramis; species Abramis brama. The sequence continues at coordinate 42,079,350 of NC_139970.1, forward strand.
TAAAGTTTTAGTAATTTTGTAATATGCTATTGAACTTTTATTCATTTCTATTTCAGTTTTAGTAATTTTAATACTTATTTTAATTCAGCTAGGTAGCAAGGTAACAGCTCTAATTGTATTTTTTTCACCTAATATTCCAGCTTTATTTTAATTAAAGAAATCGATTTCTAATAATTTTGGTTAAAAGTGCATGCCGGTTTTTGTTTTTGTTGGTTTTTGTTATGCCGGTTGAAAGTCTCCTCATATTCTGATAACAATCACTATGTCTAAATGTATTTTTATATCGTCTATGGAAGGTGTAGGACCATATAATGTTCATTCAATCATTGCATTAGGTCCGAATCAAATGAAAGCATGTGAAAGCATGTGAACCGTACCACTTCACGCAGACATCATTCGTCATGAGCGCTAAACGTACACTGTGCATGGCAGGCAAACTCTTGTTTTCGTTCTTTATTTTATTTTCAACAAAGTTAAAGGCTAAAGTTAGCATTTCCCAGATCACCAATCGCACCTTTAAAGGGATAGTTCACTTTAAAATGAAAATTCTGTCATCATATACTCACCCTCATGTTGTTTCAAACCTGTATGAATTTCTTTCTTCTGCTGAACAGAAAGGAAGATATTTAGAAGAATGTCAGTAACCAGACAGTTTCTGGTCCCATTGACTTCCATAGTATATATTTTTTCCTTCTATGGAAGTCAATGGGACCAGAAACTGTCTGGTTACTGACATTCTTCTAAATATCTTCCTTTCTGTTCAGCAGAAGAAAGAAATTCATACAGGTTTGAAACAACATGAGGGTGAGTATATGATGACAGAATTTTCATTTTAAAGTGAAATATCCCTTTAACAATACCAGCACTGTTCCAATTGTTATTTTGTAGTTTTGATGACTTTATTACTTCACACATTTTAGATTAACAGTAAAGAATGAGTAGATGTGTCTAAATTGGAGCACTTACGATCAGGAAGTGAATGATGTGAAATGAAATGTGTTTGCAGAGGAGATTCTGGCCAGGATTCATGAAGCTGGTTTCACTGTGGCCATGCAGAAAGAGATCATGCTGTCGGAGGATCAGGTCAGACAGTTCTACAGCGCTCATCTAGAGCAGGAATACTTCCCCAGTTTACTCCAGAGCATGACCAGGTGAGCACTCACATACTGTACATCACACATCAGTGGAAAAGGACAAAGTCAGGTGGATATGATAAAAGACACCAATTTTCAACAAATAGTTGCATGCATTATTAATAATAATTGGAATTATAGCCAAGCAATGTAGCTTATTCTTGTAGTTTTACAATGGCTTTGCAACCAATCAGAACCCTTTAGACTTTAGAATCAGAAGTTCTATTATACATGGACATTAAATACTTTTGAAAAGCTTCAGATTTATTTTTATAGTTTTTTAGGTCAATGTTATAAAACAGCACACACAAGCATATTTGAGCAGTTTTAATTTTTTAGATGTCAAAACAATAAATTAGGGATGCACCGATTTGAACATTTTAGTTGCTAACTGATAAATCTTTATATTTGAAAGCCGATAACCGAGATATTGGCCGATAAATCTAAATCCAAAGTTTTATATAATTTTGAGAGCCTGATTACAAAAACAAAAGTCTTATCATTAAAAGCCATGTCCAAACACAATTATAATGATGTTCTCATTATAATTGTATGTAGCCTATATGACAGACTTGCTTGGACTGAACTGCATTTTCCTTTTTGAAGTGATTCCAATCATATTTCAAGCAATTCAAAAGCATCATGGTGAACAGTGTGCATCTGAAGTGTCTCAGCTGAAGGAAATAATACATTATTTATCGGCTTTTTGATATATATCGGCCAAATTTTCTTATCAGGCCGATAATGATAACATTAAAAATGAACATATATCGTGATAAACGTGTTCATGTCTTCAGTTTAAGCTTAATTGTACTTTTGGCCACATAGTTGTTATTTGCATATATACAGTACTATCTATATAATGATATGAAGAAGCCAGAAGACGACTTCCAGTGGTCCTGGTGTAATGAAGAGTCTCTGTTCTGCTGTGGTTCACAGCGGACCTGTGTTAGCATTAGCTCTAGTAAAGCAAGGAGCCGTGGAACACTGGAGGAACGTCCTGGGACCCAAAGACCCCATCCAGGCTAAAAGTGAAGAGCCTAACAGGTAAACCCATGTCTGTAATAGTGTCTTTTCTTCAGGACGTTTCCCTCATCTTAATGTTCCTGCATATCATATCATGTTATTTATCATATATGTGTTTAGAAGCAACTCCCAAGCAATATTTGAAGGTCCCCAAAGATATTAGAGATATAGAAAAAGTGGCTCATTTTCAAACTTTTTTTTATTTACAAAAACTAGGAGTGGCAATGTAAATTAATTAAATTAAATTGATATCAATATTCTAAATTAAATGTATAATAACAAAATTTACTTAATATAATTGAATAAAATAATTATAAATAATTAAAATAATACAATTACATAATTACAGAAGCCGTTTCTGTTTGAATAACTTTTTTCAGTTTACATTTTTATTATTAATGGATTTACATTTTTGTGAATGTTTTTTTGTGAATTACACATTTGTGATTCCAGATTTTTTTTAACTCACAAATAGCAATTCCACAGCTAATTCTCCCCAATAGAATATTTTAGAGCTTTGCAATAACTAGAAAATGTTATACTTGTTAAAGAAATATTCAAGACTTTAAGATTTTACTAATTTCCATGACTTTTCCAGGTCTAGAAATCCCGCTTTTAAAATTCCTCATATATCCAGGTTTTCCGAGACTGTGGGAAACCTGGTTCTTAAATAAAAATGATAGCTTATTATCTATTTTAAAGTATATTTAGTTTTATTTTAAATGATTTTAAGTAGTGGTTGTGAAGACCTCTCTGTGGTTTCTCTGTAGTTTGCGAGCTCAGTTCAGCGATGTGAACTCCAGCGTTAACCAGCTTCACGGCAGCGGAAGCTCCGACGAGGCGGAGATGGAGATCGGCTTCTTCTTCCCACCAGAGGACACGCTCGCTGTCATTAAACCCCACACCGAACGCAAAGGTATCATTTCAGCAGCAGCTCTGAACGGCAGATTGAAGTCTTTGCTTCTGTGTAAATGAAACACCACATCAGAATAAGTGCAGAATAAGGCAACTATAAATGGTTAGACAGGAAGAAGACAAAATATGATTCATTAAGAACGTGTAAAAAAGAAGGCGAATCACAATTTTGTATGCAAATATAATGATGGTGTCATTGCTGTTGTTACATTTTGAAAGTTGGATCAAAGTCAATGGGAGATTTTAAAATATACTTCTTAAGTATAATTAAAAAATTTGTTTTACAAAAACTGTCAACGCTGAAATAATCTACAAAACAGTCTGAATGAAGTCACATTGAATTAATACTTCAAATGTAATGCCTGTGGCTAGACCTTTTGAACAAGCCAGAATGATTTAGAAATATCAATACAGCAAATGCTTTTCAAACACTATAAATATGATTAAAGACACTGCTGGAATATATTGCAAGCTAAAACAATACATTACATTTAAAAGTTTGGGGTTAAGATATTTTAATGTTATGCAAAGAAGTCTTCTGCTCAGCAAAGCTATATTTATTTGATCAAAATACAACAAAACAGTCATATTTTGAAATATTATTACAATCAATATATAGTAAAGTGTAATTATTCCTGTGATTTTCAGCATCAATACTCCAGTCTTCAGTGTCACATGATCCTTCAGAAATTATTTCTGATTATTATCAATGTTGAAAACAGCTTAAACTGATTAATGTTATTGTGGAAACTCCCCAGGATTCTTTATTTAATATAAAGTTCAAAAGAACAGCATTTATTTGAAATACAGATCCTTTGTAACATTATAAATGTATTTAATCTAAAGCATCCTTGCTGAATAAAAGTATTAATTTCTTACTTCTTACTTACAAGTTTTGAACGGCAGTATGTGAAATGAAATTGTAAGAATATTAATAACGAGAAACTAGGGTAAACGTCATGACTCACTGTTGAATCGGTCTGTTTCTGCTCATATCAGAGGAGATCCTGGAGGAGATTCAGGCCAGAGGATTCTCCATTTCCCATCTGAAGGACACGGTTCTGTCCAGAGAGATGGCAGAGGAGTTTTATAAAGAGCACCGGGACAAACCCTTCTTCAGCCAGCTGGTGGATTACATGTGTCGGTGAGTCTCCCAGTAAACGTCACTGAAAGGGTTAGTTCACCCAAAAATGAAAATTCTGTCAGTAATCACTCTCCCTCATGTTGTTCCAACCCCGTAAGACTTTCGTTCATCTTCGGACACAAATTAAGATATTTCTGATTAAATCTGAGAGCTGGCTCACTCCATAGGCTTCTAGGTAATCGAAATCGATATAGAAAAGTTAGTAAAGACATCGTTAAAATAGTCCAAGTGTCTACAGTGGCTCAACCTTAAGTTTATCAAGCGACGAGAATACTTTTTGTGCACAAAAAAACCTAAAATTACGACTTTATTCAACTATTGATTTCTTCTGTGTTTCTCTGAGTGAGTTCACGAGTGTAACAGCGCAGCGCTTCTGGGTTGTACGTCAGAACGGAGGCTCACTATTGGCCGATGCTGGTCACGTGTGTGATGCGCGTGATGCCGGCCAATAGTGAGCCTCCGTTCTGACGTACAACCCAGAAGCGCTGCGCTGTTACACTACGAATGAATGAGAATACTTGAATAAAGTCGTTATTTTTGTGTTTTTTTGCACACAAAAAGTATTCTCGTCGCTTGATAAACTTAAGGTTGAGCCACTGTAGTCACTTGGACTATTTTAACGATGTCTTTACTAACTTTTCTAGATGAATGAAAGTCTTACGAGGTTGGAACAACATGAGGGAGAGTAATTACTGACAGAATTTTCATTTTTGGGTGAACTAACCCTTTAACTGTCCATAGAGCTTATTAAGATTAGACATTTATAATTTGTATTTCAAATAAATGCTGTTCTGTTGAACTTTATATTAAATAAAGAATCCTGGGGAGTTCCCGCAAAAATATTAAGCAGTTTAAGCTGTTTTCAATATTGATAATAATCAGAAATATGTCTTGAGCAGCAAATCATCATATTAGATTGATTTCTGAAGGTAAGTGTCATGTAAAGCGTATGTCGGTAAGATAAAACATGGTTCATGTTTCTATAGTGGCCCATGTACAATGATGGTTCTGACGAAGGAGAACGCGGTGGAGGAGTGGAGGGCGGCCATGGGCCCAACGGACCCCGGCGAGGCGAGGCAAACGGCCCCAGATTCTCTGAGAGCGCGCTTTGCTAAAGACATGCTGGAGAACGCCGTCCACGGATCATCCAACATGGAGCACGCACACCAGAAGATTCAGTTCATCTTTGGAGATATCGGAACCGAGAGCGTGATCATCGACGGCGCTGCTTCACCTCCGTTAGGTGACCAAAACATTCGAGATACAAGTTTGTCATACGTTTGTCAAGATACAATTTTTCATCTGGGAATAAAACTCTACTAACACAGCTAACATAATATTTAAGAATAACGTTTAAAGTCGACTTCTCAAATAAGAACAAATGTGGGCGGGTCTTGATTTTGTCGAGGGGAATTGATTGGATGGTTGTGGTTTGCTATTGGTGGATCTCATGTGAGTGACAGGTTCATTTAAAATAAATACTGCAATATTACATTCCTGTTATCTACAGAAACGGAGGAGAGCTTTGCGGAGCTCAAGAATCTTCAGACTTCAAGATCTCCATCGTTTGATGACTCGAGGAACCAGAGAGAGCCGAGCACTACAGGTTCATAACTGAAGAAACAAGTCCAAAAATATACACTCTGCCATTATTTACTCAACCTCGTGTAATTCCAAACCTGTACTCTGATATTTGCCCATCTCTATGATCTGACACTGCATTTATAGAATTAATAAGTGAGTAAATAATAACTGAAGAGTTATTTTGGGTGAAATGTTCCTTTAGTTCAGGGTTTCCCAAACATCAATGTGCAAGTTGTCGAAAAGCGAATCATTTAATAAATGGAATGTATAGTTAGAATAAATAAATGGGGCTGCACAACTAATTTAAATTTTAGTTATTATTTAGTTATCAATATTGGTGCTGTTATCAAATCAAATGCTGCAATTGAATTATATAATGATATAGTCTGTTGCTCTGCGTGTTTCAGAGTGAAACTCATTAACACACATGCAGCTTATAATTATGTTTTAGAGCGACTCTATTCACAATAAAAGTCTAGGTACACTTTATTTACATTCATATCATTTCCAACATTTGTTTACAGCATTTCACTAGTATTCCGCCAAAATAAAAGCTCAAGGATTTAAAATGTTAAAAGCTCCAGGGTTTGTTTATTATGATGATTTTAAAATATTCACTATTTATTTAACAGTACTATTATCATTTACAACAGAAATATAGTAATGTCTTCATTTTTAGAGGTGAAACTAATAATAATAGGCCTAATAATAATTATGTTTGCAATATATGGAAAAATAACAATATACATTTTTTGGTCAAGTCATGAAGCCTTATATATAAATAATGTTAAAATAAATACAATCAAAATAAAACAGATTAAATATTTTATGTTTACTTAAGATGGAAATGTTAAGATGGAAATGTGCCGTTAAATGATAGAAATATTAACTTAGGGGAACTTCAAGTAAATATTTAAGGGGTTAAGCTGACAAAAAGGTTTGTGAATCCCTGCTTTAGTCCGTTGAGGTGAAAAGTCACTTGTAAACACAAAAGTGAAGATTACCCTTGATCTCCACATGCAGAAGCTGCTGAAGAAATCCACCCTGAGACGACAGAGAGTCACGCAGTGTCATCCGATGAGACCGACACACTCGAGACGCCCGCCTCCAGCCAGCAGGACACAGGTGTGTGTTTCTTTAAAACCGGCCTTCTGAAAAGCACAGTCTGTTGTGATTGGTCAGCCGGCCCCAGTCTGTTGTGATTGGTCAGCTGGCCCCAGTCTGTTGTGATTGGACAGCCAGTCCCACTGTGTTGTGATTGGTCTACCTCTTAGAGAGTCATAAATGTAACGCCCCTTACCATAGCCAGTGACAGATCTCTTAATGGGGATGGAGCTTCAAAACAGGGCGTGGCTTCCTCCCACTGACTGACAGACACACGACACGCATGCATGAATTTTCTCCAAACCGCCCCGCAGCCGATTCTTACGGTTTCATTGGTCATGTCAATCGCAGTGCTGATTTTCCTACACAATGCTACAACAAATACTAACCCTACTCTACCCTACACCCCACTGTTGGCCGTTTGTAACTCCCTAACCGGACCTAGCTGGTCAGCGTAACCTTTAGTTGCACACAGCGTCACTGTCCCCTCCTACCCTGTGAATCTCGAGGCCCGGGACCTCATAGAGCTATCGCCCCCATAGACAGTAAAAGAAATGGACACAGCGACCCCATTGGATTCAACGGAGAAAAGTGAAGCAAATTAGAAGCACTCACTTCCTGATGGCTGAGCGTACTGCGCAGACTCAAACTGAGCTTGACGACGTAGATGTGACGTGAGCAACCCGTCTGTCTTCTAGTAGCTGTGCCAAGAGAAATCTCAATCATTCCCTTCCGAAACTTGCAGAGACGGAGAGTGTGAGTAGGAGCTGTCCATGAGCTAGGAGCAGGAGCAACTTTTGCTAAGTATTCTGATTAATTATTTTGTAATTTTGCCTCCACGTCCCTCCGATTGCCCGCGAGCTTCTCCTCCTGTCCATACGGTAATCTCTCTACTGTGCGACAGAGAGTCGTGTGGTTATGATGCAATCGTTAGCCTATTTTTACAAAAACTGCTTCTACAGGGCCATAACGTATAAGATACAAGGTAATGGAGCCTTTTATACATTTTCGTGTTTCTTTAGAAATAAATAATGGACAAATGGAGTCTTTAAACGCCTCAGATGTAAAGTTATTCGCTGTCAAAGTGACGCCAAAATGAATGGGAGTCAATGGAATGCTAACAGCAGGTGATGGTCTGCTAATCAATGGCGGCGCCCGGGGAAGCTTCAGTGTTTTCTGAAACATTGGCCCCCTGATCGCCCCCCACATACACTTACATTTGGCGGGAGCAAAGGTCTTTGCCTGTGGAGACTCCGCCCCTTTAGGAGGTACCGTCTACTTTTGGAGTTCCCTATGACCTGTCACTGCATATAGAGAATTAATAAGTAAATAAATAATAACAGAAGATTGATTCTGGGTGAACTGTTCCTTTAGTTCAGGGTTTTCCAAATGGGTGTGTGTAAGTTGATGAAAAGCGAATAATTAATTAAATGGAATGTGTATTTAAAATAAATAAATGTTGCTTCTCAAATAATTGAAATAAAACATCATGATATCGCTTAGTGCGATGATCAAATCAAAGGCCGCGATTAAATCAGGCCTAAATGATGATATAATCTGTAGCACTGCTTGTGTTTCAGAGTAAAGCGCAGCACTGAGTTCATTTACACACACGCAGCGTATAATAGTGTTTTAGAGCGACTCGATTCACAGTAAATGTCTAGGATCACTTTATTTACATTCATATAATTTGAATGTTTACATTCTGTAACATTTATGTGGACAGTTTACAGTATTTCACTAGTATTCCGCCAAAATATAAGCTCTTTGATTTTAAATGTTAAAAACTCCAGGGTTTGAATGCAAAGAATTGTAACTTTTCTATTCACTTTTTATTTTACAGTACAATCATGATTTACAACAGAAATATAGTAATGTCTTAATTTTTAGAGGTGAAATTAATAATCATAGGCCTAATAATAATATTATATTCGCAATATATGCAAATAACAATATACATTTTTGGTCAAGTCATGAAGCCGTATATATAAATATTGTTAAAATATATACAATCAAAATAAAACAGATTAAATATTTTATGTTTACTTGCATCAGAGAACCGTTAAGATGGAAATTGTGCCGTTAAATGATAGAAATATTAACTTAGGGGAACTTCAAGTAAATATTTAAGGGGTTAAGCTGACAAAAAGGTTTGTGAATCCCTGCTTTAGTCCGTTGAGGTGAAAAGTCACTTGTAAACACAAAAGTGAAGATTACCCTTGATCTCCACATGCAGAAGCTGCTGAAGAAATCCACCCTGAGACGACAGAGAGTCACGCAGTGTCATCCGATGAGACCGACACACTCGAGACGCCCGCCTCCAGCCAGCAGGACACAGGTGTGTGTTTCAGTGACTAGTGATGTACAATCAAGAACAACTTTATACACACATTCTTCAGACATGAGAGGAAATATGGTTTGGAAACATCAACATTTCCACTTCGGCATTAATTGTCAGCACTGTCAGATATTAAAGGGGTCCAATCATGCTTATTTACAGGTTCATAATTTAGTTTATGGTGTTTACTAGAATATGTTTACATTATTTAATGTTCAAAAAACTAATTTACATTGTTGCATTTTTTTATTGGAAACTTGCAAGTGCAAATCTATTACCAACCAAACATAAACACTACTTTAGTTTATTCACCTCGGTATGCACGAGCAAAACACAAACAAATTAAACAAAGCACAAGCTTTTGTTTTGTAATGCTAAATATTACGGTAGAATTGTGTGTATTATGACCCGCCGGGACCCGATGCGAGATCCACCAATCAGAGAGGTTCCCGAATCTCAATTTTAAAATCATATTTTTATAAATTCATATATTTTTGTCAGAACTATTACACAGTATACTGTGTAGAAATCAATTTTTAGTAAATTTCCCACATTTTAAATAGGTTCTTATTAATTGTCAGCAAAACCAGGAAACAAAATGAATGCGTCTTAATACACTAAATATATTCAAAATATTGTCAACTTGCTTGGATTTTCTTCATTTTATCTGGTGTTGGAAAAACTGAAACATGGAAGCAGAAGGTTGTTGCACCCAAGCATAAAGGACACATTAATCAGAAATAATTCCTTGATGCATAAACTTTTATTTATTGATTAATTCATTTCAGTTCTGAAGTGTTTTTTGTCCCATGTCTCAAGAATCAGTGATCCGACAAATTCGACAGATGAACTCATGTCAGAAACGTGATAAACATTAATCACACAAAGTCACTGACTTTATACTGGAATTATAAATAAACTTTATTTTGTCTTTTACTTATGTAAATGTGATGAAGAGCTCGTCGTCTGTGTTTCAGGGGATCCGACAAATTCCTGAAATCTGCACAATCATCTGTCAGAAAAGAGGAGAGGTAAAGATGGTCAGGTGTCAAGAACATTCATGAGAACAAGTGTTTCTACAATTAAACATTCGCAAACAAACGAGTCTGTGACAGATTCATTACAAGAATCAGTTCATACAAGGCATCAAACTTGTCTAATTCAAATAAGGTGTATTATCATTGTTATACTATTATAGTTTTGTTTTGAATTAGACGATTTTCTACTTTTCTATTTTAACTGTAATAAAAATTTTTTTGTCATTTTCTTAAGTTTTTTTAAGTTAATTTTTTATGTCTATCTGGTTTTTGACATTTTAGTTTAAGTTATTTTAGTACTTCAACTTAAACTAAATGAAAATAAGAAATGTTGCCTAAATGTGGCTGATATAAAATGAGTTTTAATGTGTTTTTTTTTTATAGATTTAATTTTATTTCAGCTAATGTTTAATTTATTTAAAGTTTTTGTTAACAATAATAACCCTGTTTGTAAGACATGATATGACGTTTTCTTTCGTTCTCCACCAGTTTGGACCTGAAGGCATCTAGATGTGTGACAAACAGCCAGTGATTCTCTCATAAATCATTTACATCCTCTTGTGAATTAAACGCTCGTCTGATTAAATACTTGGTGCAAGGCTGATCTGTTTGGTTCAAACTGAAATTTTTGGGCTTTTTATTTTATTTGATCACATACAAACTTGAGGCACTTGACAAAAACAAGTCCAATGATTGGCTTTCAACCAACCCAGATATTTAGTTTAATTTCATGTCATAATTTGTCTTCTTACTGATCTTGATCGATCAAAGCAAGCATCTCCTCCTCATCAAAGGACCTCTGAAACATCTCAGTGATGGTCAGCTGCTGAGGGTCCTGATAAACAGCAACAGGATTGAAAACAAAGGCAGACATGTTTCAGAATTATTGCAATTCGCAATAACTATTATATCCATTAACGTTATATTAATTTGTTTATATAACTATATAATATCTATTCAATATTTATGTAGATATTTACAAACGTTCGACACTTTAATTATTCTAAAAGCTAAAGCTTTCTACAGTAAGTTAAATGAAAATGGTGCAGTGGAAATCAAATTTTTTTTATTTTATCGATGGTCAAATGCTGAAAGTTTGGATACTAACCTTGCTGTGGAAGCTGGCCGATTCTGCGTTCTCTGAAATGTTGGACTCAGACAAGCCGACCTGCTCCAAAACACTCATTTTGCTTTGAATCATGGGCCTGAGAAACACAAGCAAACGGTATAAAACCAGCCGAGGACAGAATGATGAGGCCTATCACTCAGAAACTACTCAAATTAACAATACATTGCAGTAATTTTAAACAAAGTTCATTTGAAAAAAAGTATTACATTTATAAAATGCATACATGTATAATTACAAGTATAACTCAAATGTCTAACTATGTATAACTATGTGTAACTATATTCAAGATACAATTATTTGAATCTAAATTTAAGACTGTAGTAACAATTTAAAATGAGCCACTGAGGTTAAAAAAATGAAAAGTTAGCCAGTTACAGCATCTAATATGTACAGTAGTGGGCAAAAGTGATGTCCAGACTAGGAAAATTGACATCTTCACACTTTAATCGAATATTATTCAAAATTTGTTAAAGATTTTATAAGCACATTGTGCAGTTGAGCTTGGAGTCGATTGTTTTATTAGTAATAATAACACAACGAAACATGCCAAATTGTGCTGACAATGACATCATTTTTATCCAGGCTGTCATACAAAGAAATTATGAATTATGAACAAGAGAGAACCATCGGAATATTAATAATAGATTATGTTGTAGTCAATGCATGCTTCTTTTTTTTTGCATAGTAAAATAAAACCTGTAACTGTAGTTTACCTTTTTTTGCCAAATAATTTTGTCAGATAAATACCTTAAACAAGCGTTTTGTTCTTCCCTCATGTATATGAGTATACATTACTCATATACGTAAGGTATTTATGACTCATATCATAAAAAGTATTTAAAAAAATATTAAATATTTTCCTCATATTTTGAAGGTTTTATTGAACTTGTAAGTCCAATAAAAACAAAACAAATATCCAGTCTGGACATCATTTTTGGACACTACTATATATCTATATATACTCTTAAGGATGAAGTATATATATATATATATACACACACACACACAATCTATACATGTATAATAGATAGATATCACAATAATAATTTTTCATAAACTTGCATCAAACCAACAAAACCAATCAACTGAATCATTCTGTTCCAGTTCTGAAGCCTTTTTTTGTTTAAATGTCCTGATATGTGACCCTGGTCCACAAAACCAGTCTTATGGGTTAATTTTTTTAAATTGAGATGTATACATCATCTGAAAGCTGAATAAGTAAGCTTTCCATTGATGTATGATTTGTTATGATAGGACAATATTTGGTCGAGATACAACTATTGTAAATCTGGAATCTGAGGGAGCAAAAAAATCAAAACATTGAGAAAATCTCCTTTAAAGTTGTTCATTTATGTTCACGATTGTGCTGCATTCACTCACAAAAATAAATGTTTTATATATTTACGGTAGGAAATTTACTAAATATCTTCATGGAACATGATCTTTACTTAATATCCTAATGATTTTTGGCATAAAAGAAAAAGCGATAATTTTGACCCATACAATGTATTGTTGGCTATTGCCACAGATAAACCCGTGCGACTCGTGACTGGTTTTGAGGTCCAGGGTCACATATATGTAGGTGACTGCAGGGGGGAATCGTTTTTTTTACCAAAGGTAATCGTCCGCAGTGCCTTTAGCAACCAGATAATGGATGTCCACATTACTGGTCTGTCCGATCCTGTGCACCCGGTCCTCTGCTTGAATCAGGACCTGAAGGAAACACATGTGTTTATTTAACAAGTAGTCTGGCAGCACTCTCAATATCAAGTCATTTTTCCATTCGACTGGCTTTCTGAACCCAGATGAGAGCTTGTTCCAGACTAAACTACTCTCCTGATTCATGGAAAATGCTTTTCAACTCGAGACGAGGCTTTTATCCGAGTCTGGCCGTCTAACCGTTTCTACGGGTACAGATTATACGACAGGAAGTCAGATCTGCATCACCTGAGAATCAAGGTTATCATGTACTAAAATCTAAATTCTTGACATAAAAAGAGTTTTATCAAAATCAAAATAACACCAGCAAGTAAAACAAAACAAAAAATGTGCAAAAAGACAAAGTCTAACATTTAAACTTGAGGTCTTGTATAATTCAGGGCTCCCACATCTCATGACCAATGAATCTCATGGTTACTGAAAAGCTTCTAATTTTTCACCTTCAATTGTAATGGTTTACAAAAGTTGCATTCACAAATTGCAGTTTCCAGCCAATGTGATATTTTAGATCTCCGCATGACTTTTCCAGGCCTGAAGCCACAGTTTTAAAGGATTAGTTCACTTCAGAATTAAAATTTCCTGATAATTTACTCTCCCCACGTCATCCAAGATATTCATGTCTTTCTTTCTTCAGTCGAAAAGAAATGAAGGTTTTTGAGGAAAACATTCCAGGATTTTTCTCCATATAGTGACTTCAATGGGGTCCAACGGGTTGAAGGTCCAAATGTGAGTTTCAGTGCAGCTTCAAAGTCTCGACACGATCCAGCCGAGGAATAAGAGTCTTATCTAGACAAACCAGCCGCCATTTTATAACAAAATAAACATTTATATAGAGACAGAGCGCAACGCGTCATAATCTGAAGACCACGCCCACCGGGGGGGAAACAATCCAACCGTCTCCATTGACTTTGCATTGCGAGAGGCTGCCTCCTTGTCATTTATGACTTATAACAAAAGACAGAAAAATGTCTAAAAGCTGCTGTGTGATAAGGTGTACAGCAAACAAGCTAAAAAACCCAGAAATAAGTTTTTATAATCTGTCGACCCCAAAAAAAAGAGCGTTTAAGGACACAAAAGTGGGTACAGGCTGGAACGAATGGGTAAATTGGGATCCTGACACTCAGTATGCACTAAAAAATGCAGTAAACATTTTGTCACTGGTAAGTCAAATATCCAAATGTCAGTTTTATATATTACATTTTTGTAAGCTAAGCTATACTGTCGCCGATTACGTTCCCTGCTCCAGTGGACGTAGTTCTCAGAGTAATATGACACCTTGCGCTCTGTTTCAATTGCCTGTACCCACTTTTGTGTCCTTAAATGCTTGTTTTTTGGGGTCGACAGATTATAAAAACTTATTTCTGGGTTTTTTAGCTTGTTTGCTGTACACCATGTCACATAGCAGCTTTTAGACATTGTTTTGTTTTTTGTTATAAGTCAGAAATGACAAGGAGGCAGCCTCTCACAATGCAAAGTCAATGGAGACGTTTGGATTGTTTTCCCCCCTGGTGTGGGCGTGACGTAAATACGCTCTGTCTCTATACTTTTAACCACAAATGCTCGTCTTGCACTAGCTGTGATGCACCACACATTACATCACGCGTTGAAAGGTCACGCGAGTTCCGGTTAAAAAAATAAGGTACCGACCCAGTGTTGACAAATCGAACATGCAAAGACTAAGTCAAACGCCATTTACAAATAAATAAATAAATAAAAGGTAAAACAACGATGTCGGACCATTTTGAAGTTGGAGGAGAAAATGAGATGGAGTGTTTTGCCCTATCCTACATTTCTGAACCAGTACACGCGTGACCTTTCCAATGTGATGACGTAATGTGTGGCGCATCACAGCTAGTGCAAGACGAGCATTTGTGGTTAAAAAGTATATACAGTAAATGTTTATTTTTTTAATAAAATGGCGGCTGGTTTGTCTAGATAAGACTCTTATTCCTCGGCTGGATCGTGTCGAGACTTTGAAGCTGCACTGAAACTCACATTTGGACCTTCAACCTGTTGGACCCCATTGAAGTCACTATATGGAGAAAAATCCTGGAACGTTTTCCTCAAAAACCTTCATTTCTTTTCAACGGAAGAAAGAAAGACATGAACATCTTGGATAACATGGGGGAGTAAAATGATCAGGAGATTTTAATTCTGAAGTGAACTACTCTAAGTTCCCCTGATGAGTGTGGGAACCCTGTAGATCTGTTGGCGTCTCACTCCCGGGTTCCAGAAGAGCTCGGCGAAGACCACGAGGTCGGCCGAGTGCAGCGTGATTCCCATGTTAGCGGCCGTGATGGACAGAACCGCCACGCAGCTCTTCTGGGAAGACTGGAACCTGTTACACAACTGCTGTCGATCCGCTGACGGCGTCGATCCGTCTATACGAATGTAATTGATTCCCTGCACACAAACACAACCATGTCAACACAGTCCTAGTGCTCTTATACAGTCAAAACAAAAATTATTCAGACACCAGATATCATTTTATTTTAGTTAATTTATGTTAGTGAGAAAAACAAAATAAAGTAAAATGTGGCATATTATAACCAAAAAGTCTTCATACAGTGACATTTATACAAATTTGTTACCAAATATTATTCAGACACTTTGACCTGATCATGTTTTGCTGAAGTGTGTTTTCTTTAATTGCTAATGCTCTTTTTACACACAGACTGAACAAAATGAAGCATTGCTTGCTAATCAGTTGAGCTAAACTGGTATTATCTAATTGTGAAGTTAAATTTAACAGCTGACAGATATTCAACATAATTAATCTGTGAGACGGTCTAACAGAAGGACGGACAAAACCAGTGAAATATCAACTGATTTGATCATATTTTATTACCATTTTCTAAACTATAGCGAATAAACTGAGATCATGTGAGAATAGGTGTTTGAATAAATTTTGGTTTGACTGTACATCCAACTCAACTATTACATACAAACCAGGCCGGCACAAAATCACTCTACACCTCGTATGAACGTTTATTAGTTAATTTATCAGCTAATTACTCTCACATTAAGGCTGATATCGGATCAATTTAATAAACAATACTAAAATACACTATAGACTAGAAATAAAGACATCATACCATACATTACTGTACACTTCTGGCCAAAAGTGTGTTATAATTATGATTTTTGAACGTTTTTGAGAGAAGTCTCGTGTTCAATAAGTTAAATCGCATTCATGTGATCAAAAATACAGTAAAACTATAAAAAAAGCTGTTTTCGATGTGATTATACTGTGAAATGTAATTTATTTCCGTGATTTAAAGCTGAATTTTCAGCATCATTACTCCAGTCTTCAGTGTCACATGATCCTTCAGGAATCATTCTAATATGCATCACTCCAATAATGTATAGCATGATGATGAGAACTATTCCTACTATAGAAAAACAAATATTGTTTATTATTACAAATATTATTTCAGCTAATTTGACTACAAGTCTAATACTCTCAGCTCCATTAAAAGTATTTTACCAAATTTGGATTCATTTAATAAAAAAAAATTTGAATTAAAGTCTGTCAGCTGATGGCAAATGTTTAAGAAAGTTTGTTTTGTTTTGTTGTTTGTGGGGAAGAAGTAAATGTGGACAGACCTTCTCACCGAGTTCTTTGGTTATACTATCCAGCACCAGTTTGTGATGAGCAAACACCAGAAACTTCTCTCGTCCGCACTCCAGTGTGTCTGAGATGTACTCCCTGAGGAATGCATTAAAACACTGTTATTTTAATATCTTTCATATAAATATATTCTGTTTTCACTTTCAATTTAGTATTTTTTTTCAGCAATTTTTTTTTTTTAATACATTTTTTAGTTAATATTTTAAAATTAACTAAATAAAAAAAGAAGTAATTAGTACTTTATGTTAAACTAAACGAAAAGGAGCTGAAATATATTTTATTTTATTTTAGTTAACGCTTATTTTGTTCAAAGTAACAAAAATCATTTTTATGGTTTTAGGGTATGTTTGCATGACATCCATGTACTAAAAAAGGAAAAGTTTTTCCTTTACTTTTCTCACATACAGACGACATTGTTGTCCCCCGTTCACACTGATCTGCGAAAGCGATTCACATGGCTGTAATATGCTGCCAGGCCAGTAGATGGCGATGTCACTTTGTAAAGAAAAACTATGTGGCTATAGACTGAACCTGTAATATGCGTGCGCATGACGTCACTGAAGACGATAACAGTATCGTTTTCAGAAACTTGCACTTTGAAACACGCTTTCAATAGTTTGCGTTCTCAGGCGCACAAAACGGCGTTGTCGTGTAAATGAACGGCCAAATGCATAAAAAGTTTTACGTTTCTAGTTGTAGTGTAAACGGCCCCTTGCTTTTAGTTGATGATAATAACCCTAGAATAATCATATGCTTTAGAAAACACACTATATATAAACCATAAGTCATGTAAGCTTGTGTATTAAGACAATTTAATAAAAAAAAAATTCAAGTGTGCTTGAAGCTGTACACTGCACGAGTTTACCGGTAACTATGGCAACAGCAACATTATAAAAACACCAGTTTTTGATATTAAATCAGAAAAATACTTAATAAAAGTCTGCTTATGGTTAACGTATTAATATAAAATGTGTATTTTTACAACGGCTTGATTTTATGCATCTAACTATTTGAATGTACATGAATCTTTTAATAATAATAATGCATGTTTCTCCATAAAGGACCTGTGTGAAGCTGAGCTCGTACTAGTCAAACGTACATGATGGCTCTGATCTTGGCCTCTGCTGTGTGGTTGAAGAAAACCAGGAGTGCTTCCTTTTCTTGTGACTTCTGCACATGAACACAGAAAAGCTCATCAGAGACAGTAACAGCACAAATCCTGTCAATCATTCATGTTCATGTCGTTCCAAACCAATAAAAAGAAGAATTTCTGAAGAAAATAACGACAGAATTTCCTCAGAACACGAGTTATTTTCAGAGATGTATAGTAGTTTGCGCTCACGTTGTGGTATCCTTTGGCGAGCTGTTTGGCAGAGGCGTTGAGAGCAGCTTTGGTGCGCGAGTTGATGCCGTCTGTGGTCACTGTGACCACCTTACGCTGTTTGGCAGGGAGCTGAGAGAGCACTTCTGATTTGAGCCGTCTGAGCATCAGAGACTCCTCCAGAAGAAGCTTGAGTTCGCTCAGATGAGACGAGCCGGAGTAATCCCAACCCCACGGGAGCTGCAGTCAGAGACACACCTTCACTATACACCCTTTTCACACGATGACCGCTTTTTCCCAATAGAACTGAAAGGGTTAGTTCACCCAAAAATGAAAATTCTGTCAGTAATTACTCTCCCTCATGTTGTTCCAACCCCGTAAGACTTTCGTTCATCTTCGAAAACACAAATTAAGATATTTTTGATGAAATCTGAGAGCTGTCTCACTCCTCCATAGACTTCTAGGTAATCGATATCTGCCATCCCAGAAAAGTTAGTAAAGACATCGTTAAAATAGTCCAAGTGACTACAGTGGCTCAACCTGAGGTTTATCAAGCGACGAGAAAACTTTTTGTGCGCAAAAACAAAACAAAAATAACGACTTTATTCAACTATTCATTTTCTTCTGTGTGTTTCTCTGAGTGAGTTCACGAGTGTAACAGCGCAGCACTTCTGGGTTGTACGTCAGAACGGAGGCTCACTATTGGCCGACGCTGGTCATGTGTGTGATGCGTGTGATGCCGGCCAATGGTGAGCCTACGTTCTGACGTACAACCCAGAAGCGTTGCGCTGTTACACTACGAATGAATGAGAATACTTGAATAAAGTCGTTCTTTTTGTTTTGTTTTTGCGCACAAAAGGTATTCTCGTCGCTTGATAAACTTAAGGTTGAGCCACTGTAGACACTTGGACTATTTTAACGATGTCTTCACTAACTTTCTGGGCCTGCAAGTTTCAATAACATAAAAGCCTATGGAGGAGTGATCCAGCTCTCAGATTTAATCAAAAATATCTTAATTTGTGTTCCGAAGATGAACGAAAGTCTTACGGGGTTGGAACAACATGAGGGAGAGTGATTACTGACAGAATTTTCATTTTTGGGTGAACTAACACTTTAAGCGCAGCCTTTGTGATTTGATAATCGCACTAAGCCATATCACATTTCTGTTTATTTTGATTAATCGTGCAGCCCTACACTGAACCAAGAACACACCTGTATAGAGATGGACGCACCTGTTTAGCATCACAGTATCGTGTGCCGAAGTCATGGAAGCGTGGAAACAGGGAAGGCTTGACAGCCAGGATCTGAGTGTACAGCTCAGCCGGTCTGGACATGGCAGGCGTTCCCGACAGCAGGATCACTCTCTTAGCGGCCTGTTTCATCACAGATCTTTCATTAGAAGCATCAGAGACGAGTTTTCATCACTGCATTATTATCAAAAATTATAAATTGTTGACAGTTTTTTATTTTTTGCAGATATTTGTTTGATGTACACTACCGGTCAAAAGTTTGGGGTCAGTAAGATTTTTAATGTTTTTAAAAGAAGTCTCTTCTGCTCACCAAGGCTGCATTTATTTGATTAAAAATACAAACAAAAACAGTCATATTGTGAAATATTATTCCAATTTAAAACAGCTGTTTTCTATGTGAATATACAGTAAAGTGTAATTTATTCCTGTGATCAAAGCATCATTACTCCAGTCTTCAGTGTCACATGATCCTTCAGGAATCATTCTAATATGATGATTTGATGCTCAAGAAACATTTATGATTATTATCAATGTTGAAAACAGTGTACAATTTTTTTCCCAAAATTCTTTGATGAATAGAAAGTTCAAAAGAACAGAATTTATTTAAAATAGAATATTTTCTAACATTATAAATGTCTTTACTGTAACTTTTGATCAGTTTAACTCACCCTTGATGAATAAAAGTATTGATTTATTTTATTTCTTTCCCCCAAAAATAAAATAAAAATTCTTACTGACCCCAAACTTTTGAACGGTAGTGTTTAATATTACAAAAGCTTCTATTTCAGATAAATGCTGTTCTTTTGAACTTTCTATTCATCATAGCATCATGAAATAAAAATGTAAAAAACAACACTGATAATAATCAGAAATGTTTCTTGAGCATCAAATCATCATATTAGAATGATTTCTGAAGGATCATGTGACACTGAAGACTGGAGTAATGATGCTTTCATCACAGGAATAAATTACACTTTACTGTATATTCACATAGAAAACAGCTGTTTTAAATTGGAATAATATTTCACAATATTACTGTTTTGTTTGTATTTTTAATCAAATAAATGCAGCCTTGGTGAGCAGAAGAGACTTCTTTAAAAAACATTAAAAATCTTACTGACCCCAAACTTTTGAACGGTAGTGTATAAATTAATCCATGATCTTGTGCCACCACATTTTACACAATGTGTGACATTCTGTAAGGACAATTCTAGGGAAACCAGGGCATCCGTTCAGTGAAATTTAAGAAAACAGCTTTTTCATTTAGAGCAGCAGAAAGATGAAATTCAGTGCCTGTTCATATTAGAAAGTGTACATCATTTTAAAACTGCAAAAATGTGATCATTCATTTGGATTTTTTGTTGTTGTGATTTGATATTGTGATGTTGCAATTTGGTATATTGTGATGTGATATTATTATTATTATTATTTCCTTCTTTTTCCTGGATTGTAATGGAGTGCTGTAATTTTCTACAACAAAATCCTGCCCAGGGACCACAGATGCAAATTAGCTATCTAGCTAACTCTGGCACAACATTTGTTGTGCACGGTCACTGTTAAATAAATTAACTAAACTAAACTAAACTAAACTAAACTAAACTAAACTAAACTAAACTAAACTAAACTAAACTAAACCACCTCTATTTTAGTGTGAAATAACAAATAGAGTATTTAATATGATTATTAACAACAATAATAATTATTATAATTCTAACTGTAAATTACAGACTAAAGTCAAATTAACATACTAATATTAATGGCTGTCTTAATTTTAACTTTTATGGTTTTCTGGGCAACATTTTGGCTTGGTAGACATTTACATTTGGTTTCGAGACACAGCTAGTGTCTGTGAACTCTAGACAGATTTCAAACTTTAATAGCACAGGGCAGGATCAACCAAACCGCAGTGTTTTAGACTTCACCTCTATGAATGATGCCTAAAATAAGCCTGAAGCAGCAAACCTTGAGCAGAGGAAGAGCCGCCCGACAGCGAGCAGTTTTCATGTTCTTCAGGAAGTGAGACTCGTCCTGTACACAAACAAACAAACAAACAAACAACAAACAGAAAACAGGAAGAATTCAGATCACATCCTGCTGCTGGATCCACTTTGGAAGAGCTCAAAAGAGCTTTTAAAAGTCTTGATATTTGAAGGATATAGGGATGCTGAGTCGGTGGCTACTAGAAAGAATACTACGGGTTTTTTTTAAAGTGATATTTCACCGCTGGAAAGATGAATGTGTATTTAAATTGGGTCATTTATGTAGTAGAAATGTGAAATTATTTTAGAAGTTGGTGCCTTCTAGACTGAGAAAAGCCAGAAAATGTATTTTTGGCTCATGTGGATGAAAGACAACAACTCCCAGAATGCACTTGCTTCGCTGACCAACTTTTTTGATGCGCATCAGGAAATTGATTCAGTAAATGTGTTTCCATCAGTTTATATTACGGCTGCATGATATTGAAGAAAAATGCGATATGCCATAACTCATTATATAATGCAATATAATTCGATATGC
Organism: Abramis brama; assembly: GCF_963993115.1. Lineage (NCBI taxonomy): Eukaryota > Metazoa > Chordata > Actinopteri > Cypriniformes > Leuciscidae > Abramis > Abramis brama. The sequence continues at coordinate 42,101,198 of NC_139970.1, forward strand.
GATACGATAATGCTTAAAGTGTGTAAAATAGACTTAAATTATCTTAAAAATATATTTAAAATTATATAACCTACATATGCGTTTCTTTTTGTGACAATAAAAATCCCTACAGCTTCTGAAAGTGAACATCAGAGTTTTACTGTAGCGTAAGAAGTGTTATTTTAACATCAGTGTAAACCACGGGGTTCAGGTTATCCTACATTAGGGTTATTAAACAACAGAAACTGAATAATCAAATGTAAAAATAAAACTCTGCTTAGTTTTCACTGTATAAATTAAAAATACACTGATTCTTATTAAAGCTACAAAAGTTATTCAGCCAAGAGCAGTGAGTGATTTTCTCTTTGTCTTTTGTTCATGACCCCAGTTACTGCACTGCAAAAAATGCTTTTCTTAGTATTTTTGTCTGGTTTCCAGTCCAAATATCAAAAAATTCTTAAATCAAAATGCATTTTCTAGATAAGTAAAATTAGATAAGATATTATGTCTTGTTTTCCGGGGGAATTAATCAAAATTAAGTGAGTTTTTGCTTAAAACAAACAAAATGATCTGTCCATGGGGTTAATTAATTAATTCAAACAGAAACAAGATTATTTTTCTTACCCCATGGACAGATCATTTTGGTTGTTTTAAGCAAAAACTCACTTAATTTTGATTTATTTCCCCAGAAAACAAGACATAATATCTTATGGTGTTTTACTACTTTAGTAAATGCATCTTAATTTAAGAATTTTTAGATATTTGGACTGGAAACAAGACAAAAATACTAAGTAAGAAAAGCATTTTTTGCAGTGTGCAAGCTGTTGCGATATGCATATTGCGATATATACATTTGCGATATTTCGATAATTTCGATATATTGTGCAGCCCTAGTTTATATGCATGTTTTCTTATCGGATAAAACATTTTACCGACTCAACTGAGCGCATATTTGCGTTTCCAACCAGCGTTTTTTATGCGATATCCCAAAATGCGCATTAAAATAGGTGGATGGAAACATGGCTATAGACACATGCACAAGCTAAAGTTCTAATGCAGTCAGTAAATGAGAGTGATTAGAAGAGCGTCTCAGCTCTCACCATAATGATGACACTGAAGGGGCTGGACGGCTGCTGTTTGTCCATCTTGTTGAGCAGGTCGTAGCTGATGATGTTGATGAGACCGGAGCGCAGGCTGTCTCGGCCTGTAACCACCACATTAATGCTGTCGGCTCTCACAGAAGGCAGCCATCGGCGGAACGCCTGAGGGAAAAGGGTGAGAAATCAAGTCTTTGAGTGACTTTTTCTGCAATTTCAGCTGTTTTGAAGAAGTTGATTCGTGTGACTAAAAGCTTACAAAAGGAACACCGCAAAATCTTCAACATTTCCCTTCAAACTTTAAAATCTACCATGACGAATCCCTGCTGGGGAAGAGGCGGATTTGTCCTTCCTCAAGGGTGCAGCGATAGAAAATATGAATTAATAAATCAGATTTCACATCAGGCATCCGCTTATAAAAAGAAGACCTGACAGCTGGTGCTTTTTGGTGTGTAGAAACACAGATGCCATTTATTTATCAATTGCAAAATGTGAACAGATCTTTTTTTTTATATTTTGGTGTCTGTAATGCTGCTTCATAAACTACCACTCAGAACTGCTTTTTAATAAACACCCAATTATGAACGGTCCACTATTCTAATGTAGAAAACAAGTGTATTATGGTACTTTTTATTCTCTGAAATATTGAAATGCAAAAGTATTATTTAAAATAATGTACTGTATAAAGATTATTAGTGCTTAGGTAAACATGTGACCATTGCATTTTTTTAAATAAAATTTTAGCTGTGCTCCTGTGTCATCTTAAAGCACTCACCACTGCTTGAAACCCATGAAAAATATGAAAAATAACGTATCTGTCATGGGCAGTCACACAAAAACTGTTTATTCTGAATCTCAGATGGAAATAGTTTTTTTAACCAGTTAGATCTACTCTTTCACGAGTTCACATGTTAATGAAATCTGATGTAATATTATAATGCGTATTTGGCTTGGGGGGGGAGGGCTCCGAGCTCGGAATTCAGCCCGACCCCAGAGTACTCCCCCCTATAAATGTATAGATCATAGGTATCTATGAGCAGACCCAGCCGAATGTGAGGTGATGGGGTGGTGGCGGGATGCTGAGAAATTAGTCATGAGACACGAGGTAAGGGAAGGCTTTATTTATACTGGCTTCTTCTTGTGCTGATTGGATGATTACCTGAACATGCTCCTCCCGAACTTTGTTACATAAAACTTCATTTTGTTCAGCAAGGATGCATTAAATTGATCAGAAGTGTCAGTAGGCGCGTTTCCATTACAGATTTGCGCAAAACTTTTGCGATTTTTCTAAATGTCGACAAAAAACTATTGCAAAATGACAGCATTTCCATTAACCGATGTTATGCGACTAAAACGTCATTTTTCCTCTCGCGACAAGTCAATCCAAAAATCATGGCGACGGACGTTAGTAGGTTATATATATCCCAGCCACCGCACAAGACATTATTATTATTAATCGAAGGAGACGTATGTGTGTTATCCAATCATTAATGGCAAGGAAAGACCCTTATACTGTGAGCGGCTCATATGAGGTGTTTCTGGGTGTTTCTCCCTCATTTCTGCTTCGAGGTCTTGATTGTGGCATTTCTTTGAGGTTTAGAATCCAGTATTCCTGTAATTCTTTTATCTTTTATGAATTTAATAAAGAACTGTCTCGTATTCTGTCCAAACACACTGCGTCATCTACGTCAGCTGACCTGGAAATGCGCAAAAACTTTTTCCATTGCAGTTTTGCGAAATATTCCTTTTTCGAATTGCCTTAAAAACCACCTCATGCAAGCGTAAAAACTGTTTTGCGATAAATGGGAGTTTTTGCGAAATTGGCGTGTTTCCATTGGGCGTATTTTCAATTTGAAGGGTAATGGAAACGTGGCTAGTGTCTACTTCAAATAAATTCTTCTTTTGTTCTTTTGAACTTTCTATTCATCATGGAATCTTGAAACAAATGTATCAGTTTCAGCAGCAGCACAACTGTTTTCAAAATTTATAATAATCAGTTTCTTGAGCAGCAAATCATAATTAGAATGATTTCTGTAGGATCATGTGACACTGGGGACTGGAGTAATGATGCTGAAAATTCAGCTTTGATCACAGGAATAAATTACATTTTGCAATATATCCACAGTTCTTTTGAGTTGTAATCACATTGCACTGTTTTTATTGTATTTTTGATCAGACTTGGTGAATAAAAACGGTAGTATAGGTGTGACATGCATCCTCAAAAAAACATCCCTGTAGTCTAAAAGTAAGTGTGTGTACCTCAGCCCATGTGAAGCGCACTGAGGACGGGGCGACCACCAGCAGAGGCCACTCACTCCTGTAGAAAGCAGCGATACAGATGGCCTGGACCGTTTTCCCCAGGCCCATGTCATCAGCCAGAAGCAAACGACCCTGTCTGGACACTGCAAAGCTGAGACATTAGCAAACATTACATTACATTCATGCATTTGGCAGATGCTTTTATCCAAAGAGTCTTGCATTGCATTCTAGGTAATACATTTATATCAGTTCATGCGAAACCGAACCTATAAACCTAGTGCCATGCTCGACTGTTTTAGCTACAGAAAATAACACTTTACAATAAGGTTCACTAGTTAACATTAGTTAATGTATTAACTAACATGAACTAACAATGAACAAAATATTTGTTATAGTATTTATTAATCTTTGTTAATGTTAGTTAATAAAAATACAGCTGTTCATTGTTAGTTCACAGTGCATTAACTAATGTTGACAAATACAACCTTTGATTTTAATAACGTATTAGTAAATGTTGAAATGAATAACTAAGATTAATAAGTGCTGAAGAAGTATTGTTCATTCTTAGTTCATGTTAACTAAGGTAGTTAACTAATGAACCTTATTGTAAAGTGTTACCAATGCACCAACTAACTTTCTATCTAACCAAACGATGTCTGGTAATGGAGACCTACTTGACTCCGTCTCTCTGGAAAGGCATGAGGCTGCGTGTGAGATGTTGATCTACGTGCGAGAGATCGGCCTCAGGAGGGACTGGAGCTCTGGACTCACTCTTCTCAAACTGAGCGCAGAAGGACTGGAGCACAGCGTGAGGTAAAGGCTCAATCTCCACCGCAGACAGCTCGTTCAGATCCACCACTAGACACAAGACAACATCAGCAACTGCTGTACATGTACTATATTTTACACCGGGTCAAAATTGCATTTGCAAAAATTATAAATAGGTTGCATCAGTGCACAAATCACATTTTCTTATTACATTGAGAAATTATGTAAAATACCAGTAAATAAAATAAAACATTTATAAACATATTAATATTAATATTCAAACATATTCATATAACGGTATTCAAAACAGAACAGGAATGAAAAATATACAGTATAAAACAACTTGCAAACCTGAAACTAGTGGCTATACAAATAAACTTGAGCTCATGTTCCTCTCTCATTTGGCACAAATCCAAATGTGTGCGCTTTGCACATGTTTGGCATGCTTGATGTTAATTGCATTATGAAAGTCACAGCATGTTTTAGATGATAAAAAAAGTGACTTATATTATAGAAAATACGGTACTCATTCAACTTTAAGGCCAAAACATAAAACAAGTACATGAACAAAGAATTCATTTAAATCAAATGAACAAAATTTTAAACAACTCACTGAGCTGCCCGTAGTCCTCCAGGAGGAAAGTCCACTTTCTGGTCTTCATGTCTAATAATATTCAAACAAAGAATAAAATGATCCCCGTCAAAGCCTTCTGGAACTTTCCACACACTTCGGTGACCAATTACTTTTTTTAAACACTAGAGGCACAAATCCTATGGGGTTTTTTTTGGAGTGTAAATACATACATTTATAATATTAAATATAAATATATTTAAAAGTATATTTTAATTATATCATTTAACTATAATATTTAGTTTGTCGTCCATTTTGCAGCCCTGTTACAGCAGGATTTTTATTTTATTATGCCTTAACATCGTGTCACCCAGGAAGTGACATCATTTGGAATAGTTCATCAAATTCAACCACTCGACCCCTGTATATATATAAATAAATAAAAAACATTTGTCTTTAATTTATGGGAAATGTAAGTTTGTCAATAACAAAATTATTCCAAAAACGGATTAAAAATGATCTAGTCACTACTGAGTGGCAACTAAATTTAGGCTAAATCTGTAACCGTTTATTGCATACTTTTTAAATTGTATAAATTTCATTTTGATTTTTATTATAAGAAATGAAAAAATCTTCTACCAGACTTAATTTTATAAAGATGCCTCATAAGGTTGCAAACCTTATAAAATTTAGAGAAAATAAAACAGTTAATATAAAAATTTTTTGTTTGACTTCGTTAATTAAATTTTCACTGACCGTGTGTTGAAAAGGAAAATCAAATTTTGATCAGTTATCTACCCAATTCTTGGAAAGTGACTTGCCTGTTTTTTGGCAATACATTTATTTCCACTCACCATAACATTTGGACGGCATTTGCTTGAAGATTGCAATAACATCAGCCTGGTATCCAATATCGACTTCCAGCCGAGAGCGAGACACTAAAACGCACTTCCCCTTTACCGTGGCTCCTGGTTTCTGCCAACCCTGACAGAGTCGCATCAGAGCTGCCAGAGCTGCCGCATCTTTAGGGCGACTGGTGGACGCTGAGATATTCAGCCCTTCCATCCCAGCCAGAGGTTTCAGAGAGACGGAGGGCAAACGCACTGCCTGCTCCACTGAAACACAAACCAACACCATTACACCCTGTGCCGAACCAGATAGTTGGATTATAATTAGTGCTGTGCAACGATTTTTGTAATATGCATGTATATATTTAAGAAATATTTGCATACATATATATATTATATATAAATATTCATATTTTATATATAAATAACACATTTTTCTTAAATATATACATGCATGTGTGTGTATTTATATATACAAAATATTTATACACATATATTATGCAAACACAAACTTTTATTCTGGATGCGATTAATCGTTGCCCAGCACTAAGTTTAATAGATGTACAGGTAATAGATGTACTCAAATATGCCAAGTAACGCTCATGAAGACGTACTGAGCATCTGGTAATCCTCAAGGCTGAAGTTCCACATTTTTGTAGCAGGATCTGTGACAGCAGAGAAATGACAAATGCATAAATATTATAGGCCATCAAGCATTTTCCTTTAAGATTAATTAGCATACACTGCAGTTTAAAAGTTTTTGATCGGTATGATTTTTAATGTTTTTAAAATAAGTCTCTTCTGCACACCAAGGCTGCATTTACATTTACATTTATTAATTTAGCACTTTTATCCAAAGCGACTTACAAATGAGAACAATAGAAGCAGTTAAACTAACAGTAGGACAACAATATGCAAGTGCTATGACCCTTCTCAGTTTAATCTAACACAGTAAATGTTAAACAAATTTTTTTTGTATTATTATTATAGAACAGAATAGAATAGAATAGTAGAGAAAGTGTTCGTATTACTGGATCAAGTGCTGTCAACACTAGCATTTATGTGATTAAAAACACACAAAAAAACAAATATAAAAACTATTTTATATTTTATATTAAAAAAAAACTAAAAAAAAAATATTGTGAAATATTATGACAATTTAAAATAATTGTTTTTTATTTTAATATATAGGAAAGTAGCTTCTTTTAAAAACATTAAAAATCTTACCGATCAAGAACTTTTGAATGGCAGTGTACATATGCAACGCTTTAAACTCTCTGTCAATAGTGGTCTGTCCTCACCGTAGTTCTTGGAGGGAATGCTTTTGAATACTGTGATGAGGTCTGCATGGTAGCCGACCTCCACTCGGAAGCGGTTTTCTGTGTGCGACACGCATCTCCCTTTCACGGACACCGCCGGCTTCTTCGCGGGGATATTTCCTCCTGCTTCAGGGAGTTTACATGGCCGCTTTTCTCCTGTTGCCGGTTTGTCCGCCTGTCCATAAAAGCTACACGTTGGAGAGGCAGTGTTGGAAGTTGGAGGTGTTGTCTTTGTACAGGGACCTTTAGAGTCTAAGGGCTGAGTCTGCAAAAATGAGCACAGAACTTCAGACACACACACCCAAAACACACTCTTCTACCTAGTAAATGAGTATTCATATAAACTTTATGCGTAAATGGCACCCATTTATTATACAAATAATGATGTTATGTATGATAATAGAACTAAATAAAAAGGTTTTAAGTTGGCATGAAAAAGCCTTGCCAGAAAGTTTGAAGAAGTTTTAAAAGCTTGAAGTTTGAAGATTTTTAGTTTTAAACAGTTTAAGTTTTAGTTTAGTAGTTTTAAAAGTTTGAAGTTTGAAGGTTTTCAGTTTAGAAATATTAGATAGAATGGAAAATGAGTCTTGATGGATTAGAAATAGTACACAGAATGGCAGCTAATGGAGTCTACACCCCCAAGACACATTTTTCTACCAAGTAATCGAGTATTCATATAAACTTTATGCGTAAATGGCAACCATTTATTATACAAATAATGGTGTTATGTATAATAATAGCAATTATGGGCACAAAATTCAAACACTTTTTAAATAAAATGTATATACACTGCTCAAAAAAATAAAGGGAACACTTTTTAATCAGAGAATAGCATCAAGTCAGTTAAACTCCTGGGATATTGATCTGGTCAGTTAAGTAACAGAGGGGGTTGGTAATCAGTTTCAACTGCTTTAGTGTTAATGAAATTAACAGCAGGTGCACTAGATGGGCAACAGTGAGACAACCCCCAAAACAGGAATGGTTTTACAGGTGGAGGCCACTGACATTTTTTCCCTACTCATCTTTTCAGACTGTTTTTCACCAGTTTTGCATTTGGCTAGGGTCAGTGTCACTACTGGTAGCATGAGGCGATACCTGGACCCTACAGAGGTTGCGCAGGCAGTCCAGCTCCTTCAGGATGGCTCATCAATACGTGCCATTGCCAGAAGGTTTGCTGTGTCTCCCAGCACAGTCTCAAGAGCATGGAGGAGATTCCAGGAAGACAGACAGCTACTCTAGGAGAGCTGGACAGGGCCGTAGAAGGTCCTTAACCCATCAGCAGGACCGGTATCTGCTCCTTTGTGCGAGGAGGAACATGATGAGCACTGCCAGAACCCTACAAAATGACCTCCAGCAGGCCACTGGTGTGAATGTCTCTGACCAAACAATCAGAAACAGACTTCATGAGGGTGGCCTGAGGGCCCGACGTCTTCTAGTGGGCCCTGTGCTCACTGCCCAGCACCAGGGAGCTCGATTGGCATTTCCCATTGAACACCAGAATTGGCAGGTCCGCCACTGGTGCCCTGTGGTTTTCACGAATGAGAGCAGGTTCACCCTGAGCACGTGACAGACAGGAAAGGGTCTGGAGAAGCCGTGGAGAATGTTATGCTGCCTGTAACATCGTTCAGCATGACCGGTTTGGTGGTGGGTCAGTGAGGGTCTGGGGAGGCATATCCATGGAGGGACGCACAGACCTCTGCAGGCTAGACAATGGCACCCTGACTGCCATTAGGTATCGGGATGAAATCCTTGGATCCATTGTCAGACCCTATGCTGGTGCAGTGGGTCCTGGGTTCCTCCTGGTGCACAACAATGCCCGGCCTCATGTGGCGAGAGCATGCAGGCAGTTCCTGGAGGATGAAGGAATGATACCATTGAAGGGCCACCACGCTCACCTGACCTACATCCAATAGAACACCTCTGGGACATTGTGTTTCGGTCCATCTGACATCACCTGGTTGCACCTCAGACTGTCCAGGAGCTCAGTGATGCGCTGGTCCAGATCTGGGAGGAAATACCCCAGGACACCATCCGTCGTCTCAGTAGGAGCATGTCCCGACGTTGTCAGGCATGCATACAAGCACGTGGGGGCCATACAAACTACTGAGAACCATTTTGAGTTGCTGCAATGAAATTTCAGCAAAATTGACAAGCCTGCTGCATCATTTTTTCACTTAGATTTCCGGGGTGTCTTTGAATTCAATCCTCTGTAGGTTGATTATTTTCATTTCCATCAAACGATGTGGCATCCTTTCTTTCATAACACATTACCCAGTCCATATTAGTATAGATATCCAGCATGATATTTTTCCCCATTGAGATCTGATGTGTTTTCAAAGTGTTCCTTTAATTTTTTTGAGCAGTGTAGTTGAAAACAGATTATTTTGACTATGGAAGTCAATGGGGTCCATCAACTGTTTGGTTACAGACGTTCTTCAAAATATCTTCTTTTGTGTAAGTAAATAATGACAAAATTGTCATTTTTGGGGGAACTATCCCTTTAAAGGGTCAGAGGTCACTCTTCCACCAGAACTAGACTTGTGTACAGATGTAAACGGAAGCCAGTGATATAGTTTATGAAGTCATAAATATGGATAATTTTCTTACAAAAATGCATGGCTTCGCTTCAGAAGGCCTTTATTAACCCTCTGGAGTCGTATGACTTACTTTTATGATGGATGGATGGACTTTTTTGGGCTTCAAAATCTCAGGTACCATTAACTCCCATTATAAAGCTTGGAAGAGCCCGGATATTTTTTTTATATAATTGTTTTTGGCTGAAAGAAGAAAGTCATATACACCTAGGATGGCTTGAGGGTGAGTAAATCATAGGGGTGAGCTAATCCTTTAAGCTATTGAGCAGAGCAGAAATAAATCAATAATTGACATCAGCTCTGCACATTGACTATCTGACACTCAAGCATAAAAATGAACTATATCAGAGTAATTTCTTCGTTCAGGAATGTGTGCCCACCTGTCGTGCAGTGTGAGCAGGTGCCCCTGGATGTGCCCGATCAGATGCAAACAGCTGGCCGTTCTTCGCTGGGCCTGGCTCTGCACAGACGGGGTGTGTGTGCTGGGTTTGGGCAGATCCAGGGGTGAGTTGAGCCTGTTTCTCAGCTCTTCTGGCCAGAGCGCGCTTTCTGTTCTCTTCTATCCTCCGCTGCTGCTCCGGTGTCAGACTCAGAGACATCACCGCTGTTAGTGATGAGCACAAACATAAGACACACCCCCAAAAACACACACACACACACACACACTGATGGAGTTTTGGTTCCTTGCCACTGTTGCCTTTGGCTTGCTTAGTTGGGGACACTTAATATTCAGCAATTTATTGATCTGCCTGCATTGACACCATTATATAAGAACTGAACTGAGCTGGACGATGACATCAATGTTTTCTCCATAGCAGCTATATATATAAATATATATAAATGAACTAAATTAATAACTTTTTTACAACAAAAATTAACCATTACTGAACTTACTTAAACTGGACTATGACGCTATTTTCTTCTAGATCTGCTGTACAGCAGAAACAAACTTTGTTGCATTATTTTCCTGTTACCACTGTGAAGCTGCTTTGAAACAATCTGTACTGTAAAAAGCGCTATATAAATAAAGGTGACTTGACACACACACACACACAGAGAGACTCTTGTCTCTTCCTAAAACGTACAGTAGCATAACACATACATGTCGTATTTTAAGCGTTCACATCAAGCGTACATCAACGTGTTACTGAAACCTTCTCAGTCTGCTTCCAGTATCGTTGTTTACATATTCTGCTTCTTGATGCTGTCGAAGTTCAGATCATAGAGGGTTTAAAACTGTCAAATCAAGTTGATTCAAACCCGAGTCATTTAATGTTTTGTTTTTTGAGTAATCTTAACGAGCGCGTGAAAAAAAGGTTAATTATTATTGGTTATAGAGATAAACTTTACCATTTACTTCAAAAGACGCGGCGAGGCGGATATGACAGAAAGACGTCACGTAACGTAACGTCAGTGCGCAGCGCTGCTGGTCGTACTGTGATGGACGCAAGCGTTCTCCAATGGGGAGGCCAGATGTGACCGGTGGGCGGGGCAAAGGGTCAACACGTTTATTTTAATATGGTAATAATAATATTCTTGGTAAATGTGCTTTACAATAAAAAAGAAGCGAAAGTAAGCTATTTTGTCACCGCTGCTAAGAGAAACAGGTTAGTTAAATTGTAAAGCACAAGTTATACTGGAGTTCATGTCTTTGTCACTTTTAGGCTGCTCCATGAATATTTTTAAGGACACTTTTTGCCATCGAAATGACTGGGGGAAAGTGTCCCGATCAACCTGGATTCACCCATATAAGATTTTATAAAAAAGAAAAAGAAATAAAAAAGTGAACATAAAATAATTTTTACGGTATAACGTTTTTTTTAAAGTGAAAAAAGAAGTTGAAAAAGTGAATATAGACATAATTACATTTAAGTCAAACTGCAAACATACAATAAAAGTGAATGGATGGACAGACGGAGATAATAGATAGATAGATAGATAGATAGATAGATAGATAGATAGATAGATAGATAGATAGATAGATAGATAGTTTTTTTTCTCACTCTGAAGCATCCAAAATTACAAAAAACGGTTTGATAATATTAAAAACGTCCAAATATGGTAAAGAAAAACTAATCTACAACTTTAGCACCTTTGTTATCCTGTTCATTTTCTTGTCAATATGTAAATAATTCAGGTTACAGAGTTAAAAAAATAAAATAAAATAAATAAAGACTGATGGCCAAATTCATCATCATCATCATGTCCCTCTCCCTCCTCCCGCATCATCCGCGCGCGTGACGTGTGTTCGGGAACCGGGAGCTGTCCCGGGAATCACAGTGCTGAACCCGCAGCATCAGACACACACTCCAACACCGAGCAGAGGAGGAGAACAACTCACGGATTACACACACGATCCCTGATCCACTGAATGATGGAATAACAGATCTGATCGCGAGACGAGCGCGAGAGGAAACATCGCCTGCGTCGAGCCTCAGACTCCTGAATGATTTCACACCAGCGAGGAATGCGAGAAACACACGAGTTTTACTTTGCTGGAGGAAATACACAGACATCAAAGCCAATGGAATAAATCGATCATATGGCTTCTGACACCTGTTTACTGCCTTTCTGTTATTTTTTTCCTAATAATGCACGACGAAATATAGCCTAGGCTAGATCACTGACTGATTATGGCACTGAATTATTTCACAACTTCTCACGTGCAATCAATTTTAAAAGTGCAATGAACTCACCGCAGGAACTGTAACGCACACATTCAATTTAAGTTCTCGATTTTTCTGGGTTTTGTGGAATACCATGGCTATTCACTCTTCACAGTCTGAACTCGAAGGGAACCTGCATTAGTTGAGCTGGATTCTTCCCGTTCTCGGATGTTGAGCGGTCACGGCATGTTGAAGAGCCGCTGTTGCGTTCTCTTCCGTGACCTCAAGGTGTTTCTGCTCGGGCCACAGGATCACACAAGCCCCATGAGCGGACAAACGGCCAGAATCAGCCCGTATGCCTCAGAAAACAACAATACCTTACGAGCCCACCGGCTCCGGGACTGGAGCACCCCGTCCACAGAGGACTCTGCCGGGCCCGAGGCTCCTGAAGGCGGATCCGGGTGGACGGGCCCCGCGGTGGCGGATGAGTTCTCCAAGGACCGGAGGGAAGACCGGTTCTCCTTCATCAGCTATGCAGAAGGAACCCCGGTGTGCAGGATATGCTTCCAAGGGCCGGAACAGGTACATAACAACCCTATAAAGTAAACAAATAATCTACACTGTAAAAAAAAAAAAAAAAAAAAAAAAAAAAATGTGCTGACTTAAATTTTTAAGTACAATCAACTTGGATGTTTAACTTAAATTACATTAAACTGACTTGAAAAAAATAATTGAATCTTGTATAAACTACAATTTCTTATTTTGATGAGTTTAAGCAAAAAAACATAACTTAATGGTCATATAATTTATTTATTTTTTACAGTGTATATAGGCTATGTGATAAATGAGGATTGAGCCTTGAGTCATTTAACCATGCTAAAAAGTTTTAGTTTTATGTGGTTGCACTGATTTATTAATATCAGCATAATTGTAGGCCTATTGTTTAAAGTGAACAACTATCCATCTACAGTAAGTACACTGAAAAAGTAAAAAGTAAGTAAAAAATAAAAGTAGGTGACTTGATTAAGGTCATAATAAAATACATACATTACATAAAATGCCTATAAAGGAAACAAATAACATATAGACTATAGGCTACGTGATAAATGAGGATTGAGCTGAGTCATTTAACCATGCTAAAATTTTTTAGTTTTATGTGGTTGCACTGATTTATTAATATCAGCTCAATTATATTGAGTAAAGTGAACAACTATCTAGTACACTGTAAAAGTAAAAAGTTAGTAAAAAGTAAAAGTAGGTGACCTGATTGCCTTAAGTTCATTGAAAATGTAAATTAATACAAAGAAGGAGATTGGTTTAATCAAAAGACACTCAAAATATTATGTTATCTGAACCCCACTAATTATCTAAGTTGATTTGACAAAAGAAAAAAACTTCACTAGATATATAGAAGATAGGGTTATAACACTCTATTTAAAACATTTATATACTGTATAATGCATTATAAATGTATTTATTTTGTAATGCATTGTATGATCTCATGAATAATTGTAACCACAGTTATAATACTTATCTTCATTGTTACACCTTTAAAAAGTATAATGCATTAAAACAGATGTAACAAGGAATCTGAAAATATTATAATGCATTTATTATAATGCATAATATTATTATAATGCATGTAACTTTATTTATGAAAAGATATAATGATATAAACGTTTTATTTTGATGTGGTTGCACAAAAATGATTTATCATATCAGCTCAATTGTATTGCGTAACTATCCATCTAATTATGTTCATTTCACTATACTAGCCTAATTAAAATGTTACGTTAGGACTGTGTGCAGTCTGTAATCCTATATAATCTGAAGAGACTCTACAACTTAAATTACACAGTCAAACTTCATATGTGAATTTTGAAAAAGAAAAGTCTGAGTGTAATATATGACATAGACGAAACATATTACATAAACATAAAAGATATTTGCATATGAACAGCGTTCAGCTTAGTTAAACAGATCACGATTAGAAACAATCTACTGTAATACAAAACAGCATTGCAGAGATCTGTTGTTATCATATATTAATTACCAACAACTATTTAAAGTCCATATACAGTTCCATTCCTGCCCAGGCCTACCTAATTAAATATTCATGAGCAAGAGACAATGGCCACTCCCCCAAAAACAACGATTTTTACAATGTACTTTAGTTATTTGACACAAGTTTGCTCAAAACACAGGGAATGTTTATATAAAGGACATATTATTATTTAGTAACATGAAAAACATATTGAAAATTAATCAAAGCAGTTTACATAAAACATATTTGGGACCAAATTCAAGATTCAAAACATTGAAGATAAGGATGCTCTCAGTAGGACAAACTTCAGTAGGATTCTCATACTTTTGACCAATACATTTCAATGATTTTTAATGATTTTTATTTTCAAATAAATCCTTGTTACAACCGGGCAAGTCATAGAAATTTGTGAAATTTTATGGAAATTAAATTATTTTACAATTTTATTAATTTCTATTAAAGATTGCATTTGCAAAGAGAAATTTCTAGCTGAGCATAACTACAAAAGTTCTTATTCACAAGTCTATAAATGTCCATGATTTTTTTATGTTTTATTAATTTTCATTAGCGTTGATATTGAAATTCCCTGATATTTCCAGGTAGCCGTGTTTAACTGAACCTCATGATTGTAAGGTCAAGGCCCTGCAGTTGCCAAAGGAGTATTTACACTTCTTAATGCTTCTTGTTTTAGTAGGAAAACAGTAGCTCAGAGCAGGCCTCATGAATTATTCATCAATATATGCAAATTGTTTCCACTTCAAAAACCTCTGCACCGTCTTCACCCAAAGGGAAGGTGATTCACCAGCATTTACAACAGAACGACATTTATTTCACACTTGTTTCACTGATACATTTAAGCTCGTGCCAAGTCAGAATAAATGAAAAACTGTAGGAGTGTTAAAGTAACTGTCATGTTACCTGAGATGAGCCTCGCCTGTACTGAAAGAAGGAAACCTGAGCCGAGTCAGCAGAGACGGATACATTACTTTCCTCCTGAGAGGGTTACAAGCAAAGAGCAAAAACCCTTAAAGTCCCCCTGTAGTCAATCATTTTATCCCTTAAAACTCATCTTTGATCACCAAAATTACATATTTATAAGTTTTTTCCTTGAAAAAAATGTCTTCATGCCTTGAAATAGCTTGAATGTAACTCGACACCCTTGCCTCATTTAGTATACGCAGCTCTATGAATATGCAAATGAGCCCCGCCTCCACTCACTCACTCACTCAGAGATCCACTGGTTGACGATCACACGTTGATCTGATTGGTTACAAGGTAGTTTGTGACGTCAGAAACACCAGCGATTTCAAAGCGTGTTTTTGAGACTGTCTTTGGTTCACTGCAGTTTTAAGGAGAAAATACTCAGCAATGGTGTCGACTTATGAATTTACACATGGTTTGTCTTAAAGCATATTAAAAACACCACATACACATATAAACAACATTAAAAAGTTGATTTTCACTACAGGGGGACTTTAAAACACTAGTTATAGAGGAGGCCGGGGCAAGTTGTCACACAGTAACACCTAACTTAAAACTTTCATATTACTGTAAAATGCATTATAACAGTATTTTGTAATGCATTGTATAATCTCATGATTTTTTTAAATAATGCATTATAATACTCATCTATTCATTGTTACACCTTTAATGCGTTAAAACACAGGAGAAATATTATAATGCATTTATTATAAAGTCATTATAATGCATAATAATGATAATATTATAATACGCGCAACTTTGGTTACAATTATTTATGAAAAGATATTGTGCATTATAACGGACATTATGAATACTAATGGTAATGCTGCAACTAATTCTAAATCTTTATTTAAGACTGTTAACAATATTCTTAAACCAACTATAAGGCCAGTGTAATAAGTTTCTTCATTATTTCACTGGAAAGATTGAGGGCATATACAGCTCTTTAATCACTATCACCCCAGTTGAGCTAGTTGATACTCAGCCTTTAAATCCTCCGACCACTACCTTTTCGAACTTTGACATGGTTGGAGTTGATTTCATTTATAAGTACAGTTAATTATAAGTACAGTTAAGTCCATGAATTCAACTACCAGTATATTAGATCCGTTTCCCTGCTCGGCCTTGCATCAATCTGCCCTCATATGACTTCAATTGTGAATTTATCACTGAGTTCTGGAATTATTTGTCCAATTACAGGCCTATTTCTAACCTTCCATTCTTGGCTAAAGTTTACGAGCGTGTTGTGGCTATTCAGTTAAATCATCACCTAGCACTGAACAGTCTTTTTGAACCTTTTCAATCTGGGTTCAGAAAGGGCATAGTACTGAGACAGCTCTAGTGAGGCTCGTAAATGATCTTCTTATTGCGGCAGATTCTGGTGCATGCAGTATTTTGGTCTTATTAGACCTCAGTGCTGCTTTTGACCCTATACAGTACGTCACTCTCTTCTGTTAGATAGGCTGGAAAATTGGCTGGGTCTTTCTGGAGCAGTGTTCAGTTGGTTTCAGTCTTATTTAACGAATCGTGCCCAGCTTGGGTAATTACAAATCTGCTACCGTGCCTGTTCGACAGGGAGTTCCTCAGGGTTCAGTGTTGGGTCCAATTTTATTTAACATTTACATGTTGGGCAGATCATCAGGAAATATGGTCTTGGGTATCACTGCTATGTGGATGATACGCAGATTTACATAACCACTAGTCCTGATATCCATTGCTCATTAATAGCTTTGCGTAGTTGTCTAGCAGAGATCCGTATATGGATGCAGAATAACTTCCTGAAGCTGAACGGCTCCAAAACTGAATTGATGCAGATTGGTACAGTGGCGGCTTCTCACAAGGTCGAGCAGATTAGTTTGATTGTTGACTCCAGCATGGTAATTCCCACTTCACAGGTGCAGAATCTTGTTGTCATTTTCGATCCACAGTTAACTTGGAAGCACTTATAAAACACATCTCTAAAACTGCTTTTTACCATCTGAGAAACGTTGCTCGACTCAGACCTTTTCTCTCTTTTGCAGACACAGAAAGGCTTATACATGCCTTCATTACAACTAGGTTCGATTATTGTAATGCCTTGTTCTCTGGCTTTCCAGCTAAATCTCTGAGCAGGCTACAGTATATTCAAAATTCTGCTCGTACTTCTCCTCGGGAACACATCACACTGGCGCTTTCACAGTTGCACAAGCTGAGATGCACCAACGTTGGGACACTTTAAAAAGTTGATTAAGACACATTTATTTAAGACTTTATTTAATTAATTGTTGTATTGCCCTTGTTGTTTCTGTTTATTTTACTGTAGTGCGAAAAGCGCATTACAAATAACATTTATTATTATTATTATTATTATTATTATACCTACACTGTAAAATGTTTAGTGAGTTATGACAACATATGTTTTTACATTGCTTTTAAGTAATTTTCAACTTTTCTTTATAAGTTATACAAGATTCAACTTTTTTTTTTTTTAAAGTTAGTTTAATGTAATTTTAGATTAAATTACTTAAACGTCCAAGTTGATTGTACTTAAAAATTTAAACCAGAAACTAAAGGCTTTATTTCATAAATCATCAGTTATTTAATTCAATTCATTAGTTTTAATATCTGTTGGCAGAAACAATGATTTGATATTTTGTTTAAGTTTGCTTTGCGTTTTCTGAAAATCTACATTTAAATAGGCTTTTCTAATGGCATGTTTCCATTGTGACAACATGCCCCACTACAGAGGCATCGTGTCCCAAAAGGTCAGTGTGTGTCTGAAATGAATCGTATCTTTTTCTCCTGGACAATAATGGTAGAAATTATAAAAAAGTTTTCGGCTCGTATCATAAAGAGAGCAGCATCTGTGTTTATGAATCACAGAAAGTTCCTCTGAGGCGCTCAGTGTTTGTATTAACAGCTTCATAATTACACAGTTTGAATTCCGATTTAAACAAACCCATTGTGCTCATGCTATTCTGAGATTGTTGCCCCAAAGCGAGCAGCATGGTGTCTTTGAGAAGCTTTGCTGTAAGTGTAAAGAACCCGAGGGAATGATTTCAGACGATTGTTCCGGTTAGAGACTGATCAGATCTTCTCTCTTGAGCTTTTTGTGTGTAGAGATGAAGCAGAACTGATGTCTTACACACACTGTGTGATGGAAAGACGTGTCTGGATGAAGGGCAGAGCTTTGATTTTCTGTCTTTTATCATTCTCTGACTGATTCATGGCTGTTTTTCTGCTGATTCAGCGCTGGGGTTCATTGAGCCGCTGACAGATGCTTTGAAAAAACACCCTGTTTAAATGTGTAATAGCACTCGGGAATGTGCGTTTGCATCTATCAGACGGCTTTGACTGGTGTACTGTTTCAAAATGTAATGATTGTTCACGTCACATTGCATTATCCAGACATCTTCATCTTCTCAAATGCATCTCGACTGGATCTGAAAAGCACAAGGACTGAGCTCTGGGTTCAATGCAAGTTCAGCTCTAAAGCATTTGCAATTGAAGTATACAGTTTCCTAAGACTTAAGTGTTCACATTAAACTAGTATAGAATTAGTGGCCTTGTCTGTGTACGTTTTTTCCCCTCAAACCTCAATGTCATGATCAAATAATGCCGGTAAAGCCAGTAACTTTCACAATATGCACAAGGTTTTTTCACAAAAGTTATTAGAGTAAGCAAATATTATTAGAATACGTTTTACAAGAAAACACTATTTTAGTTTTTCTACTTCAATTCAATGTGTTACTTGACAATAAGGTTCCATTTGTTAACATTATTTAACATGAACTAACAATGGAAAATACTTCAAAGCATTAATTAATCTTAGTAATTTCTATATTTACTAATACATTATTACAATCAATAGTTGTATCAGTTAATATTATTTAATAGACCTGAGCTAACATGAATTGACATTTTATTAACTAACGTTAGCAAAGACTAATAAATACTGTGACAAATGTAGTGCTCATTGTTAGTTATTGTTAAATGTACACTTGCTCAAACATTAACAAAATTTAAATAAGTCGTCAATACTTCATCTTGTCTTACCCTGATTTACTATGAAAATCCTATTATAAGAGTTTATATTTTAGACCAAGCAGGATGGGCTGCGTTTCAATCCAGTTTTTTATGCCCTTCCATCGCTAACTTCCCTCAGTCTCATTCACAAAAAGCTCTCGATATTCTCGATGCTTCATAACATTACATTTTTCATAACACGACTATTTTAACGGTCTTTACTACCTTTCTGGGCCTTGAAAGTTGCAATGACGTTGCTGTCTATGGAGGGATAGAAAGCTCTCGGATATCATCCAGAATTATCTTAATTTGTGTTCTGAAAATGAACGAAGGTCTTATGGGTTCGGAACGACATGAGGGAGAGTAATTACTGACAATTTTCATTTTTGGGTGAACTAACACTTTAAGGTTGCTACAGGTGCTATGTGGTTAAATGTCAAAATAACTCTAATATCATACACTAAAGTTGTGTGGGATGAGGGTAAATTAAGCATGTCATAATCATGTTGCATTGTGGTCTATGGATCTGCTGAAGTGCACATTTTGAGTAGACTCGCTTCCTTGGTCAAAATCGAGTGGTCGAGGGTCTGTCCAAATAAACTTCCCTTGCCCACTTGAAGTTAAACGCACTTCAAAATGGCACCAGGGATTCTCCCAATGGGAAGTGCTTAGGGAAGTTCACGGGTGTATGTCTAAAAGTGGAGTTAAAAGCAGCCATGGTTTGCGTGGGAAACTGCGTACATGCGTCACTCGCCGGAGTGTGTATCGTCATATCCATAAATATAGAAAAGTTGCTCCGGCTGCTTTGACGCATGTCTGGTGTGGGAGTGGCAGAGGTTAGTTGAGTGTGTGTGTGTGTGTGTGTGTGTGTGTGTGTCTGGTGTGGGAGTGGCAGAGGTTAGTTGAATGTGTGTGTGTGTGTGTCTGGTGTGGGAGTGGCAGAGGTTAGTTGAGTGTGTGTGTGTGTGTGTGTCTGGTGTGGGAGTGGCAGAGGTTAGTTGAATGTGTGTGTGTGTGTGTGTGTGTGTGTGTGTGTGTGTGTCTGGTGTGGGAGTGGCAGAGGTTAGTTGAGTGTGTGTGTGTGTGTGTGTGTGTGTGTGTCTGAGGGATTTGAAATGTTGTAAAAGTGACGCAGAGATGATGGTGTTTTTATCACTCAACCTATTATGCTATGTTGTTTTGGAGTCTCCTGCAACAAGGTTTATGCATCAAAGGTCAAAAAATTGTTTAATTTCCTCATAATATACATTTGTACATCATCACATTTTCAATGATTCTCAAACAACTCGTCAGATGAATCAATCTCTCTAAATCCCGCCTTTCCGCGAGCTACTCTTCTCTGATTGGCCAGACAGCTCAGTCTGTTGTGATTGGTCTACATGCCCATTGTCATAAGAACGTCAGCTCTGCTTGTCCTGAGGCTTCCTACACCGCAAACAAAAACACAGTAACGAACAATAACGTCGATTTTACCACATCAATGCGAGCACAAGTCCGATGATAAAACATTGGAAGAACTAATTATTCAACCCGAACCTCCATCGCAAGGACGACTCGAGCAGGACGTGTCAGTGATACACTACTCAGTTTGAGGTACATTATGAGATGTTGCAACTGTAATTCCTCACCATCCGCATTAACAAGTGCATGTCCATCAACAAACCGATTATTTTACTTATACTTATTTATTTACCGAGTATTTTTCTAATTTATTGCGTGAACACGTGAAAACTGTATCAATAACAGTGCATACATTAGCCGAGCTCTAGCGTGAATGACTGTAACATAAACGTTGGTAAAACAAATCTTGCTCCATGCTTAATTTTTACTTAAAGTAGTGCGAACGTCAGATGATCTGCATTATAGACAGTTTTACTGTAGGTAATAGTGGCCCACAACTGATCAGCAGAAGTATTTCAGTAAGACAGTGATAACGTGAGTTAACCAGTTAGCAGGAGACCTACACTGTAAAAAATTAAACCGTGATTTTTACGGTAAAAAAACGGCAGCTGTGGTTGCCAGTACTTTACCGTCAAAAATACGGTAGCAACGTTATTGGTTTTACAGACTTAACTTAAAATTTACAGTAATAAACCGTAATTCATTATCTGATATAATGTGAATTTAACGTCCTATTGAAGTATTAATATCTGTTTTGTACCATAATACACTGATAACCACCAATCACAGCAGTGATGAGAGTCACATGATTAATCAAAGCTCATCACAAGCAACTCTTCCACAAGAAATGTAATACTAATATAAAAGAAGCTGCACAGTGTCATTCACACAAACATTAAACACCATCATGGTAACACACATGACATTTTAAAAATGCAATAAACATTAATTTAACAACATTAAATGTAAACAAACTAAGAAAACTATGAAGAAACATAGTTATTTTAACAAAAATAGATCAAATGTGAAGTGTCACGCAGGGAATTGTGGGAATGTCAATTTACGGTTTTTCACTGTAAATTATACAATGAGTTGTTCTTTTTCATTTTCAAAAACTGTAAATTTAACGGTATTTTACAGTAAAATTACATTAAATGTACCATTAGATCTATCACAGTTATTTACCGTATATAGTACGGAAACTTTCTGTTAACCAATTAACAGTTTTTCACTGTAGCAGTCACTCTTTTACTGTCACTCTTTTACCGTTAAAATCACGATCATTTTTTACAGTGTACACAATATAAAACTCAAAACTAAGTATTTTGAACACCATCTTTCAAGAGCAAGTGGTTTGCGAATCCTGCATTGAACTCCGAGATTTGAAAAGAAGTCGTCAGTAAAATAAAGGGAACAGCAAAAGTTTAGGATTATACTGCTGTGGTATCATGGTAAAGATGAACTTTAACCACTGATTCTTCACATGCTCATCCTTGGGCAGTGAAAAAAAAAAAACTGGCTTTACCTTCACATTGTAGAGCACAGCGTCTTCAGGAATCAGCTGCAGGTTTGAGGGCGTTCAATATGCTAATGTTTCATCGCGACGTCGCAACGAAACGGCTTATGACTCGTTTGAAAAACGATTCATTTTATTGACTCAGAGTCGACTCTTACTTTTGAAAGACAGTAACTTTATATAAGGTGAACTTTCAGATTTAAAACTTTGCAGGATGTTTTCATTCACTCAGAGCTATGTTACACACTAAATCCATAATAGGGGCACTTTAAGATTAATTTTATTGAACAGATAAATTGTCATATGTATCTCTAACAGAGTTCATCATAAAGCATTATCTATTGTGAAGGGTCATATGCACAGCCGAAGCCCAACCAAAACAAGGTTATTTTGCTAAATATATGCTGTTTTATTGTTTGAACTGCCAAAAGATACATAGTGTACCATTAGCTAATATGTCATAGGACCTTATTTTAAAGTGTTAATTAGTGTAAAATAGTTTAAAAGGAAATCCTACACCAATTTTGTTCAGTGTAGAGACTGTTCACATTTAGCAAACCGACAAGGTCTCGGATAACTGGAGAGAGCGATCTGTTTCTCATTCATCTGAATGGCAGTTTCTTGGCCGGTGCATGAGCCCTCAGAAGTGTGCAACTAAGTAGGTAACCGTAAGTTCATGCACTTAGAAAAGTAGCTCCTCCTTAAGAAGAACAATACATACAGTTGAAAATAAATACAGTTTTTACTGAATAATTAATGCAAGTGCTTTAACAAAAAGGCTTCGGATTCTGCTTTATAAAACCCTCGGGAGCACTGGCTCTGTGCCTTACTGTAACCGTGATTTTATCTTCTTTTCTCTCTCTTTTTTATTTTTTTACTTGTAACTGGTGTTGAACCCGGAAGATTCCTTTCATCTGTGATGCTCACTGAGCTTCTCTGCTGTTGTAGACCTGCAGAGACACAGAGACGTACAGTCACAGACTCAATCTGCTGTGGAGATCCCTGTAGGATTACAGTATGTGCGCTCACACACTTCGTACTACCGTTTTAGCAGATGGACAGATTTATGAGGAAGCCCTGGGAGAGTTTAGCTGTGTTTGAGAGGCAGAAAAACACACTTCATTTTGCAACAACACGCATGAAAAATTACATACAGTAATGTCCAAAAGTGATGCCCAGCCTAGGAGAATTGACATCTTCACCCTTTATTTTAATATTATTAAACATTTGGTAACACTTTATTATACAGTGTCCTTGTTATATAATGTTACATGTACTTACCTAAGTATTAACAGTTAATTATGCATAATTACATGCAACTAACCCTCAACCAATCCCTAATCCTACCCTAATCCTATAGTAAGTACATGTAGTTGCTTATTATTACTCAGTATTTAAATATATGTACACTGTAACAATGACACCTTAAAATAAAGTGTAACCAAACATTTTGTAAGCATATTGCGTAGTTGTGCTTGGAGTTGATTCTTTTATTTGTGATAATAACACAATGAAAGACGACAAATTTTGCGGACATCATTTTTATCCAGGCTGTCATACAAAGAAATTATGAGCACGAAATATTAATAACTGATTATGTACTCTTTTTGTCCTGTGAGATTGCATTTTATTGCATAGTAAAATAAAATCTGTAACTTTAGTTTTACAATTTTTTGCCAAATCATTTTGTCAGACAAATACCTAAAGTTTAGTGTTTTGTTGTTCTGTCATATTTAAACTATTTAAAAATATAAATGATTTTCCTCATATTTTAATATTGCCTCTTACACGT
Organism: Abramis brama; assembly: GCF_963993115.1. Classification (NCBI taxonomy): domain Eukaryota; kingdom Metazoa; phylum Chordata; class Actinopteri; order Cypriniformes; family Leuciscidae; genus Abramis; species Abramis brama. The sequence goes on from NC_139970.1 coordinate 42,124,978, forward strand.
CTAGAAACACTCAAGTCTCATTTAAAGTCCCCCTGTAGTCAATCATTTTATCCCTCAAAACTCATCTTTGATCACCAAAGTTACATATTTCAAAGTTTTTTCCATGAAAATAAATTCTTCATGCCTTAAAATATCTTGAGTGTAACTCGACACCCTTGCCTCATTTAGTATACGCGGTTCTATGAATATGCAAATGAGCCCCGCCTTCACTCACTCGCTCAGCTCAGAGATCCACTGGTTGACGATCACACGTTGATCTGATTGGTTACAAGGTAGTTTGTGACGTCAGAAACACCAGCGATTTCAAAGCGTGTTTTTGAGACTGTCTTTGGTTCACTGCAGTTTTAAGGAGAAAATACTCAGCAATGGTGTCGACTTATGAATTTACACGATTTGTCTTAAAGCATATTAAAAACACCACATACACATATAAACAACATTTTCACCACACCACACCTAACATTTTAAGCTCAAGTGCTCAAATAGTGCACAAGTAAACCAATCTACTTCAAAAGGTCTCTTCAATATAACAGATGTTATATAAAGTTCAGGGGGTGGTATAATGCCCTTTTCACAAGATGTAAAATAAGTCTCTGATGTCCCCAGAGTGTGTGTGTGAAGTTTTAGCTCAAAATACCCCACAGATATTTTTATATAGCATGTTAAAATTGTAACTTTTTGAGAGTGAGCAAAAACGCACTGTTTTGTGTCTGTTCCTTTAAATGCAAATGAGCTGCTGCTCCCGGCACAGGGGGCGGAGCTTCAACAGCTTGTGTCCTTTTACCTCACACACACATGCACTGAAAACGTTTAGCCTTTTATGTTCAAACCGGAGTCAGACAATGATGGAGAGACTCTAGTCTAGAAGAAGTGACAACATGTAGAAGCAACAGGACATTTCTGAATGATTAGTTGGTGAGTTTATGTAGCTTATGTGTAGTTATCTTCTAGTCATTGATTAGCATATATTTTGTCATGATAATCTATGAATCGTGTTCCGGGGGCGGGGTTTATGTAAATTTTAGGGTTGGTGATGTAGTCTCTACCAGCCGTTTGTTGTAGTCCTTAAAAAGCGATTTCTTTAAAAGCAAATATCTCCCTTTGCTTTGAACTTTGAGCGTTGTAACTTTGCAGATGTTGTTTATGCTCAAATAGCAACATTACACACTAACTAAAGTTAGAAAAGTGAAATCATAATCGACAACCACCCCTTTAAAATAGTCAAAGCGTACTTGCATACACACTGGATGTGCTGGTTTCGGCCTCATCACTGGAATGCCTCATAAATTCGGCCTCATCTCATAAATGAAACACCTGCGATTCACAACTACCTGTCCAGTTGCTTTGTTGACAAGTTTGGGTGAGCAAGAGCAAAATGCACAAGATATAGTACCTTCAATGCCCTGTAGATGGCGATATCACTTCTTTTGTAGCAGAAATAAACTGCTGCAGAAAAAGTTAGGTACCATGCAATGCAAATGTTTTGGAGTAAAGAGTGCATATACTTATTCAAAAATGTAGTCAAGTAGAGATTAAACATTGTTAATATCTTTGATACTCAGTCAAACTACAAAGTAGCCAAAAAGATACTAAAGTACAGAAACTAATTACATTTACTTAAATACTTTACACCACTGGCATTAGCTAATGTTAACCAATGGAACCTTATTTAAGTGTTACAATATAAACGAATTTCAAGTGTGCAACTCCATGCACTTTTACCTCAGTGGAAAATGTACCATAATTGTGTTAAGACAAGGAATATTTCTTGCATGAAGCTGCTAAAATGAAAATACAAGGAGCAAAATCATGTTTGTTGTTGTTGTCATTTTAGATTTAGACCATGCATACAGTCAATTCCTGAAATAACCAGCTTCAGAAGCAGCAGAAAGACGAATGCCCAGCTCAGATGCCCTCATGTCCACACACACATTATATAGCATGCCGTAATCCCGTGGAGGCCACTCACTATAACACAGGTCTACACTGCCACATTACATTCACATCACACTGAACGAGGCGTCCCTCCAGCAAACCAATGATGGAAATTGCTATTTCAGAACGGCTTAAGGCTGCGCTTATGTGCCGCCTTTTGTTATGCGGGACATTCGTGCACCATTAAGAGTCAAAGGCATCCCACTTTCTTGGCATATATTCAGTTATTTATGACAGATTCAATTCATTTCGCCTCTTAAAAGTGGAAGTGTTTTGTAAACCAGAGCGCCAGGGCTTTCAAAAGGCCTCAGATGGCTGTAATAAGTATAAGTGCAAAGGACACTCACGTATTTAAGCACAATATTACTAGTTCAGGTTTATTTGTTGTTGCTATACTTAGAGGTTTCATTATAGCCTTTTTAAAAAAAAAACAGAAAATGATTTAATCTGGTCTGGCAAGCTATATATTTTTGACAATTTCTATGCAATGCAAGTAGCGCTTGCACCACAAAAAATGCTTTTCTTACTTATTATTTTTGTCTGGTTTCCAGTCCAAATATCTAAAAATTCTTAAATCAAGATGCATTTACTAGATAAGTAAAATTAGATAAGATATTATGTCTTGTTTTCCGGGCGAATTAATCAAAATTAAGTGAGTTTTTGCTTAAAACAAGCAAAATTATCTGTCCATGATCTTAATTCAAACAGAAACAAGATTATTTTTACAGATAATTTTGCTTGTTTTAAGCAAAAACTCACTTAATTTGGATTAAAAACAAGACATAATATCTTATGGCATTTTACTACTTTAGTAAATGCATCTTGATTTAAGATTTTTTTGATATTTGGACTGGAAACAAGACAAAAATACTAAGTAAGAAAAGCATTTTTTGCAGTGTGCATGCCAAAAGGTCGTTGCTAAAATCAGCTTGTTTAGCCACCATGAACTCGGGGACATTAAATCACGTCTAATCCTGATGTTTTAATTGACATGGAACCAAATAAGGAATCGGACTGACACATTTACTAAAATGACCTACTTACCATTAATCTGAAAAGTAGGTCTGATATGGATATTTCCGTATGGATGACTGCACACTTGCACTGCGTTCTGCACTTTCTTGATCAGTGCAAGGATGAGCTTAACCTTCAGAAAATGTTCATCATCAACCTCAAGAGGTCAAATATGAACATTAAATATTATATGAGACCTTTTATTTGGTTTTGTATGAGGTTTGCAGTTTTTGCAAACTTGTTATCAATTTGGGGCTGTCGTTTTTTTTTTTTTTATGTATAAATGCATATTTCTTGTAAATTAAATAAGAGAAACTTACAGTAAATCTTCAGTTTGATGAACACCACTGAAAAAGGGATGATTTTTTTTACATCATGACAATTTTCATGTTTTGTAGCAGGTGAAAATCCTATAGACATAAGGTTGCACATAAATAATTTATAATAATATGTGATCCTGGATCACAAAACCAGTCTCAAGTCGCACGGGTATATCTGTGGCAATAGTCAACAATACATTGTATGGGTCAAAATTATTGATTTTTCTTTTATGCCAAAAATCATTAGGATATTAAGTAAAGATCATGTTCCATGAAGATATTTTGCAAATTTCCTATCGTAAATATATAAAACATGTATTTTTGTGAGTGAATGCAGCACAGTCGCGAACATAAATGAACAACTTTAAAGGAGATTTTCTCAATGTTTCGATTTTTTTTGCACCCTCAGATTCCAGATTTTCAATAGTTGTATATCGACCAAATATTGTCCTATCCTAACAAACCATACATCAATGGAAAGCTTATTTATTCAGGTTTCATATGATGTATAAATCTCAATTTCAAAAAATTGACCCATGTGACTGGTTTTGTGGTCCAAGGTCACATATACATTATGACAGTGAACAACATCAATTCAACAGACCTCTGAGGTGAAACATGCCAAAATATATTTTCATATTTTCATAATTAATAAATAATGAATGTAAGATGGTATCAAACACCCTAAAGCACTTCACATTTCTGACAGAAGTGTCCGCGTCTGAATCACGTCTGCTAATTTCATTTAAAGAGTGTCAATCTGTGACACGCTTTCCCTCTTTCCTTGAAGTCTACGAGAATCCCCCTCGAGTCTCCCTCCACCCGGCACCGTCTCAGATGTTTATTTATTTCTGAGTCATACTTATTCATAATTCAGAGCGGCACACGACTGACACAGTTTTGCAGGGGAGTAAGAATCTGACTAAGGTACTCTGGGTTCTGCGAGCGCCCCGTGACACACTCCTCAAGCTGAACGGCTGTTCTCACAGGAATGCATTAGAGCTGGAAACCCTTTTTTCATATGATGTGCCATTTTTTAGTCTTATTTGATCACGCTTTTAGCAACTCTCGGCTCTGTTTAACACATATAACCATGTTTAAATCCATTCTGCAGATTTGTATAGGCTAAAGCTGCATAATTCAAATGCACATTATTAGTGGCCGTTTTTAAATGCTCTATTCTTCAGCAACTCTCTAATATTACTGATTTAATTACTGTATATATAGTGCATTCAGTTTTATTCACATACATACAATATGCTTGTGTACGTAAAGCAATGTATACTATAGGAAATCTCGGCTGCGTGATTGTTTATATTGTCTCAGAATGTAACTATATTATCGCCCAGCTCTAATCTGCTAAATGGGATTATAAAGCAGGAAGATGTTGCGATATTAAAAGAATTAACATCATGATTTTCTCTCTCTCTCTCTCTCTCTCTCTCACACACACACACACACACACACACACTCTCTCTCTCTCACACACACACACACACTCTCTCTCTCTCTCTCAGACACACACAAACACACACACTCAGATACACTCACATACACACACACTCTCTCTCTCACACACACACATACTCTCTCTCTCTCTCTCTCTCACACACACACACACACACACACTCACTCTCTCTCTCTCTCACACACACTCTCTCTCTCTCTCTCTCTCTCTCTCACACACACACACACACACACACACCCTCTCTCTCTCTCTCTGACACACACAAACACACACACTCAGATACACTCACATACACACACACTCTCTCTCTCTCACACACACATACTCTCTCTCTCTCTCTCTCTCTCTCTCTCTCACACACACACAGACACACACACACTTTCTCTCTCTCACACACACATACTCTCTCTCACACACACACAGATACACTCACACACTCTCTCTCTCTCTCTCTCTCTCTCTCACACACACACATTCTCTCTCTCTCACACACACACACACACACACTCAGATACACTCACACGCACTCTCTCTCTCTCACACACACAAATATACTCACACACACACAAATATACTCACACACATACTACTCACTCACACACACACTCTCTCTCAGATTCACTCAGATACACCAACTCACTCACACACAAACACACACTCTCTCTCTCTCTCTCACAGACATGCACTCACACACACTCACGCACAGACAGACAAACTCACGCACACACACTCACACATACAAATCAATAAAACACTTACAGTAAAAGTAAATGGGACCAAACTGTAATTAAATAATATGTACATTAACATGCTTTTATGGTGAACAAAACTGATTTAAACAACTCACACTCTACACATTTCTTATTAAAAAATCCCTTTTATTGTAAATGCTTCAACTTTGGCTTTTTTAAAAGAAAATGAGGGACAAGTCAAATGTATTTTAATCAGCATTACGCCACAAATGTTGTCAATTGAACTTAAAGTCGTCATGAAATGTAAGTTGTGCTTGTCTTTTCTTCTCTATTGTGTCGTTTATATCCGAGTGAAACGCTTCTGGAACAAGAACAATTGTGGGCGGGGCTTGATTTTGTCAGTGGAGAATTGATTGGATGGTTGTGGTTTGCTATTGGTTTATGTGAGTGACAGGTTGCCCCGCCCTCATCATCAGAGAAGAGATAGTTATTCTGATTCAAGATTACGAGGCACATAAAAATAATGATGTGCACGGATCAATCATTGATAATAAACACTGCAATATTGCATACAAACAAGAACTGTCAATTTTGATTTCATGGTGACTAGTTCAGTTTGCTTGGGTTCACATTACACACATTTGTAAGTTTAGTTGTCACAACACTCTGAAAAATGCTGGGTTGTTTTATCCCAATTTTGGGTCAGATATGGACAAACCCAAACGTTGGGTTAAAAATGTACTTTAAAAATGTAACCCAATGGCTGGGTTAACTGAGCGGCCCTCAGCTCTCGGTGGAGTAAGTGAAACAGATTGTCACAGTTGTAAAGGCGTCTGAGAACACGGAGGTGGATTAGGCTGCAGGTTTTGGACTCGCTCCTCATCTCCTCCTGTGCCGTCCTCCTCCCATTGGCTGTTCCTGCTCTCCTCATACTGTCCGGCAACTCGCTCCCACGAAGTCCATCTGCAGACGGGCCTGTGTCTGAACACACACTCCCTTTCTGTTTCCTCTCGGCGCTGTTGGCTGAAGGAGCATCGGGGTCGTGCTTATGTAATCCTCACGTTAAGTTGAGCTCGAGGCGGCTTTTAAAGGAGAGCTCGGCTCTTTGGCGGGAGGAGTACGGAGTACTTTCGGAGAGTAAAGAGATTAATGGAGAATTTAAGGTCTTCTCTGATGTTTCTTCTAGGGGAAAGAAACTGAAATCTCACGTGTTACTCAACAATGTCTGTGCTGCTCAGATTTGACAAGATACCAAAGTCTGCAATCAAAAGTTAATTTAAAATCAAATATTTCTCATCAATGAATCCAAAGATCAAATAATCTGAGCTGCTATCCACACTGTAAAAAGTGATCAGTTGACTTAACTTTAAAAAAAAAATAGGAAACCCGTTGCCTTAAAATTATTAAGTAAATAAAGTTAAATAGTTTTAAGGCAACGGGTTTCCTAACATTTTTTAAGTGTACTTAAGGCTATTTAACCCAACAGCAGGGTTATTTCTAGAAATTACCCAATGATTTTAAAAATGACCCAATATTTTTTGGAAAATAACCCAACATATTGACCCAATATGTGTAACCCAATGGTTGGGTTAAACAAATAACCCAACGTTTTTTACTGTGTAAGTGAACCGAACACTTTTTTACAGTGCACTATATGCTAATTGTAGTTTTCACACAACTTTGAGAAATATCTGAGATAAAGTTAATATTTTTAATTAAACATGTCTGAGAACTCCATCAAGCCTCGTAAGCTTTGAAAGAGCAACCTGTGAGCAATAACATGTCCTTTTGGGAGTGCAGGATGACACAAAGGAAGGAATAATCACAAATGAGATCTCTTTAATATCTCTACTGTTTTTCCTAGACTGCAATGAGATTAAATAGAGATTACATTGAGTTTCAGGAGATGAGGAAACACAGAAATCTCACATCACTCCTCGAGATCTCAACAATGTCACAAACTGTGCTCAGATTTGACAAGATACCAAAGTCTGCAAGGAAAAGTCATTTGTGTCTATTTGTATTTTGCTTAAAGAATTTTAGGAGAAACATCTTGGATAAAGTTGATAATTAAAACATGTCTGAGAACTCAATTTAGTCTTTTGAGATATGAAAGAGCAACCTGTGAGCAATACAGTTTTCCTCTAGGAGACACGGAAGAAAGAAAAATACATCTCAACTGATTCTCCTAGACAGCAGTGAGATTAAATAGAGATCAAATTGAGTCTCCTAATTCTTAGATGTTTCTCCTGAAGGCCCCAGTAATCTCACATATATCCTCAATCGTCTCATACAGTCTCAAACGGTGCTCAGATATTCCAAAATACTGAAGTCCAAAAGACAGAGAGATCAATATGAACTCAATTCTTATCAGTCCATTCTACTCTCATTGATTTTAAAGCTTCTTGTGTGCTCACAGGTTGCTCATTCATTGCTCAAGAGACATAATGGAGTTTTAATTGAAGTATCAACTTTGTCTCAGATGTTTCTCATAAGAGCAACTCTGGCAATGCCGAATTCAAGGAGATAATCATGAAGAAAATCACTTTAATAGTGTCTCCTAGAGTCAAGCAATGAGATTAAAGCAATGAGAGTCTCCTGTGTTTCCTTAGGAAAAAAGATCCCAGTAATTTCGATGATCTCAATATGGTCTCAAACGGTGCTCAGATTTGCCACAATACCAAAGTCTGCAATCAAAAGTCAGATAGGGCATGATTTTAGGGAACAGCCATTTGTAGTCCGAAACCATAGTGGATGTTATTGAGTGCACTCATTCCATCCCACATTGCACTGATTTTTCTTGCAAGAAAAACTTGCAATTCTGAGGACAAAAAGTCACACTTATGATTTATATCACAGTTGTGAGTTATAAAGTCGAATTGGGAGATATAATCTTGCAATTGCCAGAAAAAAAAGTCAATAAAAATCTTATAGTTTTCATTGTTATAGGTTTAACTGTTATAGGTTTAACTGTTATTTCATATTGTCACTATAGGCTAAAACATTATGCTCCCTATGAATATCATCTAGACTTATTGTTTACATCAAATTCATGCTTTAATGGCAGGTTTCATCAGTCTAGTCTGTCCGTTTAATGGCTTGCAACCATAAAAGTGTGTGTAAAGTTTCAAAGGGCTTCTTCGTCAACGGTATTCTATAAAAAGAAGACTAGCGCGGCATCCAAAATTGAATACTTCCATACTGTATAGTGTGAAAAAAACAAAAAACATTACGCCAACAAAGTAGTATGTCTGAATATGTGGAGTTCTTTTTTGCTGCTTATTGCGCTTAAAGGGGTTTTGAACTGAGAAATCAAATTTTGACATATAAGGGGTCATCATACTATAAGAATATCCTGTAAGTTTCAGAACTGAAAACTTCCTTGTTAGTCCAATAAAAGCTTTTATTGACACCAGGCGCACAGCGAACGAGTGGGGATCTCTGACGTCAAAGGGCATCAAACCCCGCCTCCACAGAAGATGATCAACGCCTACTTCAACACTGCCTGTTTAGCCCCGCCCACCATGACACTGGAACTCATTATAATATGCAAAACTGTTATCCAATCATAGCAGTGGGCGTTTACTTCCAAGTCTTCAATGTGGCACGACCCATAAAAACCGAGCGTTTCAGGAGCTAGGCTCAAAACCAGGGTAGAAAATAGACTATTACTTATTCATTTTGATGTTTTTGAATGTAAAAACCAAGCGAACGTCATAGTTGACCTCAGTATACAATATAATTTAAAAAAAAAAGACAGTTCATGACCCCTTTAAACAGTCAAATACACACAAAATAATGTCAAAATGCAGATCTTGGCGAGTGTACACGTAAACACAGTCAATTATGTTTTAAGTGAATGTAAACAGTTGAGAAAGAAATGCATGTATGTGCATTATGTGATTTCGGACGCACCACATCTAATTTTTTGCATTCTGATTCTAACATCTAAATGCACAAGACGATATTTTTTTGCTTATTCCGTGGATCTCGCCTGTTTTCCTCCACTTGTTACCACAGTTTTTCTGTGCGTAACAGCTTCAAACATGTTTTATTCAAGTTCTCAGATGTTTCTTCTAAAATACAGCAAAACACAACATCACCAACTTGAGTCTATCTGTATTTCTTCGCAATCATTTAAAGTCCCCCTGTAGTCAATAATTTTAAAACTAATCTTTGATCACCAAAATTACATATTTAAATGTTTTTTCCTTGAATACCTTAAAATATCTTGAATGTAACTCGACACCCTTGCCTCATTTAGTATGCGCGGTTCTATGAATATGCAAATGAGCCCCGCCTCCACTCACTCACTCACTCAGAGATCCACTGGTTGACGATCACACGTTGATCTGATTGGTTACAAGGTAGTTTGTGACGTCAGAAACACCAGCGATTTCAAAGTGTGTTTTTGAGACTGTCTTTGGTTCACTGCAGTTTTAAGGAGAAAATACTCAGCAATGGTGTCGACTTATGAATTTACACATGGTTTGTCTTAAAGCATATTAAAAACACCACATAGACACATAAACAACATTAAAAGCTTGATTTTCACTACAAGGGGGACTTTAAAGTTAACAAAACTGAGCACTCGTATGTGTCCTGAGCAAACTGCGCAATAGCATCCTCGCATTAGTTTATCTGATCTGATTTTGGGTTCTGAAACGTTTAACTTGAGCTCTGTTATACACTCATCTTCTGCAGAGAGAAACGAGAGTGCACGTTGTTTGTGCGAGTGTCGATGTCTCTCAGCGTGACGCTAGCGTTAGTGTTTGCTGGAAGGTGAGCGTCACACTGCGCCACACCTGTTCCTGTGTCTGCTGCTCCTCAGTTACGCTTCACACACACACACGACAGTCACTACATCCATCCGCGTTCGTCACACACATCCCGTCCCGTACATGCAGGAGAGCAGAATACCACACACACATTACTCACTACAACACCGTCCCGTAGTAAAGAATACCACACAAGACGCACATTAGATGCTCACGTCCAAAACATAGTGAGAAAAACCAGATTAAACCAGTCTAAACTGGATTGCCGGATGAACACTGTAAAGTTGTAAATAATACCATCTCAGTCTTTCTAACAATGTTTAATTCACTGCTACTTGCTGTTTCTTTGTGAAATTTACTTTAAGTGGAAATTGTTTCAAAAGACATCCTTCAGTTTCTTTCAGTGTATGTTGCCAAATATTGCCACAATACTCTAATAAGCATAAATATAGACAGCACACATAGATATATTGGGTAAAATAGACAATTTTTAATGAGATTGAACAGTACTAGGGTAGTAAGTGATTGGTAAGTATATGTATAATACTTTATAATATACTATAATATTCTTCAAAGATTCTCCCACATTTTGGATCCGCCGTAAAGCCAATCCCATAATGTGATATTCTCTTTTGGAATAGACTTTGCTTGCCTTAAAATCACTGTGTTTTGGGACGGAGCCCTTTTCTTTATAGTGCATGCTTTCATACTGTAAGTGTCAGGGCTAATAGGTGTTGTACAGTAGGTGTCATGATAAAGAGTGTCACTCAATTATGAAATAGTGTAGGACAGGTTATGACTAATCTAACATCTGGATGCTTGCATTATAGTTTGGTTTTTAAGCTACACATTTCAATCTTTTACTGTACTTTAAGTATCTTCCGCTCGCCGAGGCTGCATTTATTTGATCAAAAATACAGTAAAAAATTGTGAAATATTATTACAAATTCAAATTGTTTAATAAAAAAAAAGTTTTCTATTGTAATAAATGTGACCCTGGATCACAAAACCAGTCTCGAGTCGCACGGGTATATTTGTGGCAATCGCCAACAATACATTATATGGGTCAAAATTATCGATTTATCTTTTATGCCAAAAATCATTAGGATATTAAGTAAAGATCATGTTCCATGAAGATATTTAGTCAATTTAGTCAACCATAAATATATAAAGCACTTATTTTTGTGAGTGAATGCAGCACAATCGTGAACATAAATGAACAACTTTAAAGGAGATTTTCTTAATGTTTTGATTTTTTTGCACCCTCAGATTCCAGATTTTCAATAGTTGTCTCTCGACCAAATATTGTCCTATCCTAACAAACCATACATCAATGGAAAGCTTATTCATAATGATGCATAAATCTCAATTTCCAAAAATTGACCCTTGTGACTGGTTTTGTGGTCCAGGGTCACATACAGTAAAATGTAATTTATTCCTGTGATCAAAGCTGAATGGGTAAGTTTCATAAAAAAGCAACACTTTGAATATAAAGCTGAGAAAATCGTGAAAATCGTCACATGTTTCTGCTGCTTCTTCGTCAGTGTTTTGATCGGGAGATTCAGTATTCGTTCAGGAGATGTGTAATAGCGCCCCCTACCATATAACAGTGAAAACACGGAAAACCAGAAAATTGGAGAAGGGTCTGGCTGCAGACCTGCACTTGCACTCCCAGACCTGCACGCTCAGACCATAGACAGTATATAAACTGGACACAGCGACCCCATAGGTTTCAACGGAGAAAAGTGAAGCAAATTAGAAGCACTCACTTCCTGATGGCTGAGCGTACTGCGCAGACTCAAACTGAGCTTGACGACGTAGATGTGACGTGAGCAACCCGTCTGTCTTCTAGTAGCTGTGCCGAGAGAAATCTGAATCATTCCCTTCCGAAACTTGCAGAGACAGAGAGTGTGAGTAGGAGCTGTCCATGAGCTTGGAGCAGGAGCAACTTTTGCTAAGTATTCTGATGAATTATTTTGTCATTTTGCCTCCACGTCCCCCTGATTGCCCGAGAGCTTCTCCTCCCGTCCATACGGTAATCTCTCTACTGTGCGACAGAGAGTCGTGTGGTTATGACGCAATCGTTAGCCTATTTTTACAAAAACTGCTTCTACAGGGCCATAACGTATAAGATACAAGGTAATGGAGCCTTTTATACATTGTCGTTAGAAATGAACAAATAGAGTCTTTAAACGCCTCAGATGTAAAGTTATTCGCTGTCAAAGTGACGCCAAAATGAATGGGAGTCAATGGAATGCTAACAGCAGGTGATGGCTTGTTAGCCAATGGCGGCCCTCGGGGGTGGTACGCTATTCGAGAGCTCGATTACCCCCCTGGCTCAGACACCAGCGCTTCCTCTGCAAGTGACGTCACTTGCAATCGACACATAGTGTGGTTCGTGTCGGATTGAGAACAGCTCCCAATGTTGTTCAAAAATCGTTTCTGTAAGTATATATACATATAAATAAATATATATCGTCGTTGTCGGGCGGAAACCTTGTATGTCAAAATTTTGTCAATTTCATATTTTTTCACAAATCGATGCTATTGGTCAGTCCCCACGTGGTTCTGTTATTTTTACAAATTATTAACCAATCTAAAGTGTTGAAAATAGCTAGAGAGCAAATCTCTTAACTCCATTGGACACTTCAACTGTCTGAGAATCCTCGTAACTCCACCTCTTCTTCACTCCGCGGCATTTTGTCTCCTCAGGATTAAAAGTCGCAACGATTAAGAAATCCTCGTCGAGCAACACGTAAAGCAAGCCTTAACTCTGATTTTATCTGTGTTAAACTATGATATCAGTTATTGATGTATTTTAAATGTCTACTTATTACTACTAAAATTCCGTCAATGGCGGGGAAAGAGTTAAGACTTTTGAACAGTATTGTAGTTCACCAAAAAAATGACATTTCTGTCATCGTTTACTCTCCCTCATGTTGTTCCAAACCTGCGTGACTTTCCGTCTTCTGCAGAACACAAAAGAAGAGTTTAGTTTGTTTTTAAAGGATATTTAAGATGCTTCTGTGCAGAAGAAATAAATCAGTGGTTCTTCACCTGGAGATTCTCACATTCTGCCTGACATTTGTATTTTTAGTGCACTATGCCTTTAAATATCCAAACACAGCATGAACAGCACTGTCAATCTGTTTGTTTGTTTACTTCACAGCGCTTCTGCAGTTTACCATGTGTAGCGCAGTTAAAAAGTCTGAATGAATGAATGTTGGGCTTTAGTTCTCTTTATCCAATTTTAAAATTCATACAGTGTCCATGAGGAATATAAATTATTAATTCTGAAATAGTCAATTCATTTTTCATTATGTCTGAACTGTCTAAAACCAAGATAAAACACTGAAAAATAAATAGATGATAAAAAGTGCTGGGTATGAAAAGGTGCAGATAAAAAGACTTTTTAAAAACATTTATTTTTAAGAGTAAGAATTTCTAAGGGCTCTAAATGATCAAAACGTTGCTGAAAAACCTGTTGCACACAATCTACAACATGCCTTCTGTCGTCTGATTGATAGTTTATACTTTTTTAGAAGGTAAAAGGTCTTTTTATTGTAAAAATGTTATGCTCATGGTTCATGTCTTTTTGCTGTGAAAACGAATTTTTGTAAAGTAAACATAAGAATAACTTTTATGTTGTCATTCATATTTTAAGATGAACACTTGCTGGACTGAAGCAACTTATTATACTGGATTATCCATAAATTTTTTCTTTTTCTTTAGAAAAATCATGTTAAAATGTGAGTCTAAAATATGATCATCAATGCTTTTGAGGAGCGTTTCTTTGTTCATCTGTCAATCATCATTGTATTGCATTGCACTATAAGTTTTAAAACTACAGATATTTCATCATAAAACTAAGCATTTAAATATCATCTTACTAAGATTATTGGAGATATAGAGTGACAGCTTATGTTTATATGGATTTTATGTAAGTAGTCACTATACTGTTATAAAGATCTCATTGATTTACATTACAAGCATCAGAATTTCATCTTACTTTTTGGCCATATAAATATCAGAATCTGCACCAAACTGCATATTTTGGGCCTCTGAATAAAATTCTGATGTTTTTTCATGCTCGTGTGTGAGGATGTCAGGTTCATGTCAGGCTTTACAGGGTTAATATTCCTTCATTCTCTTCTCTGGATGCTCAGATAATGGTGTTTTTACTGAGAGTCTCGTGTGTGTGTGTGTGTGTGTGTGTCAGGGCGAGCTGCTGAGCCCGTGTCGCTGCAGCGGGTCCGTTCGCAGCACTCATCAGCCGTGTCTCATCAAGTGGATCAGTGAAAGAGGCTCGTGGACCTGTGAACTCTGTTACTACAAGTATCAGGTGATCGCCATCAGCACCAAGAACCCACTGCAGGTACAACACGTGTTAAAGGGGTGGTATAATGCCCTTTTCACAAGATGTAAAATAAGTATCTGATGTCCCCAGAGTGTGTATGTGAAGTTTTAGCTCAAAATACCCCACAGATATTTTTATATAGCATGTTAAAATTGTCACTTTTTGAGGGTGAGCAAAAACACACCGTTTTTTGTCTGTTCCTTTAAATGCAAATGAGCTGCTGCTCCCGGCACAGGGGGCGGAGCTTCAACAGCTTGCACTCACACACACATTCACTGAAAATTTCTAAAACTTTTAGCCTTTTATGTTCAAACCGGAGTCAGACAATGATGGAGAGACTCAAGAAGAAGTGACAACATGTAGAAGCAACAGGACATTTCTGAATGTTTAGTTGATTAATTTATGTAGCTTATGTGTAGTTATCTTCTAGTCATTGATTAGCATATTCTGTCTTGATCTATAAATCGTGTTCTGGGGGCGGGGTTTATGTAAATTCTAGGGTTGGTGATGTCACTAACCCGGGAGGAATGTGGTGTAGTCTCTACCAGCCGTTTGTTGTAGTCCTTAAAAAGAGATTTCTTTAAAAGCAGATATCTCCCTTTGCTTTGAACTTTGAGCGTTGTAACTTTGCAGATGTTGTTTATGCTCAAACAGCAACATTACACACTAACTAAAGTTAGAAAAGTGAAATCATAATCAACCACCCCTTTAAATGATGCAACTTCACAAAACCACTACAAGACTGAAGACTGTTTACAAAATTAGGCCTGAATTAGTATAGTAACGGTTTTGATTCTTAATTATTCTACTCAAAATTATTTCAATTTGGAGCAAGGTCCCCTCTAATAATGTTCAGAAGTTTGGGGTCTGTAAGATTTGCGAATGTTTTTGAAAAGAAGTCTCTTCTGCAATTTCAATCTTCAATCTTTCAACAAAAACTACAATTATTTGATCAAAAATACAGTAAAAATAGTGAAATATTATTGCAGTTTAAACTAACCGTTTTCTATGTGAATCTATAGTACTATGTAATTTATTCCTGTGATCAAAGCTGAATTTTCAGCATCATTACTCCAGTCTTCAGTGTCACATGATCCTTCAGAAATCATGATGATTTGATGATCAAGAAACATTTATGTTTATCAATGTTGAAAACAGCTTAAACTGCTTAATACTTTTTTTTTTTGTGGAAACTGTGATACATTTTTGTTAATGAATAGAATCTTCAAAAGCATTTATTTGAGATAAAAATCTTTAGTGACATTAAAAATGTCTTTGCTGTCACGTTTGATCAATTTAATGTGTCCTTGCTGAAAATAATAAATAAAACCCCAAACTACAGTACTACACTAAACAAGAACAATACTGTGTTTGGTCGTGCATTTATAAAGTGCATTTATAAACAACATTGCAAACAATAAAACGCCAAATGTGTATCTGTAACTACACATCGTCACTGAGGTTTAGTGAATCAAGAATCACTCTGTGTCATTAGACCAATTCAAACCCAACTAAAACTAACCGTGTGGCTGATTCTTGAGTCTTTTATAGAGAACGAGTTCATTTTAATCATTTGTTTGCAAACCAGAGAATGTTTGAATCATATTTGACCCTGGATCACGTCACCAGTCTCGAGTCGCACGGGTATATTTGTGGCAACAATACATTTTATGGGTCAAAATTATAGATTTTTCTTTTATGCCAAAAATTATTAGGATATTAAGTAAAGATCATGTTCCATGAAGATATTTAGTAAATTTCCTACTGTAAATATATAAAACATTTATTTTTGTGAGTGAATGCAGCACAATCGTGAACATAAATGAACAACTTTAAAGGAGATTTTCTCAGTGTTTCGATTTTTTTGCACCCTCAGATTCCATATTTTCATATAGTTGTATCTTGACCAAATATTGTCCTAACAAACCATACATACAATGAAAAGCTTATGTATTCAGTGTTCAGATGATGTATAAATCTCAATTTAAAAAAAAAGACCCTTATGACTGGTTTTATGGTCCAGGGTCACATATAGTTTTGAATAAGAACTGGATCTTGACTCTCAATCCTAAATAGTGAGACACAGTAGAACTGAAACACCCTTCTCTCTCCGTCTTTGTCTTTTAATGAAGTGGCAAGCGATTTCCCTCACCGTCATAGAGAAGGTCCAGATAGCGGCGGCCATCTTGGGTTCCCTCTTCCTCATCGCCAGCATCTCGTGGCTCGTGTGGTCGTCTCTCAGCCCTTCGGCCAAATGGCAACGGCAAGACCTGCTCTTTCAGATCTGTTACGGGATGTACGGCTTCATGGACGTCATCTGCATCGGTACGTGCGGTTCTGCTTGGGGTCAGAGGTCAAGTTAGGGTTTAAATGAAGGATAAACGATTATATATTCAGTCATAATGAGCCGTTTATGCAGTTTAGTTTAGCTCTTTTTTTCACTGGGGAAGTTTCACTGCTTTCTGAAAGTTCTAGTTTTCTTAGTACAATAAATATATTTATAAGAAAAGATGAAGGAGAATTTTACTACAAACTCTTTTAAAGAAATCCACAGACAGTATGTGTGTTTTAAAAGCAGAAAAACCTTGAAACTGGGTTTGTAAAGAACCCATACCTCATTTAATCTTCTTCTGTGACTCACAATACACCTGTGACCATGAATCTAATGCAGCGGGATTCAAATCTAAAGTAAAAAAAAGCACATGTAGCAACTTTTAAATATTATCATGCATTAATACAGTATGTAATATTAACTGCTCCATTTTAATGATTGAGTCTCAGTCCCAGTGAGTGCAGCGAATTCACATCCACACAGATTTTATAGAATATTAAATACATACGGTCACATATGAGCGTAAACAGAAAGTAAAAAAGCAAAAGAAATCAGCTGATGAATGATTCAGTTTGTTTTTGTGCAAACGGCATATAAAACATGCGGCAGCAGGAGAGATTGTTTCTGTCCTATTCATCCTCAGTCATTAGAGCAGAATACAGGATTTAAAGCAAAAGTTCACTTAACAATACTAATGTAGTCATCGTTAACTCAAACTCATATTGTTATTCAAGTATTTTTAAATACATGTGTATATTTTTCTCACTCAATTTACCACTGACTGCTTCTGATTGCTTTTAGAGGGAAGAACTGCCTATAACTTTGCGTGTATTCGACCATTCAAGTGCAATAAGACGTGAAAGAGAACCGAATTCCCAAGTTTTTTTCACTGGTTATTGTGTTTAATAACACTTTTTAACATCGAGCGCGTCCAAAATTCGTGTTCACCTTCTAAGAGAGGCAGCTTTCTGTGCGCACACTTTCCTTTTTCCTTTTCAGGATAGGATATATTGCACTAATAACTCTTTTTAACATCAAACGCATCCCGCTTATATTCTCATTCATGCATTTCATCACTCTGAAGCGTCAATAGTGCTATATATTTACATACCGCGCTATAGCAAAATCTCTAATGATAGACATTTTATACCGTGGTAATGATATCGTCACACCGCTATGCCCAAGCTCATTTTTAGATCATGTTAGTTAATGCATTAACTAATGCTAACAAATGAGACCTTATTGTAAAGTGTTATCATTTTCTTTATCTCAGTGATGTGACCCTTTAGGGCCCTATCCTACACCCGGTGCAATGCAGCGGCAAGCGCGACGCAAGTGTTTTTTGCTAGTTTCAGCCCGACGCAGTTATCATTTTTACATCCTGTGCCACGTTGTTTAAATAGCAAATGCATTTGCGCCCATTTGTTCGCCCATGGGCTGCTGGTCTGAAAATGAAGTGTGTTCAGGCGCATTGTTGGCGCGTTGCTATTTTGAGGCAAATGAAAGTCAATAGCGCAGTATTTTTTTGTTATTTAAAGAGCGCGTTAGTAATGTGCGCCTATAGGCGGGTCCACAACATGCGTGCACTTTGTCCCGTAGATGTTCTGCTTTAACCAAGCGTATGAGCAGATCTGTTTCCTCACTAGAGAAGCGTTCAGTTTTTCTGCTTGCAAATTCCACCATGTAAATAGCGAATCCGCCATGACGCGAGCACAACTGGCTTTTAAAGGGAATGGGAGATGAGACTCTGATTGGTTAATTGCACGTTATGCCCAAAACACACCCATTACTCATTAAGAGAATAGGGACAACTCTTTTAGACCATGCGGTGATAATTTTTCCTGTCGTTAAACTATCAAAAGTGGATTCGCGCAAGTGCACTTGCGCCGTGCGCTTTAGACCGTGCGCTTAGATCGTTAAAATAGGGCCCCTAAACTTTGTTGTTCAGTCATGAATCACGAAAAACATTGCAGAAACATAACCCGAATCAATCTCTCCACAGCTCTAATCGTCCACGAGGGCCGGTCCGTCTTCCGCATATTCCATCGCTGGCAGGCCGTCAATCAGCAGTGGAAAGTTTTAAATTACGACAAAAAGAGAGACAGCGAGGAGGTGAAGAAGAGCGAGGAACTGAAGCGTTCGCTGCTCCACCAGAGGGAGCCGGTGAGAGTGGACGTCTCTCCGTCACCGTCTTCACTCATGGCTTCTGCTGGGACGCCAGCGCTCGACGTGACCGACGTGGCCGACGGCACCACACACACCACACAGGACCCCACAGGCACCGACGGCCCGGCTTTGCCTGAACAACACTGTCCGTATAACCTTCGCTATTTATTGAGCCATCTTCGGCCACACGAGCCCCGGAGCTCGCCGAGTCCCGTCGGCACGAACACCACCAAACCTAGAGAAGTGGTGATGAGAGTCACCACCGTCTGAGGAGGCCTTACGACGGGACGCCTCAAACGCCTTTCAGCACAGACACACGAAGAGCACAGCGTTGAAACTGTTGGATTGGATTATAAATGACTTTAATAGATGCTAATCATGAACAATATGGGTTTTTAATTGCATATGCTGAGATTTAAAAAGCTGAATTTAAAGCGACAGTTCACCTAAAAATGGACATTCTGTCATTCTTTACTCACCCTCATGATGCTCCCAAGACGTGTTCATAGTTTTCAGTCATGTGACTGGCATGGAGATGCCCGTAGAACTTCCATCTGTTTCAATCCACAACTATTTAGACCTCGAAATGAAGAAAAAGAAAAAAATATGTGAACAAAATGCAAGTTTTGGGCACTTGTGATCATCCTACTGCAGTATTTCAATGCTTAACATGAAAAACACTTGAAGTGCCTTAATGTACTAAAACACTGATATTAAAAGATCACATTGAGTTTACACCTTACTGATGATGCATACTAGATACAGGTGAGCAGACGAGCCCAGAATATGAATGCAATGTGCTAATTGGTTTTCTTCATAATGGTTTTCTACGGAAAAACGAATAACGAGAAACTGTGTGTTGAGTTTATATTCTGGGTTCATCTGCTTGCCTGTACATAGTATGCATCATTAATAAGCGGTATATTGATTTATCTTTTAATCTCACTGTCTTACTATATTAGTACTAAGTACAAACCTGGCAAACATGGAATAAAAAAGGAGAATTAATGAAGAATCTTCATGCATAAAACAATTCATTGTTCGACAGTAGAAATAACAAAATATGGGTTTTGAACCTGTGTTATTTAAGTATTATTAATATATACTACTATAGTTTTTATGTTATTTAATCAAATTTATTTATAAGTATAGTTATATAGTTTTTAATCAATTTGAATTAGTTTGAATCATTTTGTTGGTTTTCTCATTTTCATTTTTTAAGTGTCTATTTAGTTTTATTCATTTTATTTCAGTACTACTTCAGTTATTTCAGTACTTTAAATGAAATTTAGAAATGTTGCCTGTGTTTTATTACAGTTAATGATTATTTTATTTCAAGTAACAAAAATGTTTTTGGTTTTTTTTATGTTTTAGTTTTAGTCATCGATAATAACCCTGTTTGAGGGTGAGTAAACAATAAGAGCATTTTTGTTTTTGGGTAGATTATTCCTTTATGTTTAGATAATATTTATTTAAAAAAAAAAGAAAAGGTCACTATTCATTGAAAAAGGTAGTTTTGGGAGATTAAAAAGTCGGCACACCATGACTCCAAAAATTTGAAAAATGTAATGATAGACTCACACACAGGTGCTAATGCTTCGAGCACGTTGGCTCTTCGTCAGACAATTAAAAGTTAAAGCGAATGTAACAGGGAGGATGGAAAGCTCCTAAAGCTTAGTTAAATTTACGGATAATTTGTTGTTTTGTCGTTAGTGAAAATCAATATTGACCTTGTATTTGAAAAAGGATCCTCATATAAGAAGCAATACTAAAATTCAGAGTCAGTTCATTCGCATTCAGAGATTTTGACTGTCAAAATGCCGGCGGACACAGAGACAGTGAGTTGTTCAAAATCTTTCTTTTTAGTAAACTCTGTGTACACAAACACTGTTCTCAATGCTGGAGTTCATGTGTAGAGCCCCTGGTGATACTTCCAGCACAGTTTCATGTTGTGTCGAGCCTTCTTAGTGTTTTAAAAATAGCGATTTCTGATGCTATCATAGAAGTGCCCCATTCACAAGGCAATTTGACCGAAAATGAAAATACGGTCAAACTTAAAAGTGGTGTTTCCATTCTAATTATGCTTTTACTCGAAAGTTTGTCTCGGGTAGATTAACAAAAAGATTGCATTTTGGCGAGAGTTATGCTTTAAACACACCACGCCTTTATACACACAGGTGACCCCCCACACACACACCCCCAAAAAAATTATACCAATTATTACCCAAGAGAACAAAGAAAGGAAAAGGAAAGGAAGATAATGCATACTAAATGTGAAAGTCAAATAGTGATCCCTGCATAAACCAACAACAAAATCAAGAGCAAATCTTAAAGAAACGGACGTATATCAAATTCTCATCGTGAATTAACGTGAAACCTTCTGGATTTACACATTAGATACTATGGCATCTAGGGGATTCATTAAATTTAATATTCGTCCATTTCATATCACTATCTTGTCCATATCACTATTTGAATTGATATTAATTTTCTTTGTTTAATTTGACTTTCACATTTAATATACAATATCTTTGTATTTTTCCCTTGCCTTTCTTTGTTCTCTTGGGTGACATTTGGTATCATTTTTAATTTTTTTGGGGTGGTGGTGGTGGTGGTGGGGGGGTCACCTGTGAGTATAAAGGCGTGGTATGTTTAACTTTTAATTGTCTGACGAAGAGCCTACGTGCTCGAAGCGTTACCACCTGTGTGTGTGTCTAAACAATTACATTTTTTACATTTTTGGAGCCGTGGTGCGCCGACTTTCCCCCCTTTTTATCAATTTTCTTGTTGATCACTCAATTTGAGCAACATTTTGCTTTGCTGTAGATGTGCGTGCTTTGGATCTGATTTTACTGAGTTTTGGGAGATTATAAATATGTTTACAGTAACGTTATCGGTGCCGCCACAGAGACGTTAAACGGAGCGCGTGGATCCGCCCATGACCCTTTCACTGTCCATAGATAATGAGTGACAGCTGTCAATCATCACTGTGACAGATGCCACTCAGGACTGCAGCTCAATCTGTTGAAAAGCACAAGCCGTCTTTCTCAAACTCTCTTGCTTTTTCTCTGTTCTTCTCATGCTTGCTGGTAATGCATGTTTTCATATTCTCACAAGCTTTGTGAGGATATTGATCATCTCAAATCACAGAACAAGGACGTCCATGTGAACATTTCTCCCTTGAGCACTTCAAAGTCAACATGAAATCAAAATTAACTATTTTCATAACACATATCTCTTATTATGTCTTAGGTGTTATTGTGCACAATTCATCAGTGCACCTTATTCTGAAGAAAACTAATGTTTGTCTTCTTAATCTTTAATCAAAATGACTTATTCTGCCTCTGAAATAACTTTCCTTCACAATCTTTACAATCCAATCAATTCCTGATGGATAAAATCAAGTTCTGCTCTACTTTATTTATTTTAACATTTGATTTCAATGAAAACACATCTCATAATGGAAGTCAAATACGTTGCAAACAGTGTTTCATGTTGACTTTAACACCAGGAGAACTGTCCCTTCAGTTACTGTAAGCAAATTACAAATACAATTATATTTACCATATATCTATCCCACAGACAAACAGTGAAGGCCAGACATTTTGGGTTTGATTATTAAAGGACTAGTTCACTCATAATTTGTCATCATTTACAGTATTCACCCTGTTAAGCAGAATATTGAAGCTGATTTTTGAGTAAAGTTGAGTAAATGATGACAAAATTGTTGTTTTTGGATGAATTACGCCCTGTTGATGCAGTTTACTTATTTTGCCATTATATATTTCTATCAAATATATCAACTTCAACATGGTGTGCTGAGATCCATATTTTTGTCATGTTGCCATTTCATATCTAATGAAATAAAACTAATGTATAAACGAACATCAGCATGAAGCGACTGAAATATTACTCATCTTTGGGATCAGACGTGTCTGAAGTCTCATATGATGGAGGACAGAGGACGGTTTGACCCATCTCAGCACCTGTAGGGCGTCAGGTAACCCTGAACGCTGAATAATTCAGCTGATGAAGCGCTGTCTTAAAATAACAGTCGGCCTGCAGGAAGATCCCAGAGCTCTTCGTGAACACGTCCGCTCCACTTCTCCTGAATTCAACACCTTTAAAAATAAAAGCAGACATGGGTTAATACACAGAGAGCATGAAAGTTTAAACCCCGTCATATCAAAACTGTAGTTTGACACCGAAATCCTTTTAGCAGATAAACTATGGCAAGCCGTTTTAACTTTTATTCATTTCCAGGATATGAATCCTTGATATCAACAATTCAATTTTTACTCAGGAATTAGATTTCTACTATAACAATGGCTATTTTTGATATCAGAAATTACATTTCCACTAGTAACAATGCTAATTCTTGATATCCACATTTGAATTTCAACTAGTAAAAACTATAATTCTTGATATCTGTAATTGTATTTTCACTAGTGAAATGTCACCATAGGCTGCCATTCAAAATCCATTGTTGATATCAAGAATTGATTTCTTACTAGTTGATATTCCAGATCAGAAATACAATTCTTACTAGTAAAAACCTTTATTTTTGATATCAAGAATTCAGTTGTCACTAGTTGAAATGTCTATTCTTGATATCAACAATTGAATTGCTACTAGTAACAATGTTCATTTTTGATATCAATAATTCCATTTTCACTAGTGACAATGTTAATATCTGATATCATGAATGTGATCGTTACTAGTAAGAAAGCCATTTTAGATATCTGAAATTATATTGATGTCAGAAATACATTTTCAGATATCAAAAATTAAAATTTTTACTAGTAGCAATTCAATTGTTGATATCAAGAATAGACATTTCAACTAGTGACAATTGAATTCTTGATATCAGTAATTCACATTTTTACTAGTAACAATGTAATTATTGATATCAAAAATTATATTTCTACTAGTAAAAAATCAATTCTTGATATCAACAATTGATTTTGAATGGCAGCCTATGGTGACATTTCACTAGTGAAAATATAATTACAGATATCAAAAATTAAATTTTTGACATCAACAATTAAATTCTTGATATCAACAATTCATATCCTGGAAATGAATAAAAGTTAAAACGGCTTTCCATAGATAAACTCTGTTTTTCTCTTTCGGAAAAATGGAGCAAAGATGTTGAGGACTCATCCTGAAATATTCGTCCAATCAAATGCTGTCTAGAATGAGATTGTCCCTCCCCCTGATATCATCTGCATAACAAGTAGCACATTATAGTTGTGTCCCAAATAACACACTAAACACGTATACTATGAATTTTATAAGATTATTTTGTTGTTCAACGTCAGAGTCAATTAAGTGCATAATTTGGGTATTTAAAGTGTTTAAAGTGGGAATTTTCGGTGTGAACACACTAATCACACATTCTACAAAACGGCATTGACTAGTGCATACTTGCAAGAACGCCAATTGGGACGCGCCTCATGATTCATGAATATGAATAAAAAAAATTCTAAATACAAAAATCAAAGAAATCCATATTAAGCTCTATATACTGATGTGGTCATATTGCATCATATATTTGCTGTTTTTTTCTGAGTTTCTCAAGGTCACACAGAGTTCAACTGCAAGATAATCTCTAATGTAAAAGGTGAGTTTGGGTTTGAATTGCATCATGTGGAACAATTCTCAACAAGACTCAGAGCTGGTCTGGGTCTTCAAAACATCAGGTATAAAAAAAAAAGAAGTAGTTTTGAAAGAAATTTGAAATAATATATTTATTTTAAAAGTGCATAACAGAGTGTAACCGTGACGACAGGCTCGTTCTGCAGTCTTTCTCCCCATTCATTTTCTCCAGGGATATTAGTAATCGTGATTAATCGCATCTAACATTCCATAATACAGGTGAAACTCGAAAAAATAGAATATCGTGCAAACGTTCATTTATTTCAGTAATTCAACTTAAAAGGTGAAATTAATATATTATATAGACTCATTACATGCAAAGTGAGATATTTCAAGCCTTTATTTGTTATAATTTTGAATTAACAGAAATTTTGAAAATTTTCATAAGCTGTAAGCCATAATCATCAAAATTATAACAAATAAAGGCTTGAAATATCTCACTTTGCATGTAATGAGTCTATATAATATATTAATTTCACCTTTTAAGTTGAATTAATGAAATAAATGAACTTTTGCACGATATTCTAATTTTTAGAGTTTCAACTGTATGTGTGTGTATGTATATTATTATATTTATATAGGTATATTATATTTACGTCTGTAAACACACACATGGTCAAAAGTTTGGTAACATTACTATTTTTAATGTTTTTGAAAGAAGTCTCTTCTGCTCATCAAGCCTGCAAATATTGAAATGTGAAACATTCTGAAATATTATTAGAATTAAAAATAACTGTTTTCTATGTAAATATACGGTAAATTGTAATTTATTCCTGTGATCAAAGCTGAATTTTCAGCATCATTACTCCAGTCTTCAGTGTCACATGATCCTTCAGAAATCATTCTAATATGATGATTTATTATCAGTGTTGGAAACAGTTGTGCTGCTTAATATTTAATAATATTTTTAATATGTAATCATTTTCACTATATATATATATATATATATTAGGGCTGTCACGATGTTAGATTTTTCACACCACGGTTATTGTGGCCAAAAGAATTCACGATATCGATATATCGCGATATCTATAGATCTATCTTATCTATCTATAGGGGGGGGGGGGGGGGGGGGGTGGGGGTGGGGGGGTGTAGTTATCAGTCAAATTAATTTTTACTTTGTTTCTATAGTTTTTCTTTTTTACCCAACAAACATAAGGATACTGATAAACACAAGGCACATGCATTTTTACTTCTTGCGTACTCAATCTATGGCAATTTTTTGTGAAGGAAGACAAGCATGTGAAGTTTATCTGGTTTCAAACTGAAGCCAAACACTGTCTGAATGTTTCCTGAAGAACTGAAAAGCTCTTAAACCTGTTGTTGCATTGGCGCCAATAAAGTCATGCAGATAGCAGATTTGAATAAAAAAATCAAGTGCAAATACAAATAGGCTACAAAAATAAGATGAGTAAAGAAAACGGGGTTCTTAATTTTAATAATCACCCCTTATTAAATATATGAACACAGAAACCCCCTGTTAACAGTTAATGTCACGTTTCCCATTCCATGATGACTAGTAAAATAATAGCCGCGTCGCGTCTATGACAACTCGAGGTATCGCACACCGGACACGCACTTTCTCAGTTTATGGCCAGCAATATCATTATGTTTAAGGACATTATGGAATTGAGATAATGTCTGTACTATGTTATGATTATACTGTACAATTAAATACAATAGTTGCTGAGTCTGTGATCTGAACACTTTTTTCTGCGCTCTGTGTCGCGGCAGGATTTTGAACAAGGTCCTGAGCCGTTGCTGGGCGCCGCGGACAGACGCCGAATAGAACCGCGCTGTGCTTCTCGTCCGGTGTGTGTACACTCATACAGAATGTGTTCGAATTTTAAAGACGTGGCGCTGCGCTTCTCGTCTGGTGTGCGACCACCTTTAAGGTGCTGTTTTCTTTGAAGCCGAAGAACTCTGTTCTTAATACTGGCGAGCTTACTTTTTTCGGGTGTGGACAGAGTGTTTCACTGATTCACTCTAGCTGCGCGGGCGCGGACGAGCGCTGTGTCTAGAAAACGCCAATATCGCCAATACCGGTATATTGTATTGCTCTAAATTAACACGATGTCGATATTTCATGCTTTGAATATCACGATTATCGTCAATACCGGTATATTGCGACACCCCTAATATATATATAAATTGTAGGCATATATATATATATATATATATATATATATATATATATATGCCTACAATTTGTTAATATATATATATTTTTCATTCGCAATCCTTCATGGGAGTGCAACTGGCCAAAGCATCTACTCTGATTGGTCACTCTCAGCTGAGGATTATGGGAAATGTCTTTTGGATCTACGGAAGCACATACAGTATCATCACTGAAGAAACTCATGTTACATCTGTCTTGAAAGCTTTGTAAATTATTGCTAAGATTCAATGTCTCTTTGGAAAACAATGAATGGGATTGTACCTCCGGAACAGAAGAGGAGTGTGGTGCTCTACTGACACACGGATCAGAAACACACGGATCAGAAACACACTGTGATCAGAAAAGCATGAAATTCATTCCTCTCGTATGCCTGTTTCCTTTTATCTTCCCTCTCGCTACTGGAGGTGGAAAGGGAAAAGGCTGTCGGATTGCTTCCCGGCTCCTGTTTGAAGTCTGAAATGACAGTCATTATGGGTTGCTGCAGTTTTTCATTCTGGAAACATCAAAATGGTGCGTCAGAAATGAGTGCGGCCCCCTGCCACGGTTTTAATCGAACGCTCTGAGCTCTGACACTCATACACAGAAACTATTACAGTCAGATACAGTACGTGACTACAATTCACACACAGCCGTCTGAAAACATGCGAGATGTAGATCCTGAGCGGCAGGAGTGAGGGAGAGATGTTGAGCTCGTCGCAAATGTTCTCTGGGATACTTGAATCTGTCAAATATTTTTATTTAATGACAGACAAAATGATCTACACTCAAATGTCATTAGTGGCATAATGCACAGTTGCAGTTAGTCATTATCCAAAAGCAAACGAGGTATAAACATTTTGCATTCAAGGACCAAAATTGACAAAAAACATTTAAATAGATTTACTTCCACTCTGAATATTTAAAATACAAAAATGTTAAAATATTATATACAAATTAGATAGTAAACTTCTTGACCAAAAAAATAAGCATAATGACAATATATTTAAATGTTTTTTACTGAAAAAAATGATAATAATTAAGAAACCAAAATTATATATATGCAAAGTAAATAAAACATATTTGGTTACACTTTATTTTAAGGTGTCATTGTTACAGTGTAATTATATATTTAAATACTGAGTAATATTAATTAACTACATGGACTTACTATAGGGTTAGGGTAGGATTAGGATTTGGTTTTTGCATGTAATTATGCATAATTTACTCTTATTACTATGGTAAGTACATATAACATATGTAACAAGGACACTGTAAAATAAAGTGTTACCAAATATTTCTTAAATAAAACAATATTGCATTGTTGAGCTACATAAAATATATAATGATATACTACATATATCCTATTTTTAATAATATTTTATAAAATACATGTGATAAAATATAGTGATATTAAAAAATGTTATATTATAATTTATTATAATTATAATTTTTTTAACAGTGTATTAACTTAAATATTCAGTATATATTAAATATTTATTTTTAAACTCTTTCTTTTATCACATTAAAATTTGATCATATATAAAATATTATAAAATGGATAGTTCTGATGGATGAGCCGCATCCTGATCAGCTGTAACACACAGATAATAACAGCCTAAATTAAATGAACTATATCACTTTATTCTGATTATGATCCTGTAGCTCAAACAGTAGAGCGTTGGCGCTTGCAACAGCAAAGTCATGGGTTCAATTCCCAGGGAAAGCAACAACTGATAAGAATGTAAATGTGTACTTGAAATGCAATGTAAGTCGCTTTGGATAAAAGCGTCTGCAAATGCATAAATGTAAAACGATGCCTTATTGCTTGTTTCCATGTTTTATATCTAATTTGTGTTTTATTTAGTTTTGAGCATTATGGCCCACATTAGCGATGCCAAGAGTTCAAGCGTACCTGGATGATCGGATTTGATTAGATGTGGTCCTCGTTTCGAAAGGTTTGTGTTTTGTGAGCCGCTGCTGTACGTTCTGCTCCAGATCTCTACAATCTACCAAACTGATCCATCAAAGAAAGAAGAAAAGAAATGGGAATGAAAACACGAACAGACATGATACAGGAAGATGTGATATATAGTTCTTATGAACACACCTGCAGATGAATCTCACTGTTTCTGCTGCAAGGATGTCATAAACATCCTTAAAGGGGTGGTATAATGCCCTTTGTTGTAAAATAAGTCTCTGATGTCCCCAGAGTGTGTGTGTGAAGTTTTAGCTCAAAATACCCCACAGATATTTTTATATAACATGTTAAAATTGTCACTTTTTGAGGGTGAGCAAAAACTCACCGTTTTGTGTCTGTTCCTTTAAATGCAAATGAGCTGCTGCTCCCGGCACAGGGGGCGGAGCTTCAACAGCTTGCACTCACACACACATGCACTGAAAATATGTTCAAACCAGAGTCAGACAATGATGGAGAGACTCAAGAAGAAGTGACAACATGTAGAAGCAACAGGACATTTCTGAATGGTTAGTTGATGAGTTTATGAAGCTTATGTGTAGTTATCTTCTAGTCATTGATTAGCATATTCTGTCATGATAATCTATAAATCGTGTTTCGGGGGCGGGGTTTATGTAAATTCTAGGGTTGGTGATGTCACTAACCCGGGAGGAATGTGATGTAGTCTCTACCAGCCGTTTGTTGTAGTCCTTAAAAAGCGATTTCTTTAAAAGCAAATATCTCCCTTTGCTTTGAACTTTGAGCGTTGTAACTTTGCAGATGTTGTTTATGCTCAAACAGCAACATTACACACTAACTAAAGTTAGAAAAGTGAAATCATATTCAACCACCCCTTTAAAGTGTGACTTTTTACTTCCCGTTTCCCATGCGAGCGAATAAAATCAGTGCATTACGCTGAGATCAGAGCAAAGCATGTTAAACAAGCGGACCTTTTGTCCAACAACACTTTTACCTCTCAGTCAATTACGGTGACTGCAGAATCCTTTTAAAAAAATGACCACAAATGACTCAATTAAAGCAATTACTGTAAATAATGACCGAATGCATGTGAGATGGGTGCATGAAATTATTCCTTTTAATCTATGGAGCAGCATCTTATTATTAACCTGTGAAAACATGCATCAAGAAGAAATGCAGGTCACTTTTCACCACAAATGTACATTTATGCATTTGGCAGACGCTTTTATCCAAAGCGACTTACATTGCATTTCAATGTACACATTTACCTTCATATCAGTTCTAAGAAATAAACTACAGTAATAGTTATATTATTTTACTTACAGAAAATGTATGTTTTTAGGACATTTGCAGTCTTGACAATGAAGTTCAATACCCTTAACATAATACACAACTATCTCATTGTTATTACTGTAATGCAAAATAGCAAGGATTACTGTATTATGATGAATATTGTTGGCTCTGTGAATTGCTTTCGTTCCTTTATTGAAAGTGTCCGCAAACTCTGAATCAACATTTTTCTAAATGTCATAATCATTTGTTAGCAAAGTATTAATTACTTAAATGAGCTCATTGTATCTGCCTTTAATTATTACATTGTTTAAATTAATAAATTTTTAGCTAATTGTGATTCTGTATATATACATTTCTGAAATACATAACTTAGTTTCCTCAGATAACAGATCACTTTAGATTGTAATGTGGACTCATGCATTTTCAGTAAAGCTGCTTTGAAACGATGTGTATTGTGAAAAGCGCTATACAAATAAGTGTGAATTGAATTAAATACATAATGTAATTAACCGATGAGAATCACTATTGGGAATAATAGAAATGACTCTGGACATGAAAGTACTGAATGTTTTTTTTTTTTTTTTTGTGCATTAAAAATGCATCTAAAATCTTGCTTTGGGAAAAAATAGTAGTATGACCCTGGACCACAAAACCAGTCTCGAGTCGCACGGGTATATTTGTGGCAATCGCCAATGGGTCAAAATTATCGATTTTTCTTTTATGCCAAAAATCATTAGGATATTAAGTAAAGATCATGTACCATGAAGATATTTAGTAAATTTCCTACCGTAAATATATAAAACATTTATTTTTGTGAGTGAATGCAGCACAATCGTGAACATAAATGCACAACTTTAAAGGGGATTTTCTCAATGTTTCGATTATTTTGCACCCTCAGATTCCAGATTTTCAATAGTTGTATTTCGTCCAAATATTGTCCTAACAAACCATACATCAATGGAAAGCTTATTTATTCAGCTTTTAGATTATGTATAACTCTCAATTTCAAAAAATTGAGCCATGTGACTGGTTTTGTGGTCCAGGGTCACATATAAAAAACAAAGGCTTTTTTTCTTCTGCCTTTTGGGTGAAATGTGACCTGGTGTTCACCTCAACACTGCTCCTATTGATCCGCACCATCTTTCTGCCTCATGTATTCCGCCACTACACCTCTGGTCTCTTCATAACACAGTTGTATTGAGCAGGTTGAGACGAAGCCTCGAGCTCGAGCTGTTCGACCCAGGAGATGCTCGTGTGAAACTGCAGCGTGTGCGTTTTCCGAGATCCGGGGGAGGATTGAGACGCTTACGTGCTCTCGGCAAACTGTTGGTGCGAAGAGAAGCAAACTGAGATCATCAGCCCGGAAAGAGACGCTACGATTTATCAAAGCCTCACAGTCTGGCATTAAAAATGAGGGATTATGAGTGTGGATCATAAATGTCCTCCCAGCTGATTAATGATGGAAAGCCTGACTCATTTCAATGAACTGCTTTGAAAAGATCAGTTGGCGTGACATTAAATGCACTAAAAATAATAAAGCTAAATGTGACCCTGGATCACAAAACCAGTCACGAGTCGCACGGGTATATTTGTGGCAATATCCAACAATACATTGTATGGGTCAAAATTATTGATTTTTCTTTTATGCCAAAAATCATTAGGATATTAAGTAAAGATCATGTTCCATGAAGATATTTTATACATTTCCTACTGTAAATATATAAAACATTTATTTTTGTGAGTGAATGCATCACAATCGTGAACATAAATGAACAACTTTAAAGGATTTTTTCTCAATGTTTCGATTTTTTTGCACCCTCAGATTCCAGATTTACAATAGTTGTATCTCGACCAAATATTGTCCTATCCTAACAAACCATACATCAATGGAAAGCTTATTTATTGACCCTTGTGACTGGTTTTGTGATCCAGGGCCACAAATGTAGGCATATATAATTGACATCATGATCAGCTGCTCAAATAGGGATTGTGGAATCAGTTTTATTTTGTTTAATCTTTTATTTGAAGCATCACTGCCTGTATAAAGTACATGGACATTTATGTTTTCCTTTAGAAAATCCGACAAGCATAGACTGTGCAGTATATGTGAGACATTCAGGTAATCAAACTCTAGCAACATAATCGTTCCAAACAGCATTTATGATGTACAAAAGCATTTAGTACAAAAGAACACGATTAATTAAAGCACTTGAACTGTTTTTAGGGATTTGTGTGTCACAAGAAATGGCAGAGTTGCAGAAGGCTGGTGGACGTCGGTGTTGGAGACATCTGTTTTACATCATGTCCAGCTGCATTAAAAAAACATTAGTCAACAACTTAGCATGTCATGAAAAAGTGAATGCCTGAAATCTCTAATAAAGCATAACAATAATAATAAAGTTTTATTTTTCTAACTTTCAGACCATAATTTATATGCTTGTCGTCATCAAAACAAGCAAAAACCATGCAACACTCACCAGATCATCCACATCTCCAGTGTCGTCCTGAGCCGGAGCCGCCGGCGCTTCCTCCTTCTGCTCGAACGCCAGGAACTAAACCAGCAAATACAGAGTTAAACGACCACAATAACACACAGACTTTACCAACAACCTCTGCATATTAAAGAGGACCTATTATGCCCTTTTTTAAAGTCTTGATTTTGAAGTTTTCTGGGCTCTACTAGAACAGGTTTTCCTGCTTGAATGTTGATTATTTTCCTCATATTCTCCATTGTTGCAGCTCCTCTCTTCCCAGTCTGTCAGTAACGCTTAGGGATGGGTTTCCCGAAAGCATCGTTAGCCAACTATGGTCGCCAGTTCCGTCATTATCAGCAGTCGGTGTTTCCTGAAACCATCGTTCTAACGAATATTCGCAAACAGCATCACAGAGTTGTGTGTTTGAACGACAGCTCTCGATCTGTGGTTAGAAGCAGAGTTTCTAGTTTGCATGACATTTGAACTCAATAAATCCTTATCTTGAGCAAAATAAGCAAGCTGACATTTAGTACAATCTGTATCTTTTATCTAGAATGCATAAATGTCATTTATGTCTTTGAGTTTGTTAAGAGATTTAATTTAAAGCACCGTTTCTGAAGAGTGCGCATGTGCAAACGTACTCTGGTACGCAAGAACGAGTCTATGATTGAATCTGGAAATAAAGAAAAATAACTAAGAAAAAGAGATGGTCCTCAGATGACATGTCTGTAATTTATAGCAAAAAAAATGGCATTAATTCGATCTCAAACAGATTCATTAAAAGTAATTACTCCACAACCTGCTTGACATCATTAACCAACGTGGTTGAACGACCAATTTGCGACAATATGGT
This sequence comes from Abramis brama, assembly GCF_963993115.1. Lineage (NCBI taxonomy): Eukaryota > Metazoa > Chordata > Actinopteri > Cypriniformes > Leuciscidae > Abramis > Abramis brama. The sequence continues at coordinate 42,158,409 of NC_139970.1, forward strand.
TTCGGGAAACAGTCGTGACTAGCTAGAAAGAAACACACCTTGTTTAGTTCCTGTCTCTATTAAGCCCCGCCTTCTGAAAAGCACACAGTGCTCTGATTGGTCGGCTGGATCAGTGTGTTGTGATTGGTCGAGCGCTTCGAGCGTGTTTGGGAAATGTCCCGCCTCTTACCATAACCGCCAGTTTTAACACACTACTAACTAACTCAACCAGGCCCCGCCCCCTTTATTCGGCGAGTTGTGAGTACCTGGCTGGCGTCTTGTTTGGAGACGGTGCTTCCGTCCACTTCATCTTTGCTTATGAGCGTCAGAGCATCTGAAAACACAAGCACATGTTGAAGGCATGATGACTTCAGCTCAACATGAGCAGAAGGCCTGTTCTTTACCTTGTCTAAGCAGATCCCAGAATTCCTGCAGATTCCTGTCAGGAACTCTCCTCTTCAGGGACTGCATGTAAGTGTTGAACAGCTCTGCGTTTCCGCTCTGATGGAGTAAATGTCATTGGGAGATTCTGGTCAGACATGTGTAAGCACATGCAATGATGCTCTGAGCTCGTGTACTCATACTTGATGTCATAAACACTGAAAACTGATATCAAGAAATGTAAATGATGCCACACACAGGCCCTGTTTACACCAGCTATTACCATCTGTCTCCGGTGGTCAGGTGTAAACAGGGTCTAACATTTTCAATAAAAAAAGAAATTGTACTTCAAGCCTTAACAGAAGCAGAATAGTAAAAACCAGGGCTATTGTTAACTAAAACTAAACAAAAAAACATAGAATTGTGTGCATTCATTTGAAATAAAGCAATATATATTTAGTACTGTGTGCGTGTGTGTGTGTGTGTATATATATATATATATATATATATTTATGTATTATTGCTGTTAAATCGATTAAAAAAAGAACTAATTAATCACATTTTCCTGTAATTAATCACACCTTAATGTAAAGTTGCTAATTAATGTAGAATCAACATTTCAAATATGTTTAATAGCATCTTTTTATGAATGAAGGCCAGTTTCACTGATACAAATACCGTTACTGACGTCTCTATGAAACATCACAGAACCTGATGTGTGAGTACTTTGGATGCTATAGTTTGTTTACACAAAGTGCACAGGGAACTACCACGAAAGAGTCTGATGTTGACATGTCGCTAATGACACAACACTCTAATGAGCATTAAATATACAGCACATATCAAATGCAAAAAGTTGGGTAAAACAGTCATTGTTCAATACAAGTAAGTCTTGACTCAAATTCTCTTGACTTGTTCACACTCTTGGTTTTCTTTCCTTAAATCATTATGGCTTTGTAAATGTGAGACATCCTTAGAAATCATCCACAATCCAGGGTTCATACGGATACTGTAAAATTAAATTCCAAGACTTTCAAGGACTTTTCAAGCACTAATTTTTTGGTTTTGAAAGACTACAATCAGAGATCTCACTTGTTAACCAATATCTTTATTATCTTTCAAATTCTAAAAAAGGAAAATGGATAAATAAAACAGAATGGTACAAATAAAGTGCAGATCTGGTACTCTGGTAACAGTGGTAAAAGGATACTATGACAAAGATATCGCTTTCCTTCTTCAAACTGATTTTTTTCTCATGAATATATGATTGAACTGAAGAATGAAAGCTGTATCATATACTTGGATATTCATATGAGCAATATCACGCTCATAGCCATGCGAAATGGCTCTATATCTATATCAGACGGGCTGTAGCATTAATTTTGTGTGAAAACATAGTTTTATCGATATAATTACACATATTTTCTTTCAATAATTCAAGCACTTTTCAAGTACCTTTTAATAAATAGGGCTGATTTCAACGTTTTTCCACGATTTAAATTTCAAAAGAGTCAAATTCAAGCACTTTAAGCACCTTGTATGAACCCTGAAAACCAGAAATGCACTTATAATGCCTTAAAATCCAGTCTAGGTAGGCAGTTCACTAGGTATTGGAATAGAGTAGGGCTGGACAATATATCAAAACTATCGAAATATTGCAAATGTATATATCGCAATATGCATATCACAACGGCTTGCAATAACTGGGGTCATGAACTAAAGACAGAGAGAAAATCACTCCCTGCTCTTGGCTGAACAAGTTTCTGTTGTTAAATAACCCTAATGTAGGATAACCTGAACCCCGTGGTTTACACTGATGTTAAAATAACACTTCTTACGCTACAGTAAAACACTGACGTTCACTTGGTTGTTTTCTTCTCACAAAAAGAATGTGAAACACGTATGTAGGTTATATCATTTTAAATATATTTGAAAGCTAATTTAAGTTTATTTGACACACTTTAAGCATTATCGTATCGCATTATTTAATGAGTTATCGCATATCGCACTTTTCTTCAATATCGTGCAGCGCTAGAACGGAGCCTCAGACGCCAGCTGAGCTCAGATCCTCTGACATGAATCCCAACAGTGTCTTTTTCCTAGTACCCGAAAAAACCCACCGACTGATCCTTAAGTGATGATCCCTGATTGGATGCGGAGGTTTAATTGAGAGCTCACCGATACAGACTGATCCCTGAAAGCCTGGATACATGTGATGCTCTTGGTGTAGTACTCAGGGCTCCTGTTGCCCAGCAACTGCTCAATCCTGTTGGTCAGCTGCTGGCACGCTGTCAAGGTTACAAAACAATGATTATCAAAGCGAATGCACTAACAAGAGAACCTACGGCTAACATTCAGAAACAACACCGCTCAATAACAGCGTCCGTCAAATCAATTAAAGCTTACATCACACTGAGCGACTATTCACTGCTTTAGAGACGACTTGCAACCTTGCAGACATGCCTGAAGCGCCACTACTGCATTTACAATATGGTATGCATAATAGCTGACACTTTTTGTAAGGTTACGTCGCTCATCGTAGGAGTGAGAGCTGAAAAAAAAAAAAAAAAAAAAAAAACCAACCGAACAATCAAATCTCACCCTGATCGAAAGAAACGGTCTTCTGTCTAATCAGCGTGCAGAAATCTCTCGACGGATTGACGCTGCCGACCTGAAAGAGAGAGCCATAATTCATATTACAGTATTAGAGTAAATATGAATACATGTTTCTGGTCTTATTAGTGCTTATGTTACTGTAAATAACTCTCTTAGTCTCTGAAACTGCTTTCCTGCTGACAGGCAATGGAAAAATCTAATTCTTCCCTGCATAATTTTCACTCTGAAATGCGTCATGTTTCATACAAAATGGGCTGTGAAAGGCCTTTCATATTAACTTTAAGACAGTGAGAGGTTTTATAAATCAAAGGGAAAGCATTAAAAAATAAATATATAAAAAATATTTAAATTAGTGTAGTTAAATCGATTATTCACATCTAATATAAAAGTTTGTAAATATATAATATTTGCAAATATAATATTGTAAATGTATAATATATAACTTTTATGTTTAGATGTGATTTGACAGCACTAATTTAAATATATAATTCAATGTAATATATTAATATATATGTTTTTTAAAAGGTTTTTGAAAGAAGTCTCTTCTGCTCACTAAGGCTGCATTTATTTGATTTATTTGAACAGTAATATTATGAAATATTATTACAATTTAAAATAACTGTTTTCTATGTGAATATATAGTAAAATGTAATTTATTTCTGTGATCAAAGCTGAATTTTCAGCATCATTACTCCAGTCTAATATGCTGATTTACTGCTCAAGACACATTTATGATTATTATCAGTGTTGAAAACAGTTGTGCTGCTTCATATTTTTTGCAGACACCGTAATACATTTTATTCAGGATTATTTGATGAATAGAAAGCCCAAAAAGAACAGCATTTATAAACGCCTTTACTGTTACTTTTGATCAATTTAATGCATCACTGCTGAATAAAAGTATGTGTTTAGTAAGAGACCTGACTTTTGAACTGTAGTGTAAAACATAAACTTATAAAATCTACATTATTGAACAGGTTTTGTCTCACCGATGTGACGTTGCCCTGCGCAATCTCAGCAAAGTTAAACTCTATCTCTTCATCCACTTTGGCTTTCTTCACATCCGGCTCATCAGCACTGAAGAAGACACAATCAACGCACAGATCAACATCACCAACTAAAACAAACACTTTCTGCCCTGATTTCATATTATAAACAGTACAAATGCCAGAAAGATCAACCTTAAAAGTATGTATACACACTTTTTGTGAGTTTTATTACAGTCCTCCAGAATGCTTCATTCCAATTGGTCAATCGCAAAATAAATCCCTCCCCCATCGGTTTGCATAACTGTATGTTTCTTCATTGCTATTCCACTTAAATAATGAAAAACGTCCATTGATAGCAGTGCAAATATGTCTACCACAATACACAGATCCCATTAAACCGCCCCTGCTGGAAGTCATAGCACTTCTCATTGATTTGAAGCGCAGCTCCAGTGTTGATTTGATCCATTCTCACCTGATGCCGAACACGTCAGCGCTTGTCTTCTGCTCTTTCTTTTTCAGCACCACTTTCATGGGGAACTTGGTCTTGACGTCCTGCAGAGGAGCCTGGCAGCGTGTGGCCACGGCCTGGGGTCGCTCGAGGGCCGTTTTCAGCCAGGGCTCGATGGACGGCAGGGGTCCATCAGGATTCACACCGCGGTGATGCAAACACTGAGGACACGAGCCAAGAGAAGATCAATGAGACCCACTGCAGAGACACGACCTGAGACAGCATGGATTTCACAGCCAATGTCACACACCTGAATCAGTGTATTACTGGAGGACAAAGAGAGGAGATGTGAGGGGGAATAAACACTAGGGTACAGTGTGTGTGTGTGTGTGTGTTTTCATATTGAAAGAAACGAATGCTTTTATTCAGCAAGGATGCATTGAATTGATCATTGTAAAATCTCAGAGCATCCACTGTACGTCTGACTGATTGCACTGTATTCTTCCTTTTGAGTCTAAACTGAACTCAAATTGCACTGAGAATTGGGTAAGAGAGAAACATAAACCACTAAATTGGGGAAATTGAAAGATGCAAAATATGATACACCGGTGTTTTGCTAGATGAGTTTATTCTATGCATCATCTTTTTACTACTTTATTTCATTTTACTCGAATTCATTCCTTTTATAACTGCTTTTATTTTGTGCTTGTTTTCTATGCAAAGCACTTTGAATTGCCATAGTGTATGAAATGTGCTATATAAATAAACTTGCCTTGCCTTGATCAAAATGATTTTCTATTTCAACTAAATGCTGTTTTTGTGAACTTTCTATTTATCAAAGAATCCTGGAAAAAGCAGCACAACTTTTTTTTAACATTGATAATAATCAGAAATGTTTCTTGAGCAGCAAATCATCATATTAGAATGATTTCTGAAGGATCATGTGACACTGAGACTGCAGTAATGATGCTGAAAATTCAGCTTTGACAGAATTCCTGCTTTCACAGGAATAAATAATGTTTTAACATATATTCAAAATTTTTCAAAAAGAAATTTTGAATTATAATAATATTTCATAAAATTAGTGTTTTTACTATATTTTTGATCAATTAAATGCAGCCTTGGTGAGAATAAGAGCCCCCAAACTTACTGTGTATATATATATATAGGCATGAAAGTTGCAATATTTTTTTCTTTCCTATTGTGAGTTACTGTAAATTAACTAATGTTAACAAACTGAACCTGAAAGTGTTACAAAAAATATGTTTAAAATGTATAGATAACCATGCTTGTTTTTGACTGTATTGTTAAATTGATGCATATAAATGAAAATGCTTAAATATTATTCTTCCTCGAGTTAGTGTGAAACACATGCCTTGAGTTTTTAGCTGGATGTTTACTTCGTACTTTTACTTCTTACATTAAACGTTCTGAATCTATTTGACTACTATGAGAGTATCGGATATTGTCAGGCTGCCCATCCCATTCCCATCATGCCTGGAAAAGTCTCTGGAACTGTGGGTTTGGTATGTGGTTGACTTTAAAGATGTCCAAACTCTCTCCATCCTCGTCCTCTTCCACCAGCATCATGGAGTCGATCAGCGAGTCCACGGCTGACAGCTGAGACTCTGAGACATTCACACAGAGACAAGAACGTCAGTATGCATCTCCTTTAGTCTATATGTGACTCTAGCCCACAAAACCAGTCACAATGGTCTTTTTTTTTTTATTGAGATGTATACATCATCTGAACACTGAATAAATAAGCTTTCCATTGATGTATGGTTTGTTATGATTAGGACAATATTTGGTCGAGATACAACTATTGAAAATCTGGAATCCCTCAGATTTTCAAACATTGAGAAAATCTCCTTTAAAATTGTTCATTTATGTTCACGATTGTGCTGCATTCACTCACAAAAATAAATGTTTTATACATTTACGGTAGGAAATTTACAAAATGTCTTAATGGAACATGATCTTTACTTAATATCCTAATGATTTTTGGCATAAAAGAAAAATCAATAATTTTGAGCCGTACAATGTATTGTTGGCTATTGCCACAAATATACCCGTGCGACTCGAGACTGGTTTTGTTAACCAAGGGTCACAAGTGCCTCAGAATCTAACTCTGTGTTTATTTGGCTCTTGTGATGTGAGGTCCCACCTGAGGGCACGAACTTCTTGTTGGTTTCCAACGTTGGGAAGGAGAAATGTCGGAGATCCTCCATAAAGGGCAGCTGGACGTACAGCAGACACTGAGGACGGGAGACATGAGGAGTGACTCTGGTGTGCAACATACTGAAGATTAAACATTTAAAGTGTTTTCTGCTCAATATGATACACATACTTCATATTTCTCCTTGATGCAGGGAAAGGCGGCGCCCACTTGAGGATTGCTGCGGCGATCGTAAGCATAACGCACAATCGCTGCCATCTTTAGACCGTCAAGGGCATGAATCAGAGCGGACAGAGCCACTGCCGCATGCTGCACACACACAATAAAACACTCTCACAAAACACACTTACAATGCTTCTATGCTGCTTTTATTTACACAATCATTCAAAAGTTCAGTTCAATTTGTTTTTTATTTTGGTAACACTTTACTTAAAGCCTTTACATATAATGCATTAAGTTCCCAAATTCCCAAAGTATTTTTAATGCATTAATTATGCATAATGCATTGTGATGTCTCATAAATAATTGTAACCACAGTTATAATACACCTTTAGAAAGTATAATGCTTTAAAACACAACAAACACTTTCAGATGTAACAAGGAACCTGTGAATATTATAATGCATTTTAACTTTGGTTACAATTATTTATGAATAGATATAATGCATTATAATGCACATTATGAATATCTTTATAATGCATTATACATAAAGGCTTTAAGTATTACTGTTCCTTTACTGTATATAAATTATTAATTTTATTCAGCAAGGATGCATTAAATTGATCAAAAGTGACAGTTTATAATGTTGCAAAAGATTTCTATTTCAAATAAACAGTTCTTATGAACTTTCTATTGATCAAAGAATCCTGAAATAAAGCATTATGGTTTCCCATATAAAATATTAAACAGCACAACTGTTTTCAACACTGATAATAATAATAAATGCAATGGCTACTGAAAGTACAGTTTTTTTCTAGCACTAGAATAAATTACATTTTAATATATATATATATATATATATATATATATATATATATATATATATATATATATATATATATTCAAATAGAAAACAGTTCTTTTAAATGAATAAAATGATAATAAAATGAATAATATCTCACAATATTACTGCTATTTTTGATTAAATAAATGCAGCCTTGGTGACTTTTCAAAAACATAAAAAAAATCATAACAACCCCAAACTTTTATGTGCAAAATATATTATCAGCATAATAATTTGAGTGAAAAATTAACATGAACATGAGAATGTCACTTTTGATTAATCACTTATTCAGAATTAATCAGAATTATCTGACACTCTTTCTTAATTTTACATTCTTTTTCTTTTTTCAAAACCGCAAAACTTTGTTAATTTCCAGGTTGAAATACAAGTTATTTTATATGTTATTTTATATTCCTCAAACTTTTTGTCACCACCACCGTATGCATTCAAACATCACAGTTACTGACAATTACTAAACAAATTATTCAAATTAAGCAAATAATATCACAGTGAACACAAAAGCTTTGTAAAACTCACCTCATCATCTCTGGGAGCAAAAACTTTGACAACTTGGCTTCCCATAAACTGATGACGACGAATCTGCATCAAACAAACAACATTGTACATTATAAAGCGAACACACAAGGCAAGGCACATCAGTGCAGTTCAAAGTGTTTACATTTACACAAATACCAAACATTTTCAGTAAAATTATTAGATTTTTGAGAATGTGCTTACATAATCGTCGTACTGGCCGGACCGCCACAAATAAACAATTTGTAATCAGTAACTATCTATTATGTCCTGTCAGGGTTCTTACACTGATTTCAAGTTGCAGCAAAGCTATTTTATGAATATTGCACTATTTTAGAGCTGAGCACAACAAGAACTTACAGTCACTATAGAAAGTGCAATTTGTAAAACTCGTTTGAAAAGAGCGCCATCTGCTGGACAGCATCTTACCGCCTCCTGCTTCGTGAAGCCAAGCACAGCAAAACACTTCCCATCATGCTTATATTTCATCTGGTCCTCGTCCACCTTTGAAAACGGAACAATGTCACTTCCATAACGGAAACCTATAGGAAACAGAAAGTGCTTATTTAAAAATATTTCAAGTCACATTTATATTTATATAGTGCTTTATTACAATACAGACTGTGTCAAAGCAGCTTCAAAGCAATAAACAGGAAAATTAGTGTTAACGTTGTAAAATTATTAAATTCTGAAACATTACTTAAAGATTGAGGTTAGTAAGATTTGTTATGTTTTTGAAAGAAGTCTCTTATTCTCACCAAGGCTGCATTTATTTAATGAAAAATACAGTAAAAATGGTGAAATATTATTAAAGTTTAAATGAATTGTTTTCCATGTGAATAGATTTTAAAATGTAATTTATTCCTGTGATGCAAAGATGATTTTTTTTATCACATGATCCTTCAGAAATCATTCTAAAACATTTCAATGTCTAAATTCAGTTCCAATTTTGTTCTCATCTGACAGGGGAAATACTAATTATTTGTCTTTTTAAACCCCATTTCAACAGGTAAACAACCTATGTTCACAAAACTGTGTCCCAAATCTGATTTTGTAATGAAAGACAACGTGAACTGCAAAAATGACAGTGAGTGAATGCAACATTTTCAATCTTTGTTCTGCACCTTGGATAGTGTCATCCTTCTTTACTTCGGTTTCATCATCGTCGTTTAGGCAGTAAACCGATTCCCTCTTGACGTCCTCCCGCTGGTGACTCTGAGCGTCCACCACGGCCCAGGACTTCTTCACCTTCTCCTCCGTCACCTGACGGCCACCGAACACAATATTAAAGGGATGGTTCGGAGTAATTTCAACATAGGGTCCTTTGCACCATGACCTCGAGCCAAACACCCCCCAAGAAGCTTTTTCCCCCCTTGGTCGAACATTATTAAAGTTAGAGCTTATTTAGAGATATCAGCCGAATGGCTTAGTGCAGGCGCTAATGGATCCAAGGCTGTATCTCATAAATTACCGCACTAATAATGCCCAGAATGGTACCAAACTTCTACAGTCGTACAAATAGATTCTGTACTCATAAAACGAGGCATTGGAAAGTTTGTAAGTACATCAGGAGTTTATTTAAATAACACTTGCCTGATGGATAATGCTACCACTAACCCGCACGTCGAGGACACTTCAGTGATTTGGGAAAAGCCCGTAAAAGTCCTTTGCAAAACTCACAAGTGTAAGGGAAAAGCTAGTGAATTTCACACTCCATAGAAATATATCCAAAAAATATATAATTTTGTTGTGTTGTGTTGACGGTACAATGTGTTAGCGGTAGCATGAGCCGTCAGGCAAGTAAATAAGTGGACTCCACCCACCGTTTACTCAAGCCAATCAGATAACGGCCACACTGAGCTGGCCAATCGTAGCACGTTCGTAGCAGGCAGAGTTGTGTTTGTAAAATAATAAAACATTTGTAAATATTTTTTAATTTGCAAATCTCATTTTATTTATTTGTGAATTTTATAACTTTTTGTGAAACTCTTTACATTTATTTGTGGATCTTAATCTATTTATTTGGAATAATACAACAATTCTAACCCCATACGAATGCAACCAGGAAAAGGTTTTTAGCTTTTAGGGGAGCTAAACCATTATCCTGGTGGCTAGTTCCTAGAACCATCCGGTGTGAAAGCCCCTTTAGACCGGATTAGATCGGATTGTATTCTGAGGGACGCTTTGAACAGGAACTCACAGCTTTGTATCCAACGATGCGGATGGTCAGCGAGCTGCCGATGGTCATCTGACACGGCCAAGCCATCGGCCTCCTGTCGATACGCTTGAAGATGGACAGCTTCTCCAGAGCATCACTGCAGAAAACATCAACACAATCACTATCTTTTTAAAGATTTTTATTTATTTTTTTGTGATTTTTGCCTTTATTGTGATAGGATAGTATCGAGTGGACAGGAAGCGAGGTGGGAGAGAGACGAGGGACGGGATCGGGAAAGGTCCATGAGCCGTTCGAACTCGTGTCACCTGAAGCGCAACGACGCTATATGTCGGCACGCTGCCCATGAGGCTATCAGTGCCGACAACACAATCACTTTCTGACAAATGAACACTTTTCTAGGCTTACTGGATAATTTTTTCCAATTTGAACTGTATATCAGGTACTAATCGTTTAAGTTAATAGATTTAAACGATTATTATCAGATTAGAAATGCAACTCAAATAATACGTGACAATGGAGAAATTATGTTGAAAATTCAGCCTTGCCATCACAGGAATAAATTATATTTTAAAACATATTCTAATAGAAAACAGTTATTTTAAATTGTAATAATATTTCACAATATTACTGTATTTTTATTATATAAATGCAACCTTGGTGAGCATTAAATGAGACCCCATGGACTGATTGACATTGATTTGCAGGCTAGTTTTACTCACAAAAATCAGTATGTCGTTGATGAGGATTTATCTGGAAAGCCTGTAAATCACACTATTAAAATTTATTTCCTGACATGTCCATGAATTTCGGAAATATCAGGCTTTTAGTCATTCTGATTCCTGACAGTTAAATGGCTCACCTAAGAAAATCAAAGCTCTTTTTATAAGTCGCTCTGAATAATACTTTACAGTTCACTTCCTGCGGCCCCTGGAGTCGTGATGTGGGCTTAAGTGCCTCGCTTGATGTGCGTACCCGTGAGTGTTTGTGTGTTTTTGAATGACTGATTGATGCAGCGTCCTCAGACATTCGAACTGCTACTAATGCAGTGTTGGAATGAAATGAGGATGAGTAAATAATGACTTTATTTTCATTTCTGAGTAGACTAAGCCTTTAAATTAAGAAGTAAAATTATAATTATTAAAAACCTATAATTATTTTTTTAAAATTTGCACAAATATATGTAAAATATTTTTTTTTATACATAAAAAAAAAAAAAAAATAATAATATATATATATATACACACACCTGTATGTATATATATATATATATATATATATTTAATATATTATTTATTGTATATTATTTAATTTATTTAAATATAACAAATATTTTTTAGCTTAAATTATTTTTATAATTATAAAATATATTTGATTATACATTTTAATATTTAAAATTATAAAAAAAACTTTAAACCAATTTGCAAAAATATTAGTAAAACATTTCTTTATACATATATATTTTTTTATATAGTCGTGCCCAGAATTAATCATACCCCTGGTAAATATGATCAAAAATGGCTGTAAAAAATACATCTGCATCGTTTATCCTTTTGATCTTTCATTCAAAAAATTGGCAAAAATCTAACCTTTCATTGAAGTAAAAGAATTGAAATGGGGGGGGAAAATCACATTATAAAATAAATGTTTTTCTCCAAAACACGTTGGCCACAATTATTCATACCCCTAGAATTTTTTATGAATAAAATATCTCTGAAGTATATTCCCATTAATATTTACCTTTTTAGCACACCAGGGTGACTAGGAACATGAAATTGTCCAGCTATGACTTATTGTTTCACAGGAGTTTAAATATGAGGAAGCACAAAGGCCAAATTCCCTTAATCATCCATCACAATGAGTAAAACCAAAGAATATAGTTCTGATGTGCATCAAAAGATTGTTGAGCATCACAAAATAGAAAGTGGATGCAAGAAAATAGCTAAAGAATTGAAAATCCCCATTTTGACCATCAGGGCAATAATTAAGAAGTTCCAATCAACTAAAGATGTTACGAATCTGCCTGGAAGAGGACGTGTGTCTATATTGTCTTAATGGACGGTGAGGAGGAAAGTTTGAGTGGCCAAAAACTCCAAGGATCACAGATGGAGAATTGCAGAGATTAGTTGAGTCTTGGGGTCAGAAAGCCTATTAAAAAAAAATCAAACAACCCCTCTATCACCACATGTTGTTTGGGAGGGTTTCAAGAAAAATGCTCCTCGCTCCTCCAAAAACAAACTCCAGCATATTCAGCTGTCAGACACGACTGGATCTTCAAACGGCACAGGGTTCTGTGGTCAGATGAAACTAAAAAAAGAGCTTTTTGGCAGCAAACACGCTAGATGGGTTTGGTGCACACAAGGATAATAAGTACCCCATGTGTACAATTTAATATACCATTGGATCTTATATGTTGTGGGCATATTTTTCTGCTGGAGGTCCTGGACTTCTTATTCAGATACATGGCATTGTGGATTCTATCAAATATCAACAGATAAAAAATCAAAACCTGACGCCTTCTGCTAGAAATCTTATAATCTCATATTATTATTATTAAATTTAATTTTTTTAATTTTTTTAATTAAAATATGAAAAAAATAATAATAATTATACATTTTTATTCTACTTGTTTATACTAAATATAAAATATTTCATACTATAAAGAAATTGTGCACAATCAAAATTTTCCACTTGCAGATATGAATTTATACCTAAACGTGTAGACCTCCTCCAGGCCGTCCTCCTCTAGGCTGGACATGATGTTTCTGACCATCTCCAGTCCTTGTTTCTGCTGTTTGTTCAAGCCTTTTCCAGGACGGGGAGGAGCCGCTGACGGTCCCGGTCCGTCCCCGTCACCATTCCCTCTGTCCTCCTCATCATCCACAGGGAACGGCAAACTGAACAAACCAAACAAACTGCATATTAGGGCTGGGCAACATCGATTTTTCGATTAATCGTTTTTCGATTCAAAATCAATCCTCAAAGGCCACGAATCGATTTGTTTCCATATTTATTTATCCATCACCCAAAATCCAGTTTTTCCTCCACTGTTCATAGGCTTGTATGTGAATGTTACAGCTAATGCTGTGAGATTTGATGTTTGTTTTCTCTTAAACATAAAATAACCTGATCCTGTTTGATCAAGGCATTCGGCATCTGTTTTAAGCATACATTTTTCATCTTGCATCAAAATCTATTCATTGTATGCATCTGAAATATAGAGTTGGGTTCTGTTTTAATGTACCCAAGTGTACCTAAAATAAAGAGTTTAAGAGTTCTTAATTTTGTTTTTATTAATTAACCACTTGTAAACTTATGTTCACTGTTCTTTTTTTATAAATATAGGATTTGTATTAAATCTATATTCAGTGAGTCGAATCGAAATAAAAAATAAAAAAATACTTTAAACTATATATACATTATTGTGTAGCCCTTTTATTATTATTATTATTATTATCAGTTATCAGTGCATGTTTCTTACAAGAACTGCATGGTGATGCCAGCTTTCTTCAAGTTCTGGATGATAACGTCCAGCTGATCTGCCGAGGTCTGTATGTTCAGATCCGTCAACAGGACGATGTTCAGACGATCAGTTTTCTTCCCCCTAAAAAAAAAAAAAAAAATTAAAAAAGTGTGAATGCAGCAGTAAAAAAAACCCTCAATTGCATTTAAAAAGAAAAACAGAAAATGTGCGACACAAAAATCTCACATGGTTTCATTCTGCAGAAGGTCCATGCAAACCACAAGAGCATCAAGCCCTGACAAACAAGTCAAGGACTTTACATAGTAACATTAACATGAATACAAACAATATTATTAAGTTAGAACCACTTTGATGTAAAATGTTTACTAGTCCCCATGAAATATATGAATACATGATGTGGGTTAATGGTCACAAGACATGCAGGTAAACAAACAAAATATTTCTTATAAAATAAACAAATAATTAGAAAATAAAATTATTATTTTATATTATTTCATTTAAAATTAAAAAACAATTAAATAAAAATGTCCTATATAGTTATTTTAATATAATAACTATTTTTATTCATTTTAATGTATTTATATAATTATAAAATATATTGTATTATTTATACATTTGTATCCTAAATAATAAAATATATTTTATAATATAAAGAAATTGTTTACTATTCTCTGATGTGGGTTAATGGTCTCTTGACATGAAGGTAAACAAATAAAATATTTCTTATAAAATAAACAAAATAAAAATTAACCTTTTATTGTGATCATTTTTATTTTTAAATTATTTATTTATTTCAATGTAATATTTTTATGCTTTAATTAATTTATTAGTATTTTATCAATCACAACCCCCTGATAAACACCTTTTAATTTCTTTTATATTATTTGATTTTTATTAAAAAATAAATAAATAAAATAATTTGTATTTATTTATGTACATATAAAATGTATATATATATATATATATATATATATATATATATATAAAATTATTAGCAGTTCCCTCATGAACCAATTTGGAAACCCTCAATTAGATAATAAAATTATTTTCTAAATATATCTATTTTTTATTAAAAAATACTTAAATTGAATTAAATTAATTAATTTACATATAAAAATAGTTGTGTATGTATATATTTTATTCATATAATTAGAAAATATATTTATACATGTGTATACTAAATAATAAAGCATATTTTATAATATAGTTTATTTTATTTTATATATATATATATACACACACATACATACATATCCTGTAAATAGCATATTTAATTTATAATATAAAGAAATTGTTTATGATTCCCGATGTGGGAAATAATTTAAATAATTATTCGTTTTTTATTAACTCACAACCCCACTGCAGTTCCCTCACGAACAACAGTTTGGAAATCCTCAATTACAAAATTATTTGTTTTCTATCTGGTATTAATTTGGTTTCATATATTTTACAATACACATTGTCTCACAAGAGCTATAAAGTCTGGTGTTGTCTTATCTTATCAACGATTATATGGTAACGGTAACATGAAGGATACAGTCTGCTTGCTGACCACCAGGTTGAAGTTCACTCTCAATCTCTTGGAGCAGCTCAAAGTCAGGCATCATGAGGTGACGGTGAACCGTGATGTTCTCATACTGCCCGTCTTTGGCCAGAGGGTTTTTAGTGCCATCGGTACCAAACAGCACCAGAGCCACCTCGTCTTTATTCTCAGCAAACACCTGAAATGTAGAAAAACAGCTTTATTTACGTCCTGTTTAATAGCACATATGTGACCCTGGACCACAAAACCAGTCTCGAGTCGCACGGGTATATTTGTGGCAATAGCCAACAATACATTGTATGGGTCAAAATTATAGATTTTTCTTTTATGTCAAAAATCATTAGGATATTAAGTAAAGATCATGTTCCATTAAGATATTTTGTAAATTTCCTACCGTAAATATAAAAAATATATATTTTTGTGAGTGGATGCAGCAAAGAACATAAATGAACAACTTTAATGGCGATTTTCTCAAAGTTTAGATTTTTTTGCACTCTCAGATTCCAGATTTACAATAGTTGTATCTCGACCAAATATTGTCCTATCCATACATCAATTGAAAGCTTATTTATTCAGATTTCAGATGATGTATAAATCTCAATTTCAAAAAATGCACCCTTGTGACTTGTTTTGTGGTCCAGGGTCACATATTATAAATAAATTGAGAACATTGAGTACAAACCTGGCGCTGGACGAACTTCTGGATTACTTTTTTGGCTTGTTCAAAGGGCGGTTCATGACCCGGCTCAGAGTTGCTCATGGAGAAACCCACGTCCATGCACAGCACCAACGCTGACTACAGAAAGAGAACAAAAGACAAACACAGATGAGGGTACGTGCAGAAAAAGAATAGTTCACCTCGTAATTTTATGGAAGCTTGTTTCCGCAACGGAATAAAAAAGCAATGTATAAATATTACTGCAAGATTTTATCTCACAATTGTGAATTTTTTCTCCTAATTGCAAGTTTATATCTCACAACTGTAAATTTATTTCTCGCAATTCCAACCTTTTCAGAATAGTGAGATATAAACTTGGAATTGTGAGAAAAGAAGTCAGAATTGTGGGATATAATATATCTTGCAATTAAAAAATGCAATCGCAACTTTTCAACTTACAATTCTGACTCTCAGTTCCGAGTTTATCTCTCACAATTCTGATTTTTTCTCAGAATTGTGAGATAAAAAGTCCCAGTTATCTTATCTTTTTATTCTGTGGTGGAAACAAGCTTTCAAGTCAAGTCACCGTCATTTATATAGCGCTTTTTACAATACAGATTGTTTCAAAGCAGCTTTACAGAGAGACAAAGTTTGTTTCTAGAAGAAAAAGTGTCACAGTCCAGCTTAAGTGAGTTCAGTGATGGTTCATTTTTGTTGTAAAAAAGTTATTAAGCTTTCATAGAATTATTCTTCACTTTTTCAGAGAGAGAGAGAGAGAGAGAGAGAGAGAGAGAGAGAGTAAATATGTTAATATGGTTTGTAACAACATGTAATTGAGAAAATTATGACAATTATCTTTTTAATACTATGAGATTAAATGAGACATGTCTCATATTAATATTTCTCCTGAGAAAAAGCTCACACGTGTCTCTTGTAGAGGTTCAGAAAATGTCTCAAGCTTTGTTCAAATGTTAAACAAAAGATACTAAAACAATAGCATTTAAGATTTTACTCGAGATCTCAATATAAACAGAAACATTTTCATTAAATATTCCAATGAGCAAATGAGCAATCCACATAATACATCTATTATAGCATTCGTAATATTCAAAATATAAATCCTATCAATTTTAATTTACCCATCTGATATAAATTTGAATATTAAACGATACATAAATCTGCAGATAATAACTTAAATATGACACTTGTACATTTTAGGAGTAACTTAAGTGTGTGAAATGTTCTGTTCTGTGTGAATACGGACATAAATACAAACCAGATGGTGAATCTGTCTTATGTACTATGTGTCTCAGAAAAGTTAAGTCATTATTTATTAATAATAAAACAAGCTTTTGATTATGAAGACCAAGAATGACTAAATTACCTTCGCCGCTCGCGCCATCTCTGCTGGTTTCCGTCTGTTATTGTTCCGGGTGAGTAAATGAACGGACGATACAAGGTTCCGCCTCAGACAGCGAAACAAAACGATAATAAACCCCCCAAAACGTTTGTGTTCCTATATTCCAGGACACTTGATAATTAAATATAAATATATATATATAATTAATTATATTAGATATAATTTAAAACACAGTTTTAAACTTCGAGTAAACGATTGTTTACCTCAACCATAGACTGTAAAAAAAATACCTCAACCTGTAAGAGAAGCGCTCGGGGATTATGCAAAACATTGGAGTAATCAGTATGCTTGAATACTGAATATATCTGTTTGAAGCTTCATCTTATACTAGATGAAGCATGTTCTATGTGGGTCAAACTACATTCATATATCCAGTCATAACATGAACATTACAGTATCCGCAGGGCAAATCACATGGCTGGATAGACATGCAATGTCATGCATGTAGCCTTTTGAAATTGGGTGTGATTGTTTTTGATGTAGCCTATGTGATTTCACCAAATGCATCATGTTTATAGATCAACATTACAACATTCAATCAACAAATACGATTTGACGGACAAGTTTACAGTTTATGCCAAGTTTAAGCTGTAGAAGTAGAGTTGATGCTTCTACATTGGTGTTATTGTTTTTTTTCTTTTCTTTCTAAGGTACGTAAAATATATTTAAAAGCCTACACCTGGCTTAATCTAAACCCTGTCTGTGAAACCAGGCCTATGAGTTTAACAAAGGTAAATTGTTTGCTTGCATACAAAAAAGGCCTTTGGATTACAAACTGTTTTTAAACATTAAAAAAGTTAGTAAATGATTACGTTCTTGTTGTGAAGAAAAAAGAAACATCAAAATATATTTTCCTTCATCACTAATGCATACAACAGAGAGTTAAACCTGGTGAGCAAGGGAAAAAAAAAAATTTTTTTTAGTATTACTTTCCTACAATACTTTTTTTTCTTCAGGCAATTTCATCTGTAAAATTCCTAAGTTATAAATTCTGCAAAGGATTTTCAACATTTTTTGTTTTGTAGATCACAACAGACACACAAACCTGACATGAAAATACAGGAATATGACTTTTATTGTCTCTTCTGAGCATTACTGCACAATGAAAGTGCAAAGTCAGAAACAAAGGAAAAAATACAAAAAGTTTACACAAAATTCTTAACTAACCAAACACATGTTAAAAGTAACACACATTTCTCATAATGCATTTGATTTGAAATTATTTAAAATGTTCTTTTGAAGCCAAAGAACTGGTTATGAACATATTTTTTGGAATAACTGTCTGCCCCATATATAATCATAAACACACACACACACACACAATGTTCTGCACATAAATTCTCTTCGGGATTCGTCGTTAGTAAGCAAATTAAAACTACTTAGTATGCAGGGCTCTCACAATCTCACAAATAATCAGTTTAATTGCATATATATATGGCTTAGTTTTACAGGAGGTTATGAAAAGCATGTACTCCGCTGTTCTTTCCTTAACCCTTCTGATGTACAGAAAAACATTTTTAATTAAAATAAAACATGCAAACTGTTAAAATAAATGGTAACACTTTACAATAAGGTTCCATTCGTTAACATGAAATAACAATGAAAAATACTTCTAAAGCTTTCAATATTTACTAATAGATTTTTAAAATCAATAGTTGTATTGTTAATATTTAATGGTTCTGAGTCAACAATGAGTAGATGTATTGTTGTTATTAAGTAACGTTAATAAAGATTAATAAGTACTGTATTGTTCGTTAGTTAATGCATTAACTAATAGGACCTTATTGTAAAGTATTACCCAAATAAATACAATAAAACAGAAAAGAATAAATATTTTAAATACACATCTTTAAGAAAGTTTGAAAGTCTGACATACAGTATGAAAACACGGTTTCATAAAAAACAACAGCTGAGGGTGTGTTCACACTTGGCAGGTTTGGTTCGATTAAAACGAACTTGGCTGCGGTTCGACTGTAATATGAATGCAAAGACATCTAAATTAACCAAAAACAGGACGTGATGTCACAAGATGTGACCCTTAAATGCACAGAATGCTCAAGGATACCTGGTTCTTCTCATTATAGGAGCTAAGTTACCCAAAAAACCAATAGAACTGAGCTACTAGTGTGAACACACCCTAAGATATAAGCTATAAGAAAAACAAAACAAAAGTTTGGCCCAGGATCCTAAATTAATACTCGCCAAGTGGCAATAAACAGGATCACGCTGAGCCCTGTGAGTGCTAGAAATCAGGAATGGTGAGAGAACATTGTGCTTGGTATGTTTTTCGTCTTCAAACCAAACTTGGGTCTCCAGCCGACAAAGTTTAAATCCCGTCTGGCTAGTGCTCTTCCCATAATGTTCAGGCATTAGGTCAGTAGGTGGAGATTAGGAGGAGAGTCATTGGTGGCTGTTTAAACACATTTGCAATCCAGTGAAAGCAATCTAGTCGAATGTGTTTTCAACTACCTTTAAGGCTTAATATAATTTAAACGGATGAGTTATAAAACAATTCACCCCCCTCACAGTCGTCATGAAGGGCAGAATTAGCTATATAGACCAAAACCACTTTTTGCACCAGGCTGTAAACATAGTTTTTTCTGCTGTAAAGTTGGGCATTTTAACATGGGGGTTTATGGGATTGAATCTCTTTTGGAGCCTGTCTCTAGTGGCCAGTCGATGAATTGCAGTTTAAGTCACTTCCGTGTTGGATTCAAGAGAGACAGGAAGGTTGCCGCTTGCTTCAAACCAAACTTGGGTCTTGAGCCGACAAAGTTTAAAACGTGTCTGGCAAGTGAGCTTCCCATAATGTGTACGCATTAAGTCTTTTGTGGCTGTTCGAATACATTTGCAATCCTATGAAAACAATCCCAAAACAGCTTTCCTGTAGCTCAAACAATAGAGCGTTGGCGCTTGCAATGCCAAGGTCATGGGTTTGTTTCCCAGGAGTTTTTAACAACCTCTGGAAGTGGTCAAAAGTGGACAAGCTCAAAACGTTTTAAACCCATTTTACACCTGTATCTAGACCTGTCCACTTGTGATCCGATCGATCAAAACGCATCTTAATACCAGGTGTAAACAGGGCATAACACTCGCCAAGTGCCAGTAAACAGGACCGATAACCAGCTGAGAAAATCTATTCACACCGAGGATGTTTGCAGCGACTTTCCCTGCAGACTCCCAGAGATTGTGTCCGAGTCCAGCAGCTCGACTATGCTGTATGGTGAACAGTCCTCTAAACCGAGCTTCCCACAAGCCCACCCGCAGAACCCCTTCTCTAAATCCCTGACGGACGTCCACCACTCGCTGAAAGCCCAGGACACCTGCACCACGGCCGAGTAAAGAGCCAGCGACAGAGACAGCGTCACGATGAGCACCGGATAGAAGATGATGAGGAAGGGGCACACCGTGATTTTGTGGCAGAACGTCCGTTCCTCGTTGTACACCAGGAAAATATTGTACCACGTGAGAGTCCCGTAGTAGAACGAGGTGATGAAGGACAGGACGAAGACTACGGGAGCACAGGAGAGACTCCACAGGACGACGTGAGGACCCTGAGACACGCCGAATCCACACGAGCGACTCGATCCGTCTCGAGCGTCGCATTCGGCATCCAGCCGCTCCTTTGACCTCGCCATCTCACGCAACTCTCTCTCCGTGAGCGTCACGTGAATGTCCACCATCTGACCTTTCTTCTTTCCACGCGTGATGGTCCCTGTGAGCGTCACGTAGCGACTGTCTGGAGGCACAGCCCAGCCTAAGGAGGTCAAGACATTTAATTTACAATGAGACCGAATGCATTCTGTCTAATGCATTTGCTATTATAGGACAATTAATATTCAGTATATTATTGATTTAACTGCGCTGAGTCTGACACTATATCAGATGAGAACACAATTGGAGCTGAACTGAGCTGAAAAATAACTTAAGTTTGCAACATCAACACTTATTGAACTGAACTGAATCAACACTGAACTGAATTGAGCTGAATAATGACACGATTGTCTTCTGTAGTGCTGAAATCAGCTTGTTTCATAATTAATTTTCCTGTTTATTACTGTGAAGCTGCTTTGAAACAAGCTGTATTGTATAAAGCGCTGTAGAAATATAAATGCAACTTAAATGAGGAATCAAATATTTCTTGACCTTTTAAGATAAAATAGTTGAAAACACAACTTCTTTAGTAACTTTCTGAACTCAAAACTTCATCCTCTTATGAAGAAATAGCATTTTGTCGCTGTTCGATGAAAAACGTACCTTCACTTTTAGCAATTTCAACTTTTCAGCAACTTTTAACAAATGACAGAAGGCCATGTATGGTTCTGAAAGTGAGTGGCTAATTATGTTACTTTTAAAATTTATTTTGTAAGATTGTTAATAAGAAAAAGTGTTTTTTCCATGCTCTTTTTGACACATTTTTGTTTTGTTTTTTGCATCAGAATGCACCGATTTATTGAAACTAAACTGCAAAAATAAAAAGTTTTGGTTAGGATAAGGCACAAAATGTTAGTGGGTTGGTAAGAATCATTAATGTTTTTGAAAAAAAGTCTCTTCTGCTCATCAAAGCTGCATTTATTTGATCAAAAAAAGCAGAAATATTGTGAAATATTATTATAATTTTAAATAAGTGTTTTCTATGTGAATATATAGTAAAGTGTAATTTATTCCTGTGATCAAAGCTGAATTTTCAGCATGTGGTATTTTACTCCAGTCTTCAGTGTCACATGATCCTTCAGAAATCATTCTAATATGATGATTTGATGCTCAAGAAACATTTATTATTATTATTATTATTATTATTATCATCAATGTTGAAAACATTTGTGCACATTTTTGTGTAAACCGTGATACATTTTTTCATCACGATTATTTGATGAAAAGTTTCAAAAGAACAGCATTCACTTGAAATAGAAATCATCACTTTTAATCAATGCATCCTCTCTCAATAAAAGTATTATTTAAAAATGTTTAATAAATCATACTAACCCCAAACTGGTGTAGGTGTAGTTCATTACATTACCTATTTATAACCACAAAGTGTCATGATACTTTTTATCTTCATTTTGAACAATATGTTTGTTGATTTTTAAGCTTCCCTTTGATATTTTGTTTAATAATGGGAAGACATTCCTGCACTTTAAAATGTGGCTTATGTGTCCAAATCCTTTTTTTTCCCAGGAAAGAGAGATAGCATGCTTCACCTTCACTGCTGGGGTTGTTGAGAAATGTAGCCCCTTCTTCAGAGTTCCTCTCTCCAGCTTCACTATCTGCTCCATGCTCTTCACCAGCGGCTCCCTCTGGATCCGAGCGGTAGACGATGATGGACTCCGGCCGGTGTTCTCGCTTTCTCCTTTTCCGTCGAGTGCTGGTCCCACTGATTCCTACATCCATCTGCCCATCCGAGACCTCAGATCGAACAGACTCCAGCTGCTCCATGCTCCGGTTTACTGTCTCACAAGCTTTGAGAAGAGCTACAACTTAAGAGAGAATATGAAAAGGCTATTTACTCCATTCACACACGATAAGCCTGTGAGAAAGAGAGAACATCATGATGCACAGTTGGCATGCATTCAATCAAATGGGAAAAATTACATTATTTAGTCTCATTTGAACTAAAAGGTAATGTAAGTAAGTTTATAAAAGACAAGCCTTGTCAAGTTGGGGCAAGTTGTCAAATTTTTCAAAATGTTATAAATGTATTCACAGTGTAATATCCGGTAGGGGTGAAGGTGTATTAAAACTTTTATTGATTTTCCTGAACAATAACAGTGAACATGTACCAGTGTTGTTATTGTTAACTAAAATGAAAAATAAGTTTTTGTTAATTGAAAAAAGTAGTTCTGTCAAATCGATTAATCGTGATTAATTGCAACTAACATAAAAGTTTGTAAATATATAATATATGTGTGATATATGTGTGACACACAAACTTTTATGTTAGATGTGATTAATCACGATTAATCAATTTGACAGAACTACTTTTTTCAGTTAACAAAAAAAATATTTTTCATTTTAGTTAATAACAGCACAAAAATAAAGCTGATTAATCGCACCGATTTGATCGATATGAACATAAAAAGTTTGTTAATGTATATATATATACACACACACACACACACACACACACTCACACACAAACTTTTATGTTAGATGTGAATAATCGATTTGACAGCAATAAAATAAAGTACAATAAAATATAAAAATTAGAAACTGGAATAAAATAACTTCTAAAATTACTAAAACTGAAGTAAAAATAAATTAAATCTGAATAGAAAAACTGATAAAAAATTACAAAAGCACATGACAAAAAGACAAACTTAAACTAAAACGAAAATATAAAAATTAAAGCTAATTTAAAATATTAATAATTGCTAAAATAGTATATAAATAATACTAAAATAACACTGAAATATATATGTTTTTGTTGGAAACAACACCCTTCCGTCAGCGAGCTGGGTCTCAATCAGCTCTATTGTCAGAGAAACAAAGACATACAGGAGACAACGGAATCGCACTGTCAATCATAGGATTGTGTTTTAATAAAATAGCGTCTAAAACTAAAAATCCTTCATTTTTAATCCCATTGAGATAGCGGTTTATTTTAAATCAGTGTATTGTAATGCCTGAGCGTCAGGCGGAGGCTGTTTTTGTCTCAGCTTATCCGCTCTGGTTTTAATAATCACACCCTGATCTACTGTAAGAAGCGTCTTATTCACAAACACAAGAAGATCCTGCTTAATTCATAACCTTATTCGCACCTACCAGATGCACATGCATGAAAGAACCGCTGTGAAAACTCTTACGATGAAGTGTTTAGCTTGGTTAAATGTCCAACAGCAGCCGCCATACAGATGCGCCTGGGCCACAATGTACACAAGTCCCGCCCATTAACTCTGGAACGCCCAATCAGACGACGATAAATCGAAGTCCCTCCTCCAGCCAAATCCACTGTAAATAAAATTGATGAGAGTAAATAAAATTGATCCACTGTAAATAATAAATAAAATAGATAAAATATTTGAACTATATGCAGACGTACACACAAAAAATACTGATTGTAATAATAAATGTAGCAATAAACGTAGTAGTATTTCACCGGAAAATCGTTTGTACTGCTAGCATTTATTATTACAATCAGTATTTTTTTCTAAATATTATTTTTAAATTGCGTGTATTTGTGTGTACGTCTGCATTTATTTCAATATGATATCATTATTAAAAACTTTGATTGCACATGGTTAAATCTGTTTCATTATTTATTCAGAAAACAAGTAACGACTTGTCTCACGCCAGGCTAACCAAATTAACTTATTTAATAATTTTTTTATATTTATTATTACATTTATTTGAAACTGATCTGATTCGCGAGTATGTCGCATAGACTGTATGTCGTCATCACACATGAAATTCAGAATCTCGTGCAGCAACGGACGTTTTAACTGACGCGCTCGAGCTCCGTATATACGCACAATATTCGCCTTTCAATTCCATATTTGAGTTATATAATATATCAAGACTGGAAAATAGGTCTATTTACGTGATATTTGTGGTATTTTAAAGACCTGTGTGTGTTTTTATCGGGTTTGAATGGAGGAGCAGACGGGAAATCAACTGGACAACCTGCTGCTTCAGTTAGGTGATGAGTTCGCTTCATTAAATCTTTTTATTTTTTTTACATACCGGTTCTTTGACAATTTTAACTTGATATGTACTTTATACTGTTTTATCTACGACAGGTATAGAGACTCGAGAACTTGCTCAGAGGAATAATGACCTTAAACAACAAATACAAAGTAAGTTTTTAGGAACATCTCACTGAAAACATTGGATAAGCCTTGGACAAAAAAGCTCCCCTAATCACAAACACACATATAATAATAATAATAATAATAATAATAATAGTTTGTTTTCATCAAATGTTCTGTCTGTTTTGTTTTTAGTTTGTGAGTCCAACATTCAGGAAAAGAAGGATTACATTAAGACAACACAACTTACCATCAGCAAACTCGATGAGGAGATCCAGCAAAAACAAAACACTGGGAAGTTTATCAAAGAAAACACAAAAAAGTATGGCAAAGTGTGACTGACAATATTTTTATTTTCCAATCTCAAACTTAGCATAATATAGTTTAATATGAATATTTTGTTCTGTTATCAGTCAACAGAGAACAGGAAATCTGCTGCTTCAGTATGAAAAGACACTGGAAGCTGAGCTAGAGAAGAGACAGAACAGCTATAAGCAAGACATGTAGGTTCAACATGAAGTACCATCACGGTGTTGTACGGTGACGGAGAGAGCTCAACAAGACACATGCGACTAGAAACAAGTAATAAAAACTCGTTGAGTGTTTTAGCGCAATTTTCTGACCTCATGGGATCACAACACTAAGAGATAGTAAATCTTTTCCTGGATTTTTTTTGTGCGTTCCCGAGATTAGACCTTCCTTAACATAATGCCGAAAACCCGAAGTCTCTAGGTGGTCTGGTTGAGGAGTAGATAGAAGTGCAAGATTGGTGCGCACAGACAGAACAGAAATCATGAGTTAACAATCGCAATTTTGTCCGGTGGAAAATTGCGCTAAAAACACCAGTAAATTAAGAAAACATCTTCATTAGTTTGACAACACATGTGCTCCAAATACTCACACCGCAACCAAATACAGAAATGAGCTGTAAATACTCACAACACAACAAATACTCACAACGCAACCAAATACAGAAACACGCTTCAAATACTCACAACACAACAAATACTCACAACGCAACCAAATACAGAAACATGCTTCAAATACTCACAACACAACAAATACAGAAACATGCTTCAAATACTCACAACACAACAAATACAGAGACACGCTTCAAATACTCACAACGCAACCAAATACAGAAACATGCTTCAAATACTCACAACACAACAAATACAGAAACACACTTCAAATACTCACAACGCAACCAAATACAGAAACATGCTTCAAATACTCACAACATAACAAATACAGAAACACGCTTCAAATACTCACAACGCAACCAAATACAGAAACATGCTTCAAATACTCACAACACAACAAATACTCACAACACAACAAATACAGAAACACGCTTTAAATACTCACAACACAACAAATACTCACAACGCAACCAAATACAGAAACTCGCTTCAAATACTCAAAACACAACAAATACTCACAACGCAACCAAATACAGAAACACGCTTCAAATACTCAAAACACAACAAATACTCACAACACAACAAATACAGAAACACGCTTCAAGTACTCACAACACAACAAATACTCACAACGCAACCAAATACAGAAACACGCCTCAAATACAACACAACAAATACTTACAACACAACAAATACAGAAACACGCTGCAAATACTCACAACACAACAAATACTCACAACGCAACCAAATACAGAAACACGCTTCAAATACTCACAACACAACAAATACAGAAACACGCTTCAAATACTCACAACACAACAAATACTCACAACGCAACCAAATACAGAAACACGCTTCAAGTACTCACGACACAACAAATACTCACAACGCAACCAAATACAGAAACACGCCTCAAATACAACACAACAAATACTCACAACACAACAAATACAGAAACACGCTGCAAATACTCACAACACAACAAATACTCACAACGCAACCAAATACAGAAACACGCTTCAAATACTCACAACGCAACCAAATACAGAAACACGCTTCAAATACTCACAACACAACAAATACAGAAACAAGCTGCAAATACTCACAACGCAACCAAATACTGTTTCTGTATTTGGTTGCATTGTGTGTGGCACATGTGTTGTCAAACTGATGAAGATGTTTTCTTAATTTGCTGGTGTTTTTTCTATTTGTATGTGTTTTCTTCAGTTGCAGCGCATTGAGCTCTCTCCGCCACTGTAGTGTTGCGCTTGAATGAACTTAACCCTGACATAGGAAAAATCTATTAAAAACTAGAACAGTTTATTAAACATTTAGAGAGAAAAAAATCTATAAAAAAAAGATATTTGACACACCAGGCTTTTATGACTCATAGTTTGATATAGTTGGAATATGGATCTCATACTCAAGGAGGAAAAACATCTCAATGTTATTCAGAGGTCCAAACTGAGCAAAAATTAAATTAAATTAAATTCTGATAGCTTGTAATGCAAATCAATGAGATCTTTATAACAGTATAATAGACTACTTATATAAAATGCATATACATATCAGTTTTTTACCCAATAATATATCTAAGATGATTTATGATCAAAGATCTATATTTCAAAACATAATAATGCAATACAATGATGATTGACAGAAAATTAAATGTTCCTCAAAAGCCTGATGGATCATATTTTATACTTCCTTAAGTTGATTCAGTCCAGTTAGTGTTCATTTTGAAATATTACTAACGGAATAAAAAGTTTTTCTTATGTTTACTTTATAAAAACCAGCAAAAAGACACATGAAGCACGACCTGAAGATTAACGTTTTCACAATTATACTAAAAGGCCTTTTACTTGCTAAAAACATAAACTATAGGCATGTAGTCGATTGTGTGCGACATGTTTTTCAGTAAAGTTCTGATCATGTTGAGGCCTTAGAAGAAATTCACGTATCAAACATGATACAGTAGGCTTTATAAGGCTAAAGATGTTTGGTCTTTGAAGGAAAATGTTCCAGGAGAGAATCGAGAGCTACAGGAGTGTGTTTCAGCAGTATAAGGATCGATACTGTCAGAGCTCACAAGCTCAAAAACTGCTGAAGGCTCAAGCTGAGAATGAGGAAATCGAAAGGAGAATGAGAGGAATAGAAGAACAAATAATGGAGAAGGAGAGAGAACTGACAGCAGCTCTAGGTAACTCTGTCCTTAAAGTAACGGTTCATTCAAAAAAAAAAAAAAATCATGTTGTTCCAAACAACAGAAATAAAGTTTAAAAGAATAAAACTATTCATTCAACACTTTTTTGACAGGTGAGGAGGAGCCAGTCACTGATGGGGCTGACAGGTATTTTATCTTTACAGCAGATTTGTTTTGTTTTTATCAGAGGTTTGTTGCATTCGTCTAATTAACTTTTTTCTGAAATCGCTATGAAAATAGTAAGTGTCTAGACAATGACGGCCTACAAACTGAAAGCGAGTCGTTTGATGAAATGGTCCCTCATCAAGAGCCCATAACGCAGGTACTTCAGCTGTTGTCCTGAAACTGCATGCACAGCTCCATCTACATTAATTGGGAGAAAAAAAAAATATTCAAAATGGTTTGCTTCTATTTAATACTTGAGAAAAGTTATTGTGAGTTCTGTAACTTTTAGAGGCCTGAAGAATACGCAGATGAGCGCATGGCTGCTGAAGATCCTTCTGAGGCGAGTAAGGTTAAACCTGCAGAAAGTGAATCTCAAATGGACACATTTGCCCCCAGCGTATGGACAAAGAGAGAAACTGTAGAAGGTAAACACCAGCATAATATTAATATTTTGAAAGCATCACAAGATAAACCACAATAAGCACACAGATTTATTGATCACAATCGAGTTTTCCTTTCATTATAGATCAAATGCAAGAAGGCGATCAGAGTCAGTCAGTGAACGTGAATGAACCGGTATAGTTGAAATACAGACAACTTGTTTTAAATTATTAAAATATTCCCCACCGGTCATGTTTGTAATAATTAAGTTATTTTTATATTTTTGAAAGAAGTCTGTTCTATTCATAGATCACATCTATTCATGTAATTTTTTACATTTTCAGCATCATTACTCTAGTCTTCAGTGTCACATGATCCTTCAGAAATCATTCTAATATGCTAGCTCCTCAATTATTAATTATGGTTCTTATTATTAGTGTTGAAAACGGCTTAATGTTTTCATGGGAAACCGTGATCCTTTTTTTCACAATTCTTTGATGAATAGAAAGTTCAAAAGAAATTTTATTTGAAATAGAAATCACATGATGTCTTTACTGTCACTTTTGATCAAGTTGATGCATCTTTGCTGAATAAAAGTATTAATTTCTTTTAAAAAAAAACTTTTAAATTGTATTGTATCACAGTATTCCATAAAATAAAGTAGTTTTCAACATTGATAATCAGAAATGTTTCTTGAGCAGCAAATCATCATATCAGAATGATTTCTGAAGGATCATGTGACACTGAAGACTGGAGTAAAGATGCTGAAAAGTTTTTGCTGTAAGAGACTTCTTTCAAATACATGACTTTTGACCGGAAGTGTACTGTATGTATTCTTATAATTTCTGTTTGGATGAATGCAGCAGGGGAATGTGAATGTGTCATGTGCTTTTGAGCTCATGGTGGAAATATCAGAAGAGGAGGAGGAGGAGAAGGAGGAGGAGAAAGATAGTTTGGAGGCGACCACAGCAGAAACTCATGAGGACACAGTGACTGAGGGTGCCGTCTGCCCTCCTCCCTCACCGGCTAGAATTAAAGCCACACCGACCACCCCGACCTTCTCCTTAAAGTACGACCTGACCTCAGTGTTCATGATGGAGCGCACTGCACCTCTATATGCTGCCGTCTGTCACTTACATTAGTCTAAAGTCAACATGAAACAACATTTGCAACCTACTTTTCTTCATGCATTTTTCAGGGATACACCTAAATTGTGGTGCACAACTCAAGTCAGCTTTATTTCTATTGCGCTTTATACAGTACAGATTGTTTCAAAGCAGCTTCACAGAAATAAACAGAAAAATAACAGAATCAAATATGAGACAAATTCTGCTGTAAAGCAGCTCTAAAAAGACAAGTGTCATTATTCAGCTCAATTCAGTTCAATAACTGTAAAGTTAATCAATTATGAAACAAGTTCAATTCAGCCATAAACAGCTCTACAGAAGACAACACTAGCCGCGTTTTCATTACAGATTTGCACCAAAAAAATTGTGTTTTTTTTCTTCTAAATATCGATAAAAAACTATTTCGAAATGACAGCGTTTCCATTAACCGATGTTACGCAACTAAACGCCATTTTTTCCTCTCATGATAAGCCATTCCAAAAATCATGGTGACGGACGTTGGTAGGTTTATATATATCACATTATTATTATTAATGGAAGGAGACGTATGTGTGTTATCCAATCATTAATGGTAAGGACAGACCCTTATACTGTGAGCAGCTCATATGAGGTGTTTCTGGGTGTTTCTCCCTCATTTCTGCTTCGAGGTCTTGATTGTGGCATTTCTTTGAGGTTTAGAATCCAGTATTCCTGTAATTCTTTTGTCTTTTATGAATTTAATAAAGAACTGTCTCGTATTCTGTCCAAACACACCGCGTCATCTACGTCAGCTGACCTGGAAATGCGCAAAAACTGTTTCCATTGCAGTTTTGCGAAATATTTCTTTTTGAATTGCCTGAAAAACCACCTCATGCGAGCGTAAAACTATTTTTGCGATGAATGGGAGTTTCTGCGAAACTGACGTGTTTCCATTGGGCGTATTTTCAATTTGCAATTTCAATTTGCGCAATTTGAAGGGTAATGGAAACGCGGCTAGTGTCATTATTCAGCTCAATTCACTTCAAGTTTTGTTCTCATCCAATAGTGTCAGTGCAGTCAAATTAGTAATATTACTGAATATTAAGTGTCTTCTAAACTAGTCTTTAAGTGCAGGGATTGTGAATGTCAACCAAAAAGGATTTAGAGGCAATGTTTAATCTTGATTTTATTTGCTTTAACATGCTCTGATGATGCATCATTCACAAGAGCAGGGACATGTATCAGAAAGTAAACACGTTTTAATAGAACTATTTTGATTACTGTTCGATCTGTTAACAGCAACAGTCCCAGATGCTCACCTGGACGACAGGAGATCTCGGACACCAAGTCGCCAGCTTTCGTCTTCTCCATGATGTCTGGTCCAAACACACCTGCGTTCTCCAAGCTGGGCTGCGACTTCGACGTGGGATCGGCAGCAGAAGAGGTGAACTTCAGAAGCTGGAAGACTCACACGTGCATTGTTTCATTAAAGAGTTTCATCATTTAATTTGTGTGTGTGTGTGTGTTGTAGGCATCTCCATTTAACTTCACAAGCTCCTATTTCAGCGAAAAGGTATTTCTGGAGAAATGTTTGTGTTTAATGGCTGAATGTTTGAAATGTTTGAAAGCTGATTTTGTATTTCTGGGAACAGAAGTCACCAGGATCAGCACCCAAGTTCTCAGGTGAAGTATGATTCATGAGTAATATCTACACTACCTGTCAAAAGTTTGGAATAATTACGTTTTTTTCAAAGAAGTCATTTATTATGAATATCAAAAATACAGTAAAAACAGTCATTGTCAATATTATAATTCAAAATAACGTTTTTCTATGTGAATATACAGTAAAATGTAATTTATTCCTGTGATCAAAGCTGAATTTTCAACATCAACGCTTTTTGTGGGAACCTTGATAATTAAATGTGATTATATGTGAAATATTTTTTGATGAATAGAAAGTTCAAAAGAACAGCATTTATGTAAAACAGAAATATTTTGATCAATTTAATGCATCCTTGCTGAATTCTTGAAAAAATTAAAGAAATGCTGAAAATTCAGCTTTGATCACAGGAATAAATGACATTGTACAATATGTTCAACATAGAATACGGTTACTTTAAACTGTAATAAATATTTCACGATATTACTGTAGTTTTAATAAAGTAAATGCAGCCTTGATGAGCAAGAGACTTCATTTAAAAACAAAAAAATGATTCCAAATTATAAATTATATTTAGCCTAAATGGTTCTATATACATAAGTCAAGAGTCTAGAGTTGATGCTGTTGTTTCTCTCCAAGGTTTCCTGTTTGATGAAGCCGAGAGTCGTCAGGAGGAGTTCTCCTTCTCGTTCGGGATGGAGAGCCCTCAGAAGAGCTCATCCACACAGGACACTTCAGGACCGGCTGATTCCTTTCCCTTTTCATTCAGCTTTGGAAAATTATAACTTCACAAACATAAATCTCATCCATATAGCCGTACTTCAGAGATGTGTTCAAACGTCTGTTGACGTTACATTCTACACTATATGTTGTATGTTTGTTAAATATATGTTTATAACAGTTACACACGGCAATATTTACTGCAGATTCTGCTCTTTTTGTTCACTGCTGCAATTTTAGTTTGAGCAACATGATTCAAAATAACTTATAGATCATTTCAATATACGCTTATACTTCAATGCATGCATTATAATTAATAGGAAATTAAAGGAATGTTTTGAATTCTTGCATGTTCTCATTAAATGTATTTGGTGCTAATTTGTTACTGAAAATATAACAGCACTGAAAAACTATTTCGAATTGTTTTCCCTCTACTTACAACACAGCAAGGTATTTTTAAATATATTTTTTTATTATAGATTGTAGTATACATGTATTTTTTATTAAATGACAGTACATTCCTTTTAATATGACATTCATCATTTACATGTTAGATTGTGATGGCTTACATTTACAGACAGAAACTGAATCATTTACTGTACACTTCTGGAGATTTCAGTAAAATAACCATTTCATAGTTGTTGACAGTAATACGAAAGTCTGCTAAACATGGAAGATTGGAATATTCTGACAAAACCTGTCAAGAACACCTCCAGTTGCATAAACACAGTCACTATGTTAAGACTATCTTAAGAACTAGTGAACAAATAGCAGTTACTGTAGATAAGATATCCAATTCACATTAAACTGATCTAACTTTTATCTATCTTGACTTTAAATTATTTTTATTCTATATAACTAATTTTTAAGACTAGTCTTAGCCAAGCCGTTTACGCAACCGGCCACAGATGACTATAGTCTGAGCAGTTTATTCACCTGGCCAAAGCAGGCCATATTAAACCCCCAAAATCGGGAGAAAAATTACGTTTTGCACAAAATGAAATTTTTAGGATCTTTATGATTTTAGCATTGTGAAATTTAATGACAATTAAACCAAAAAATCTCATTCTTAATACTGCAATGCTAAACATGTTGGTGAGTATGAAAATAATGTCACAATGCAAAAATAAAATTTTTTTTTACTTTCATTCGCCTGTTTTACACTCATACCTGGTTCATTACAGCGATTATTTTCTAGACTTTTTTTTTAATGAATGTCAATGTAGAGTATTAAATACTGGGGATGTAAAACATGCTGCACTAGAACTATCTATTGCTTCACATTAATCACGTTGCATAGACAGACACAATATCACAGACACAACACTGAAGCTCACAGACACACATCACCTGTTCTAATGTTTCACAATCACAGCACCTGGTTCACAATCTCCACCTTTACCTGCGACATCAAACCATTCCCCGCATGGAAAAGCTGCAGGAATAAAGATTGGCCAGGAAATAGACAGTAAAATCTGCAGAAACTTTTATCAACTAACAGCAGCAGTTTAGTGTAAAGAATAAACACAGTTACCGTCTACACTGAAAGTGACCGGTGTTGCACTTGCATTGCACAAGGAAAATACATTTTTGAACAGCAAAATAACTTTACATTGCCACAGTTGTGTATGCATATAGTTAACAACAAGGTGATTTTAATTAGAGGACCAGAAACATCACGAGCTGGCTTTGATGAAACGGTCTAAAGTGATTCAAATATATAACAAATTAAATGTATAGCAATAGTTTCACACTATTATTTATTTAAATCGAGCGGAAACAGACGTGTGGTTTCTCCAAGTGTAGTCCTTTCACTGAGACGTGTTTTTGTCCTGCTTTTCTAAAGACGCTCTAATAAGTGCATACATTTGAACACGGAAGTATTTGAAAACGATGACGCATGTTTAGTCACGATCATACGACGCGAAGCGAAGGGATCTTGAATCAGTCTGTAGGGGTTGTATTCGCTATAATAACCGCCTCGCTCTACATTATCCCGCTTATTACATGGCTACCTACCAAATAAATCAATAATTTGACACAAAATATTAATTTAAAAAAGTAGTTTATTGATTTAAAAACGATTGTATTGCTTCCGCTAAAGAAAATAGTCCGTTCCGTCTCTACGGTTAGAATCCTGCGTCCATAGCAACGCTCTGTTTTCCATGGCAACGGTGTGTTATACTTAGCAGCGGTCTGTTATCAAGAAATAACACACCGCATTCTACATTAGAATTCAACCAAGCCATGTAATAATGATAGATACGTTATCTATGGTTGTACCAGGTTTATTGCGCCTGCTATTTACTTCCATAATGTTGTTAAAAATAAATGTTACTTTGTACAATCTTCATATTACATTCCTGCAGATATGACAGAAAATGTACTTGTGATTGTGGCAAAACATGAGGAGAGTTGTGTTTTAGACCAAACATGGAATGGCGATCAAGTGTGAACTGGACGCATTCAATGGTGAGATATTTAGCAAATAAAATAATCGTGGCAGAAGAATAGCTTGAGGAATTTATAATATTTGGTCTCTCGGTATCATCTCAGTGAGCTTTTACGCTTAATGCATACATAGTAAGATGATTTAAGCATTTTCAGTAGGGGTGTAACAATATATCGTGTCACAATATATCGCAATACAAAAATGCAACAATATGTTTTGTGGATTGTGACAATATATACTGTGTGTAATTCCCCCAAAATAGAAATTCTGTGTGAGAAAAAAATTCAAGTTTTCAGAGTTTTAGTGTCAGTACTACATTAAACTACTATATATAATGTTGAATATAATGTATAAT
Source organism: Abramis brama (assembly GCF_963993115.1). Classification (NCBI taxonomy): domain Eukaryota; kingdom Metazoa; phylum Chordata; class Actinopteri; order Cypriniformes; family Leuciscidae; genus Abramis; species Abramis brama. Next base: position 42,193,508 of record NC_139970.1, read on the forward strand.
AATGCAATGGGGGAATATTAGTGTGTCCTGATAATGCCAAATGTCTGATGTTACCAGTAAAAAGTGGCTTACATTATTTTAAATATATCTAGTCGTGAGACAATGCAAGCATATTCGTCTAAAATAATTCTGTTTTCAGCTTCAGAATCATGAATATTGTTATTCTGGTGTCTCTATTGTCCTGCATTGGGTTTCCAGAACCAAGTCCAAGACTATTCATTTACACACACAATGTAATACCAAATTTAGCATTTTAATCAACAGTAAATGTTTTGTTAACCTTTTATCATATGTCTTGGAGTATCGCAATAATATCGTATCGTGAGTTCAGTATTGTGATATGTATCGAATCGTGACATGAGGGTCTCGTCACACCCCTAGTTTTCAGACATTTCAGTGTGGACGGAGAGTGTTTAGAAACGAACACGCAGTTTTAATGTAAATGTATCAATAATTCTATTAATTACACTGGGAGTAATCTAGTTTTGGATGCTCTGCATCAGTCCAGCATAAAGATGAAGCAAATACAGGCCACCAATGGAGAAGAAGATCAGGTTCAGGCACACATCGAGTCGTACCCTCCTTCACTCACTAAAGCATCAGGCGTTCACCTGTTTTAACGGAGGAGTGGCAGTCGGGTTGAAGGTCGCTTTAAAACCCGGTGTCGATGCTGAGAGAGCGACGGGTCACGTGTTCGATCTCTCCCGTCACATACTCGTTGAAGGACGTCTGATACTTTGCCAACATCTTCAGCATCAGTCGGAGATTCAGCCACCACTGAGTCTTGGGCATCCGGTGTCTGCAGGGCGAGAGAAACTGCTCACTGATACTGGAACACTTTACAATAAGCTTCATTAGTTAATGTATTAACTAACAATGAGCAATACATTTGTTACAGTAGTTATTAATCTTTGTTAATATTAGTTAATAAAAATACAGCTGTTCAATGTTGGTTCATGTTAGTTCACAGTGCATTAACTAATGTTGACAAATACAACCTTTGATTTTAATAACGTATAAGTAAATGTTGATAGTAATATTACCTAAGATTATTAAATGCTGAAGAAGTATTGTTCATTCTTAGTTCATGTTAATTAATGAAAAAAAAAAAACAAAAAAAAAAAACAAATGTAGTTAACTAATGTTAAGTAATGAAAGTGCTACATTTCTGTATTTAAATTTTAACTTTTTGACTAGGAAAAAGTGTCCCAATCAAGCTGACTTCACCCCTGCTGAACCTGGTGTAGTGTGTGTAATTGTTAGAGTCACTCACACAAAGTCGGTCTGGTCTTTCAGCTCAGTGACGGGACTGAAGGTCAAAACCTTCTTGTACAGGCCGATCACACAGGCCGAGTCTGGGGTGTTAGCAAACACACGACCTGACAGACACAAACACACTCAGTCGTTTCATCTTCTGCAGAAATCTAAAGTTTAAACGGCTGCTCAGAATTAGTTCTGTCATGTGACTAAATACCATTGACTTCAGCAGGAAAACACAAAAACTGATTTATACAGAGATGTTTTGTACAGTTATATTTAGTTTTAAACATCCTCTCACCTAGTCTAAAATTGTCGATCATCTTCTCTGTGAGCCACTGCACGGCTCGAACGCCCAGTTTAGTGCCGTAGTTTCTGTCAAACGGTGTCGGCACTCCACCCTATAAACATCAGAGACACAACATCATTTCTTTCAGCAGAGCCAAACCCCAATGTTGTAATTTCACTTAAAGTCCCTCTGTGGTTAATGTTGTTATTATGTCTATGTGGTGTTTTTAATATGCTTTAAGACAAACCATGTGTAAATTCATAAGTCGACAGCATTGCTGAGTATTTCCTCCTTAAAACTGCAGTGAACCAAAGACAGTCTCAAAAACACGCTTTGAAATCGCTGGTGTTTCTGACGTCACAAACTACCTTGTAACCAATCAGATCAACGTGTGATCGTCAACCAGTGGATCTCTGAGCTGAGTGGAGGCGGGGCTCATTTGCATATTCATAGAACCGCGTATACTAAATGAGGCAAGGGTGTCGAGTTACATTCAAGATATTTTAAGACATGAAGAATTTATTTTCAAGGAAAAGACATTTAAATATGTAATTTTGGTGATCAAAGATGAGTTTTAAGGGATAAAATTATTGACTACAGGGGGACTTTAAAATCTTTTAATAATGCACCATAATTGTACTTTAAGTAATCCATGAAAATTTTTATAACACTTACAATAAGATTCCTATTGTTATCAATGAAAAATGCTTCTAAAGTAATCTCAGTTTAAGTTAATTTCAGCATTTAGTAATACATTATTAAAATCTAAAGCTGTATCTGTTAATATTATTTAATGGACCTGAGCTAACATGAACTAACAATTTTGATTAACTGATGTTAACAAAGATTAATAAACAATGTAACAAATGTATTGCTCATGGTTATTTAATGCATTAACTAATATTAACTAATGGGAGCTTATTGTTTTTCCATGAAAAACTGTGCAGAAGAAATTTGCACTATTATAATGAATGCATGTTTTGAAATCTAAACAATGCCAATCCTAAATATTTTATGCATTAAAGGTTTTTTAAATATGAATAGCTGTTTAGTTGCAAGAAATAACATATTGAAATTAGAATTAGAAACCCTAACCCTAATTACAGTAGGCTCTTTGACACAGTGGGCCCTATTTTAACGATCTGAAACGCAAGTATCAAACGCGAAACGCAAGTAACTTTGTGGGCGGGTCTCGGGCGCTGTTGCTATTATACCGGCGGGATAAATGACTCTTGCGCCCGACGCAAATCTAAAATGGGTTGGTCTGAAGTCGCTTCATTACTCATAGGTGTGGTTTGGGCGTAACCTGAAATAAACCAATCAGAGCGTCATCTCACATTCCCTTTAAGAGCAGGCGCGCTTGTTCCATGGCGGTTTGCTATTATAACGGCGGATTTGCCAGGAGCGGTTCACAGCCGAGGAGACCGACGTTCTCGTCAGGGCGTAAAACACAGAGAAGTGACATTGAGGATGGAGAAACACACCCAAATTAGCTTCGGTTAAACAGGCGTATAATAATTTGGGTAAATGTGTAAGCTAGATTTATGCCTATTTTTTCACATCTTCATGGACACAACAATGATTTCCCTCGTGTGGTAATATTTTTCCTTGTAATTATGGATGGTTTGCAAAAATGAGAACTGCTGCGTCTGTGTGTAGATGAGAGAAGCAAAGTGTATGTGTGTTGTGCACACGCTACATTATGGCCAAGCATGCGCCCTTAAAATAGCCTCTGAATAACGCACCACTGACTTTAGACGAGGTTTCTCCTGGTCTGTGGCGGAATTGTTTTCTGAAACTGCAAAATAGCACCAGGGAACGTTTGCGCCGGAACACGCCTCCTCTTTTCGCTGAACCGCCCCCGGGAGCGCAAGTTCATTCCCTAATTTACCGACGTGCGTCTGTGGAGGGAAAAGTCTGCTGTGCGTGGGGGCAAAATAGGAATGATACATGCGTCGGTGTACAAAGTCATTTGCGCTGGGTGCAAGATAGGGCCCAGTATTTGTGTGTGTAATCAACTATGAAGTGTGCTTCAAACTGAAAAGCAGGTGATTTTTAAGATAATTAATAGGATGCACAGAGATGCTGAAAGGGACCCTTCATACGTCACTTTATTAGTTGTTAAATTACTACGCTGAGCCTGTACCTGCTGCAGATGTCCCAGGACATTGACCCTGCAGTCGAAGACACCTTTGCCCTCTGCCGAGTACAGCTTATGGATGAAATCAGTGGTGTATTGCTCATGGCATTTCTCATTCCTGTGAACAGAGCAGATTTACACTCATGTCATTAAAGGTGCAGTGAGCCGTTCCTGAGAAACACTGGTGAAAATTGAAACCCAAGCAAACAATTTTGTGAATATTTGCTAGATGTCTGTTCTGTGTGTATGCAATTTCGGGTAACACGTTATTTTACAGTGTCCTTGTTACATATGTTACATGTACTTACCATAGTAATAACAGTAAATTATGCATAATTACACGCAACTAACCCTCAACCAAACCCTAATCCTACCCTAACCCTAAGTACATGTAGTAGTTTAATATTACTCAGTACTTAAATATATAATTACACTGTAACAATGACACCTTAAAATAAAGTGTAACCCAATTTCGGATGCAGACGCCATTTCCATCCTGGGAAATTGGTGCGAAATATCTGTCATAAAAATGGAAGTTGCTGCAATCGGGGGATACATCATTTTTCATACATCATAAGAAATTATTAGTTATGATTATATTCCAATAGTTTAGATTATTATATGTGAACCTAAAATATGTGTTGCAGGGCAAAACTGTGTTGTTAATGTGGACTCGTTACCTCAGCACCAGACCTCTCTGGATGTCTTTCTTCATTTTCTCCGTCAAATGCTCCACATTGGTCTAAAAGAAGTGACACAGCAACAGCAAAACAGTGTTTATTCTTCCATGTGTAGATGTGGAGCGTTGGGAAATGTTAACTTATTGTATATTAAACTGCTTTATAAAATGATTATGCCATTAAAATGCACTCTCAATGCCTGTTTTTGTTTGGAAAATGAGTAACAGACTCCATAATATCAGCTAGCACATGGTTAAAACAATAATTATGATACTATCATAGACGATAAACATGGCACAGCCTTACCTTGAGGTCATGGATGTTGAAAGGATCTTCGAAGATGTAAGCGGCGTCCGCTCCGACAGCGATGCCTGTGGTGGTTGCCAGATATCCACAGTATCCACCCATAGTCTCCACCACAAACACTCTCCTCTTGGTCCCTGTGGCCGACTGCTTGATCTTATCACAGCTCTTCATGAAACACAGACCAGCTTCAGATCAAAAACTAGATAACGAATGCAGCGACACGGCATCTTTATTTATAGCTTCTGCGATTAAGGTATGCAGGTGTGCAAGCTTTTCAGATACAAGCCTCGTTTCAAAACCGAAAATGTAAAATGTAATCAAAGCAAGTTTTTGTATTAACCTCCTTTTATTTATTGGAAAGTTTTATATTCATAAATGTAAATGTACAAAAAGCAAACCCCGCTTTGACATCTTCAAACGAGAATTGAATTTGTACTTAAATACAATTTCGATGTCTGTAAATAAGAAAGCTATAAAAATAAAATCTAGAATTTGTGCCATGTTTAATATTGTAATATTATTATTTTTTCTTTTTCTTTTCTTTCTTTTACATCTCTTGGCAAATAATTTTCAATAGGTAAATGAGGCTTCTTTACATCTTTTTCTTGTTGACTATTGAACTTTTTTATTGTTTAAAGGTTTGTCTGTCTTTGTATCTTATGTTTGTTAAAATTTGCAATAAAAAAACTTTAAAAATAAGCATAAAAATACATTTATATTTAAATTTTACATTGATGCTTTTACCGAAATCGATTTCTATTGCATATTCAGTATTTTGCATAGTATCGGTTCATGCATTTCTTGGGAATCAAACCCATGACCTTGAAGTTGCAAGCCAGGACACATAAATATTAGGTGAAATTGTAAGTTTTTTTATTGATTCTTTCTATATTTTCACTGATATCTCACTTGTGATGCATTATGGGATTGCCTTGTCCACAAAGTAAACTGCACATGCAATGCTGCTTTAGCGTTAGGCATCTTACACAGCGTTACACTAAGAGCATTTGTGTTGGTGCACATATGTTGCTCTAAGTGTGTATGTAGGGTTGGGAGACAGAAAAAGGGATTCTCTGAAGCATTGTAATTCTGACACAACTTCAAAAAAATAAATGTTTACAGACGAACCCTAGCAAAATCGTCTACTGTGTATAGGCAGCTCACTAGGTTTGGAAACAGAGCCACAATATTTTCTTGTGTTCTCCATTTCTTGCAAGTTGCATTTAGGTTTAGTAAAATACATATGCCAATAAGAGTAAATCTAAAAGAGAATATCTATGAGTGTTTATGTGTGTTGTGAGTCCTGTACTTACGGCCATCGCTGCATTAACCGCAGTATCGCTGCCCAGACTGAACTCAGTGCCTGGAACATTGTTGCTGATGGTGGCAGGGATGATGCACATGGGAATACATAATTCATCATAACAGCCCCTCGCTTCAACCAACTCCAGTACGCCCTCGTACGCCTGGACACCACAGAAAGTACAGTCAGATATCATAAAGTGCATTCAGATATCAGGAAGTACAGCGAGGACTTTTTTTTGTTGTTGAATTGAAAACTTAATTTTGCGTTTCATGGAAGATAATAAAGGTTGGAAATAGGGCTGGGCGAAACAAATTCAAATTTTATTTCCAAATTTTGACAGTATTCAATAGATATCAAAATGTAAAAACAAAGATTTTTTTGCCCCCCATGAAATCAGCAATAGTAAAAAAAAAAAAAAGGCAGTGACACTTTTACATTTTTACTAAATGAACACAAAAGGAACATTTAAAAATCATATAAACATAAAGGTACCGGAATAAAAATAAGAAATATACAAATATACAAACTTTAGTGCATATATATATATATATACATATATATACATACATATATATATACACATATATATATATATATATATATATATATATATATATATATATATATATATATATATATATATATATATATATATATATATATATATATACATATATATATATATACATATATATATATATACACATATATATATATATACACATATATATATATATATATATATATATATATATATATATATATATATATATATATATATATGGTTGTTGAAGCAACAAAGGAAGCTCTTTGAAGGACAAAGAAACACATTACACAGAATAAGTGTCATGTCTATTAGTTTGCATTAACATGTTTGTGTACCTCAAAACCTCCGACGACAAACAGTGACTGGATGCTGAACTTGTTGAGGTTTTCCACCAGTTTCTCCATGCAGGTGCTGGGAAGGGTTCTGGAGAACATCGAGGGTCACAAAGATGGGATTAAATTAAAGAGCCAGTGAAAAATGCACTGACTTTTAAAGATGACTGACCGTTTAGTTCCCAGCAGAGATCCGCCCTGACCCGTCCAGCCGGCCACCTGATTCCACGACACTTCATTTACCTAAAAAACAGTGGGATTTCATGTTACCATTTCATTAATATTAATATAACTATTGTTCTTTCCAAATAACAGAAAGAGATTATACTACCCCCTTTTGTATATATATATTTTTTTTTTTTTTTCATTTGGATTGCACTCATTTGTTGCATGCATTTGGGAATTATGGATAATAGGATCATTGGTTGGAATCAATGGATGGAATCATGGAATCCAGTCATAGAAATGGAATTTACAGTATACTGTAACATGAAATGTCATGGAATTAAAGCACAAAAATACTATTTTTTAAATACTATACACAGTGCACTAACCCTTTTGCGACCTTATGGACATTTTTGTCTTTTTCAGTTTCGTTTTTTTAAATCACTTTGCCTGTGTTAATGCCAACTGCATAAAATTTGGCACAGGTGTGTATTTTTATTGGAATTTTACTATTTCACTCCCATTTCCTTTAATAAATCTATTTTGCACTAGCAACACAAAATAGTTCCTCTCAGGACCTTTTGGACAAAAATGTCCCCATTGAAACCCATTAAAACTGCAGTTTTTCATGCCATTTCACTATAAAATGATGCAATCTTTGTTAATAGGCTTTCATTCTGTTGGCAAGGCTTCAAAATTATTTTTTTTTACTATTTTTCACCAGATGGTGCCATTTTCTCAGGTTTGGCCTATAAAGCAAATACTCGCTTTATTCCTGTTTTCTGCTTATGCATATTATAGAGCCAATTGGATCAATTAAGCAGCTGTAATTTTGTGTGGGTGTGTTGGTATAGAGTGTGGTTTGTATGTGTGTAATAAAATAATTGTGTGTGTGTGAGTGCATTTGTGTGCTTGAAATATCTGAGAGAGAAAAACTCACAGACAAATCACAGACAAACCACTGTGTTCCAGAGGAGTTTTGCTGCATCTAATGGGGAAAATCTGGTTCTGCGCCCAAACAAAACCTCACTGAAAGTTGGATTTATGGCTTTGATTTTCAAGCAGTTTAAGAGTTCAGCATGTTTCGTAAAATATATATTTTATATAAAATATTGTTCATAAATAATTTTCATAAACTTAAACCTCTATAACTTTGTTTTTAAAATTTGTTTAATTTTTTTTTACTTCACTAATAATCTGCCACGGGTCTTCTTTAAAATGAGACCAAACTTAAGTCTGCGCTCCCAAACGTCAACATTTTATGACGGTTTTTACAGACATTTTTGTCCACTGTGGACCTTTTCTGAACTGATGCACAAGGGTTAAATATGAAGTCTGCATGTTCTTCGTGTCTCTGTGTGAATCAGTTTCATCTACTACACACATATTGAAGCACGCATGATGCTCGTGGTGTTTTCATCACTATATGAGGACATGAACACATGAACTTCATCTCTAGATTAGGGTATCATTAAAGAAATCATTGAAATGCACAGTTCTTCACCGCTCCATTGGCCAGACCCTCAAATCCATCGCTGACGAAGTAAACCCGGTGTCCCGTGGCCAGACCGACCCTCACCGCTGACCTCACCGCAGCGTTCATGCCGGCAGCTGGAGCTCCCACGTTCAGGATGGCCATCGAGTAGTTGCTCTGAGATCAAAATCAATAACATGAAACTGGGATATAATGGAAGAACACATAACCAAAGCAACCCTTCACTGAGCACCAACAATCTGCTCTTTTCTAATGTAAGTCTATGCATTTTAAATGGAATTATTCAAAAATATTGAAAAAAAAATAATGTTGTTACACTAAGACACTTAGACTTTAGAGAATTTGAATTTGTCTAATATTTGATGTTTGCATCATTGATTCTGTTATTTCCCTGTTTATCACTGTGAAGCTGCTTTGAAACAATCTGTATTGTATAAAGCGCTGTAGAAATAAAACTTTACTTTAAGATTAGCATTTTATGATCCATAAGCCCTGATATCTTAGCTACAATAAAAATGTATAAGTACCAGTTGCAAAAAATGACTTGAATGTAAAAGTTTACAGTTTTGTATATGTGACCCTGGATCACAAAACCAGTCACATGTCGCACGTGTATATTTGTGGCAATAGCCAACAATACATTATATGGGTCAAAAAATTATCGATTTTTCTTTTATGCCAAAAATCATTTAAATATTAAGTAAAGATCATGTTCCATGAAGATATTTTGTTAATATATAAAACATTTATTTTTGTGAGTGAATGCAGCACAATCGTGAACATAAATGAACAACTTTAAAGAAGATTTTCTCAATGTTTCGATTTTTTTGCACCCTCAGATTCCAGATTTACAATAGTTGTATCTCGACCAAATATTGTCCTATTCTAACAAACCATACATCAATGGAAAGCTTATTCAGCTTTCAGATGATGTATAAATCTCAATATCAAAAAATGTACCCATGTGACTGTTTTTGTGGTCCAGGGTCACATATAATGCTGTAAAATCAGCTTTAGTGTTCGTGTGTTACCTGAACCGCAGCAGGTTTATGATAGGCCAGCAACTTATAAATGTTCCAGTTGTTCTCAAAACTCCTGTAAACAGAATCATTTGATTCATTATTACTCGCTTGTGTGGAAATCAGTCAGCTCAAACTTTGACCTCAGCAGGTTTATCTGCTAATAAACACAGATGATAATGAATTTCACATGTGAATCTGAAACGAAGCGTCTCACCTGCCCCGTAACTGGATGGCTTCTTCAAACCGCTTCTCATTCATGGCCCTCTGAACCTCTTTAGTCTGTAAGAGAGAGAGTCACATTATTCTCTTAAGGCAAGATAAACTTGACAAAACTATTGTTTTTCATGCACTGGTTAATGTTGAGCTATTTTGCTTCCATAACTTCCCAAATACACATTTAAGTGTTTATTTTATTACACTTTATTTGTGTTTACAGATTTCAGTTTCAATCCTTATCTTTAAAGGTCAGAAATCTCCACTTCAGCAGATTTACACACACCAAACTTTAGTTTGATTCCTATCTATACACTGAAGGTTTGTTCATTTATTATTCGCCTGATTTATAGAACATGTTCACATCTACATAATATATATTTGGTTGTTGATAGTCTGATTTCTGGAGATATAAAAAGAGAAATCCAAAATCCCCTCTATTAAAACTTTTAACTCTAAAATGTCAGCAAAATCAAAGAATGTCCTTTAGTGTTTAATTAACTAGGGAGGTATGGGGTTATCAATTAGTTATACATTTTACCCTATTCGCTTGGTGTCTTGCCTTAATAATGTGAGAAATTATTTGAGACAAAAACAAAACAAAAGATTGCTTGTCAAATTCATTAGTGCATTACAAATGAACTGTTTGGTATATCAAAAGGCTTTTAATGCAATTTTTTAAGATTACTGTTTCTTGTTTCTTGTTTCTCTTACCAGACATCTTGTCTCATTTTGTAATTGATGTAATACCCTTTATATGTCTGCAAAATTGTATAAAAAAAAACTTGGGATTAAAAACCGGTGCACTACTGAAGACTTACCATCTCTACGGCCTCCATGAGCGGGAGACGCACGGCCTGGTTCCCTGATAGGCCGATCACACAGGCGGGGGTGTCCGGTCCCGCCTCCAGCAGGGCGACCACGGCCTCGACACCCATCTTACTGCTCTACAGGACAAAACATCCACAGCCTCACTTCAACATCACTACTCAAAACTACTGTTAGGGTTTAAAGGTGCACTGTGTAATTTCTAGCGGCATCTAGTGGCGAGGTTACGAATTGCAACCAACAGAAGTTATGGTGGCCGACAGGAAGTGATGTCGTCGTCTGAGACATCAGAGAGTAGCCAGTTAAGCAAGAGGTTTCTTTACAAAGATAAATTAAGAAATTACTTTTACTTAATTAATCAGTAAAACTATGTTATTGTGAATATTATTGTAACTTGTTCATCATTGTGTCAGTGTTTTATTCACTGACTTTAGCTCGCTTCTTTACACGAAGAACAACACAAAAACATGTTTGTCCATTTAGAGCCACTGTAGAAACACGTCGATGTAAGGAGACCCGCGGTGTGTGTAGATAGAAATGCCTCATTCTAAGGTGATAAAAACACAACGGTTCATTATGTAAGGTCTTTTCACCACTGAAGACATAGTTATGTGTATGATACTGCATTTCTGTCAACAGATCCTCCTAAATATTACACAGTGCACTTTGAATTGAAAGTGTTTATTTACCAGAACTCTGTCGAAGGCTGACGGTGTCCCGCCCCTCTGGACGTGACCCAGAACAGTGACCCGAGTGTCATAACCCAGACGAGACACAACCAGCTGCAAGCAATCACAAATCACATGATCATTTATACACATCTGATTGGTCAAGCAGCGTTAGTCTATGGTTAGAAGAGAGCTGCTGATACTTGTTTTATGTATCTTTTTCCCACACATTTGTTTCTATAATGCTTTATATAATAAACATTTTTAAAGTTTTTAAAGCAGCTTCACAGAAAATAAGTGTTGCAAAATGTATGAAAAGAAATTCAATTCCAGCTTTAAAATGCCTCTATAGAAGACTTTTTATCAGAAGACTGCGGACGCTTGTTTCCACCACTGAATAACGAATAAAAGAGGTAAATGCGACTTTTTATCTCACAATTCTGACTTTTTCCTTGCAGAGGTAAAAGGTACATTTATGACTTCCTTTCTTTCAAATTGCGAGTTTATATCTTGCGATTTTGAGTTCAAAACTCGCAATTCTGACTTTTATTGTGAGATATAAACTCGAGAACTGCGAGATTAAAAAGTAAAAATTGTGAGATATAAACTCGAGTTAATTGCAATTTTTCTCACAATTCTGAGCAATTCCAAGTTTATTACTGGTAATTTACTTTTTTTCCACAGAATTGTGAGATGTAAACTCAGAATTGCGAGTAATAAAAGTCTGAATTGTGAGACAATTACAAGAAATACCTTATTTTTTGTTGTTCTGTGGCGGAAACAAGCTTCCACAAGTTCATATCACTTCTAGAAAACATATGGCTAACATTTAATAAGTGCAAACTTATTGTAAATTTTATGAAAAAACTAAAGCAGGTGTAAATAATATCTATAGGAATTGAATTAGCATGTACTAAAATGACTTTAAAGGGATAGTTCATCCAAAAATGAAAATTCTGTCATCATTTACTCTCCCTCAAGTTGTTCCAAACCTTTGTGAGTTTCTTTCTTCTGCTGAACATAAAAGAAGATATTTTGAAAAATGTTGGTAAAATGTCGGTATTGATTTCCATAGTAATTTTATTGTCCATACTATGGAAGTCAAAAGGGTCCATCAACTTTTTGGTTACCCATATATTTTAAAATATCTTCTTTTGTGTTGAGCAGAAGAAAGAAATCCATACAGGTTTGGAACAACTTGAGGGCGAGTAAATGTTTTTTTGTGTGAACTGTCCCTTTAAGAGCTTTTCTCCCGCTCTGAAGAGCTTCACTCACGTCTTTGATGTAGTTGGAGGTGATGGCCTCACCGCTTTTGTTGATGGCTCCTTCAGCGATGATGATGATGTTCAGTCTGGATCCTTTACTGCGGCTCTGAGCAAACACATCCAGTAGTCATAAAGTCAAACTGGGCTGTTGTTATTTCTATCCCGTCTGCAGGTGCTAATGCACTCTTATTGGGGAATAACTGACCTCTGAATGTTGCTACTGACCAATCAGAATCAAGCATCAGATTGCCATGTAATGAAATACTTTATTACACGGCTCTGCGGAATACTTGATTCTGATTGGTCAATCGCGCCATCCGATTATCTGGGAATGACATACCGCTGAAAACAGAAACACAGGCTCATCCGGGTCACTGAAGTCAGCAGCGCTATACACTCGCTAGGAACGGGTTTTGTTCATGGAAGTTTTGCATTTTGTGAGTTAATAAAATATTAAAACTCAGTCGAATCAATATTTTGTGTAAAGTTATTTAATTATGCCATCCAGTATCGTGGACTCGCTCTCTCGTTTCATACAAACGCAGCGGTGGCCATTTTGTGACTATTGTTTTGTACACTGTTGGATTATAGGATACAAACAGGTACGATTTTAAAACAGTTTAATCTGAAATCAATATCTCTTATCTCCATAATTATTTATGTGTTGAAATGCTGTGTAATAAGTGGTATGACTATACCGTATCTCTTAAATGTCCGTCTAGTTTGATCTTGCCGCTGAAACTGCTCTCTCCGCGAAGTTTTGCGTTTAAAGAGCTAATAAAATATTTCAACTCAGATCAATATTTCGTGTCTAATTATTTACTTATGTAGCAATTAGGAGTGTAATAAGCGGGATAATATACATCCAGCCGGTTGTTATCTCAGAATAAACCCCCTTCAGGTGTGTGTGTGTGTGTGTGTGTGAGTGTGTTATCTCAGAATAAACCCCCTTCAGGTGTGTGTGTGTGTGTGTGTGAGTGTGTTATCTCAGAAAAAAACCCCTTTAGGTGTGTGTGTGTGTGTGTGTCTGAGTGTGCTATCTCAGAATAAACCCCCTTTAGGTGTGTGTGTGTTTCATAAATGCCATCATGTGTGCTCCATCAGTGTGTTTAATGATCTATAAGTGATCTCACCTCTCCCAGTCGAGCGCACATGAGCTCTTCCCAGCCGTCCTCAGGAGGAGCTTCAGGGATGAACAGCCAATCGGCTCCAGACGCCAGAGCTGAGACCAGCGCTAGATACCTGTGTCAGTGCCAACACTACAGTCACATTCTGGACGTCACTGAGCATAATAATGCACTTTATTTATAATGTGCTCTTCTAAAACCCAAAACATCAGTGACCCTAAAAGTAAAAAGTTCTGTCATGAAACCCTAGATGGCACAGGCTGGTCGGTCCTTAAAGGGTTAGTTCACACAAAAATGAAAATTAGCCCATGATTTACTCTCCCTCAAGCCATCCTAGGTATGTATGACTTTCTTCTTTCAGCCAAACACAATCAGAGTTATATTAAAAAATATCCTGGCTCTTCCAAGCTTTATAATGGGAGTGAAAAGAGCCTCTGTAGGACACAGCTGATTGGTTCCTGCTGTATCAGTAGCCAATGAGCTCACTGCTCAACCTTCAAATACTGGCATTAGCTGTAGCAGTGCAGAACGCTTTCAGAAACCCTCCACCTTCCCCAGCTCCACCTGTGCAGATCCGCTACGGGTCATTCATGTACGCTATACTGTACAGCAGCAGTGTAGCAGATCTATTCCATCAAGACTAAACATATCTATATTATCATATCCATTACCATACCAAACACTCAGAGAGTTGTCATGACAGAACTATAATTCTGACATTATTAACTCAACCTCATCCAAACCTGTCAGGAGGAGTAAATCATGGCAGAATTTTCATTTTGGAAAATTATAAAATAAACAGCAGAGCATTGAATTGCAGTAGAAAATCTAAAACTGAAATGAAAATGAATTAATACTATATATATATATATATACAGAAATACACAAATGACTAAAACTTTAACTAAAATTAAAAGGAAAAAGGAACATTTTAAAATAAAGGTAAACTGAAATAAAGTATTTATAAAACTTAACCTTTTTATTTTAGATAAATTAGAAATGTTGCCTTGGCAACTAAAGTTTATAGAAATATAATTTGAAGAACAAAAATTACAAAAACTGAAATAAATATTAAAGCTTTTGAAAAAAACCTAGTGAAGTTAAAAAAGCAAACTAAAACTAAAACAGAAAATTAGCAGTATTAAAAATGTTAATAAATACTGTAATATTATATAAACAATACTGAAAATAACTGTTGCCAGTAAGTTCTGGGTGGATGCTATAGCACTGTTAGAAGGTTTGGGTGGTTGCCAAGATGTTCTGTGTGGTTGCTAGGGGCAATGTTAGAATGTTTGGGTGGTTGCCAAGATGTTTTGTGTGGTTGCTAGGGGCACTGTTAGAATGTTTGGGTGGTTGCCAAGATGTTCTGGATGGTTGTTAGGGGCACTGTTATAATGTTTGGGTGGTTGCCAAGATGTTTTGTGTGGTTGCTAGGGACACTGTTAGAATGTTTGGGTGTTTGCCAAGACTGTTCTGTGTGGTTGCTAGGGACACTGTTAGAATGTTTGGGTGTTCTGTGTGGTTGCTAGGGGCACTGTTAGAATGTTTGGGTGTTCTGTGTGGTTGCTACAGCGTACACATAATCTCAAATCTAAACATGTTTGTAATCTTCCCATGATCTTCTTGGTGTGTGTGCAGTTTTTCTCTGCCGAGGACACTCACCCGCAGTGGCGACCCATGACCTCTAGCACAAACGTGCGCTGATGGCTGGAAAAAAGATCAATAACACAAAGTGAGCACTTAAAATGATGAAAACTTGTCTTAATGTACATCTGCCTACGTGCAACTGTCGCAACAGAACAAGAGAGACAAGACGAGACAAGACGAGAATTCCACACATTCCTGAACAAACAACAGGAAATCAGTCGTCAGTCACAGACAATTTCCCATTAATTATATTATATTTTCTTATCTACATACAGTAAGTCTTATAGCCAGTGTCATTTGAGTATCGTTGAGATACAATTTTAGTTTTTAATAATATTTTGAATTAGCTTTTATTTTTATATTTTCCATTTTGATTTTCCATTTAAGATTTAGTCATTTTGTTGTAAGTTTTTGTCATTTTAGTGTTTTCTTGTTTTGTTTTTAATATTTCCGTTTTCATTTTAATTTTAGTTAAAAGTTTAAGTAAATTTGTTTTTTTTCCTGTCATTTTTTTTAAACATCTGTATAGTTTTTTATACATTTTTATTTCAGTTTTACATTTAGTTTTTTAGAACATCAAGTTAAATGAAATTAAAAAGTTTACTTTTTTATATTTTATTTTAGTTAATGTTTATTTTTATTTTTAAATTTCAATTTTTGTTTAAATTTAAGTTTTAGTATATTTTTTTTTGCATTTCTCTCATTTTAGTAGTTTTTTTTTAAAACATGTAGTTTTTATTCATTTTTACTTCAGTTTTAGATTATTTTATTTTATTACATCAAGTTCAACTAAATTAAAGTTTACTTTTTTATATTATATTTTAGTTAACGTTTATTTTTATATTTTCCATTTTAATTTCAGCCAAAGGTTTAGTAATTTTGTTGCTTTTCTGTCATTTTTAGTAGTTTTTTTTTTAAATATGTGTTTTTATAAATTCTTATTCAGTTTTAGATTTATTTTATTACATCAATTTAAACAAAATTAAAAAGTTGACTTTTTTTATTAAATATGTGAATATTGTTTTTATTTCAGTTTTCGATAAGCTAAATGAAGATGAGAATGCTGTAGTTGAGCTGGACCTGGTGGCGGTGGTGGTGATGGCGTCGATGATCTCAGTGATGCGGTTGAGGGCCGAGTCAGCGCCGATGGTCATGTCGGTTCCACAGAAGTCATTATCGATGGACCCCACCAGACCCACGATGTTCAGGTGCCCGTGCTGACGGGCCGTTTCTGCCGTGATTCGACCTGTCAATAAAACGCGTATATGTGATATAGTTCATAAATATGTGTATATAGTTCACATCAGTCCAAAGACTTCCTTTGTGGGGAAATATTTAGCAGAATGCTGCAGTTCATCAACATTTTCGAGTTAGATTAGTAGCATTTAGTGTTATGTTATCCATTCAATTTCTTTTTAATTGTGACTTTTATTGTTCATGCCAGTTTTTATTTTAGTTTTATTCATATTTTAATTTTTACTTTTATTTTTTATATTTTTAGTTTTCATGTTAACTTTAGCTGCATTTTTTGTAATTTCATTATGTGCTTTTGTCATTTTATTAGTAATTTAGGTCATTTTTCTTCAGTTTAAGCTTATTTCAGTTTATTGCCAAGGCAACATTTCTAATTTTTATTTAAGTTTTTCAACCAATATTTATATTTTATTCCAGCTTTCTTCAACTAACAGAAATGTTTTTAAAGTCCCCCTGTGGTGAAAATCAAGTTTTTAATGTTGTTTATATGTCTATGTGGTGTTTTTAATATGCTTTAAGACAAACCATGTGTAAATTCATAAGTCGACTCCATTGCTGAGTATTTTCTCCTTAAAACTGCAGTGAACCAAAGACAGTCTCAAAAACGCTTTGAAATCGCTGGTGTTTCTGACGTCACAAACTACCTTGTAACCAATCAGATCAACGTGTGATCGTCAACCAGTGGATCTCTGAGCTGAGTGAGTGGAGGCGGGGCTCATTTGCATATTCATAGAACCGCGCATACTAAATGAGGCAAGGGTGTCGAGTTACATTCAAGATATTTTAAGGCATGAAGGCTTTTTTTTCAATGAAAAACCTTTTAAATATGTCATTTTGGTGATCAAAGATGAGTTTTAAGGGATAAAATGATTGACTACAGGGGACTTTAAGGGTTTTAGGTGTAGTTAACAATAATAACCTTAATGCCATGTAAAGAAGATAAATAATATTATTATTAATATGAAAATAAATAAATAAGGAACAACTTTTTGCTAGTAACTTGTAGCAGAGCTAACTAGTTGACTGTAGCTGATCTTGACATTATGAGTAGCTTGTATCTTGGGAAACTACAATCTCAAAATGGTTTCCTGAACACTGATGAGTCAATGACTTGTTTTGACACTTTGATACAGCTTTATGATTCTTATCTTGAGGAGACTTTACTGCCCGACTGATCATTTATGAGCTTGAGTCTGCTTTCATGACCTTTTTTAGGGATGCACCGATCCGAACATTTTGGTTGAAACGGATAACCAATAATTCTTTATATTTGAAAGCCGATAACCGATATATTGGCCGATAAATCTAAATCCAAATTTGTATAAAATTTTTATGAGCCTGATTTAAAAAACAAAAGTCTCATCATTAAAATCCATGTCCCAAACACACAATTATAATGTTCTCATTATATTTTTATGTAGCCGATATGACAGACTTGTGCTGAAAATGTTGCACTGAACCATATTGTCCTTTTTGAAGTGATTTCAATCATATTTCAAGCAATTCAAAACCATCATATTGAACAGTGTGCATCTGAAGTGTCTCAGCTGAAGGAAATAATCCATTATTTATCGGCTTTAATATATCAGCCAAATGTTCTTATCGGGCGATAACAATAGTAAACCTGAACATGTTGGCCGATACCGATATGTTGGCCGATATATCATGCAAACCCCTATTTTTTTGGGCAGAAAACTTCACAAAAAATTCAATTTAGTCCTTTAAGTAAATAGCAAAGCTCTGTTTTCCACATTTAATGATATTTGGTACCTTTCTCCACCAGCTCCTGGAGGAGTCCGCTCCACTCCGAGCGGAAGATGTTTGCTCCGGTGAGGCTGCCGTCTCCTCCACACACACACAGGTTACAGATGCCACGCTTCACCAGGTTAAAGGCCGCCGCTAAACGTCCCTCTCGCGTGGTGAAGGCCTTACAGCGGGCGCTGCCGATCACCGTTCCTCCCTGTGGAGGACGACAACACAGAGGAGACGCTTAGAGACGCGAGTCTGTAATCATATACAGTTATTATTTGCAATGCTTCAGCACAGGCATAAATGCACGTCAGCGCTGCGCCAGAACAGCCTCATGCATCACGGTGAGTTTGAGGAAAACAGCAGAAACACAGCAGTCAGTGAGCGGACATACACACACACACACACACAAACTCACTGAGTGAACAGAGTTTGCACTCGGGATCGATAAAACCGGTTCACCCAGAGAATGAAAATACTGGCTTTACTGACTAATTCCTGCATGTCATTCCGAAGCTATATGCTGTTATTAAACACATTTCTGTCTACAGTAGGGGTGTAATAATATATCGTGTCACAATATATCGCAATACAAAAATGCAACAACATGTATCGTGGATAGTGAATATCTGTATATCAGACTAATATCGTAGCGTGAGTTCAGTATCGTGATATGTGACATGAGTGTATCGTTACACCCCTAGTCTACATGCATGCGTGCAGAAAGTTAAGCACCACTAAAGTACCCGAACAGGAGCCCATGTGACTCATGCACTATATTCCAAGCTATTGATAATCTCCTCTGTCAATCAGATGAAAAAATGCTGCATTGATTAATTTCATTCAGTTACAACAAACATGAAGCTCGCAACTATGACCTGCGCAATGCATCAACAAACGTCACTGCAAATGAACTCTGAGAGCAGACGGAAGTTCAACAGTGCAATTTCACTGAAACAACAACAGCATAAGGGCTTGAAATGACATGAGGGAGAATAAACGATGAACGAATCTTCATTTTTGGGTGAACCGTCCCTTTAACAGTCTCCATAAACACTTAATAATGGATGCACTTGATCACAGAATCATAGAAATCTTGAGTAGTAATAATATAATCTTAAACTCAGACTGAAGTCACTGCATACAGGACATTTCATAAGGCCAAACTACTGCATTTCCAGCACTACCTGCAGCATCTATAGATGTTAATATTGCCTTTGTTATTCTGATATCTTTATTTTCTCAGGCTGGATGAAAGCACATGCAGCAGGACAGCTTACCAGTTCACCAGCTTAACCGGAGAACACAGAGCAGAAGACAGAAGAGAGAGAGAGACTCAACAAGAGGAGCGTTCAGAGTAAACCTTCACTACAGCCGTTTCACTGCAACTAAAACATCACTTTCAGTCACTCAAATACAGCTGATATTAAATATAAAGATTAGATGACAAACTTAAATATTGGAAATGCTGCCGTGGCAACTAACTTACATAAATGCGTTACTAAAATTACTAAAGCTGAATAAAAATAAAGCTAATTAACAACAATAGAAAAACTAGTAGAACTGACAAATGCACATGATTTTACAAAAAACTTGATATGAAAACTAAAATGTGAATAAATAATATATTAGTTTATTAACCAATACATGTATGCACTACCGTTCAAAAAGTCGGTGAGAAATGTTTATGCTTTTGAAATAAGTCTCTTCTGCTCACCCAGGCTACATTTATTAGGGCCAAAAATACAGTTAAAATTGTGAAATATTATTATAATTTAACAAGGCTGTTTTCTATGTGAATATATAGTAAAGTGTAATTTATTCCTGTGATCAAAGCTGGATTTTCAGCATCATTACTCCAGTCTTCAGTGTCACATGATGCTTCAGGAATCACTGCATCTTTGCTGAATGAAAGTATTAAAAATAAATGAATGAAATCTCACTGAGCCCAAACTCTTGAACGGTAGCGTACTGGAGAAAGAAGAGTTATGATAACTGTTTTTCAGGCACAGATGTTCTCAGCAAGAACTTCTGTCTGGATCTAAACTGATCTGAGTCCAGATCTTACCAGCTGAATTATATTGGTGACGCTCTGCCAGTTGGCCAGTTTAATATTGTCTCCTCCGTCTACCAGTCCTTGATACCCCTGAAATCAAAGTGAATACTCACATTAATACTCATATATCATGTAAACACACATTTCATCATCCATACATTCCCAATTCCCAATGTTGGCAGGAGTACCTCATACACCAGATACACCTTGGCGCCCACATAGATGCCCATCCGGGTCACGGCACGAATCGCTGCGTTCATTCCTGACGGAGAGACGTTCAGTTTCAGCCTTTCATCCTCATATTCAGAAGTTTGATTACAATCATCAGTAGCGAGTAATAATCAGTTTCTGGATTTTAATACAGTGTAAACTCAAAATGCACATCTGACACGACCTCACAAAACCTGTCCATTAAAATATTACATATATTTTATAATATTTAATATGATTATATAATACTATAGTATGTATTTATTAATTGAACTGTTTTTTTATCATTTTATTTAGTGCTGTCAAACCGATTAATCATGATTAATCGCATTTAACATTAAGGCTTATAATATATGTGTGTGTGTGTGTGTGTGTATACAGTATATATATATACACACAGTATATATACATATATATATATATATATACACACATATACAGTATATATATATATATATATATATATATATATATATTTGGGCTGTCTAGTTGATTAATCACGATAAAGTTTGTTTTTTTATCTAATATATGTGTATGTGTGTGTATATATATATATATTTAACATATAGACATATTATATAAACATTTTTATGTTAGACAAACTTTTATGATAGATGCAACTATTCACGATTAATCAATTTGACAGCACTATTTTTATTATAAGTAACAATTTTTTTTTAAATTGTTTTAGTTTTAGTTAACTATAATAACCCTGTCTGGTACGATATAGTATATCAGCATAATCATCATATCAATAACAGCATAGAGCAAATGAGGGTTAAAAAGTGCTTCATTTATATGGAAATAAAATCACAATATATAAAAAATAAGCTACATTTATTATGTGAAATATGCTGTTCTTGACCGGTTCAAGTGTGTTCATCTGGCAGGTCCTGCTCATCCAGTACTGTACTTACTACTTACATTAGCATCACAGATTTAAGTTACACTTTATTTTAAGGTGTCATTGTTACAGTGTAATTATATATTTAAGTACTGAGTAATATTAATTAACTACATGTTACTATAGGGTTAGGGTAGGATTAGGGTTTGGTTGAGGGTTAGTTGCATGTAATTATGCATAATTTACTGTTATTACTATGGTAAGTACATGTAACAAGGATTGTTACCCAGATTTATATAGATCTTCTAGAATAATTACGACAACCGGTGGAGCGACAGCATAAACATAATGCATGTTAAACTCAAAAACAGCTGAAAGTCTGAATCTGCCCAGGAGACAGTGCAGGACATTTAATCTCACGGTGAAAATCTAAATCTTGTCTTATATAAACCTTTGCTTTTGCGTTTTGCTGTCATGACATGAACAAACACGCTTGCCTATATAACTCAGAGATGGGAGTCACTGGTGTTACCCATAAGAAAAGTGACACCAGTGACTCTTTCACTAGTGTAAATGTGTGTGTGTGTGTATCTGTGGCCCTGCGTCACCTTGCGCGTCTCCTCCGCTGGTCAGTGCGGCGATCGCTCGCCCCGCGCCGGTCATCCGCAGCTTCTCCAGCCCCGCGGAACTCATTCTGCTCGCGTCGCGTCGAAGTCTCCGCTAAACACGCTTCTGCTCTGCGGGATAACAGTATATCACTGTAAATCAGTGGTTCGGAGAAGCTCGTTTGCAGCGCGTCGCGTCGGGTCTCCTGCGCAGATTGACCTTCCGGGAAGCAGACGCAAGGACGCCCCTGACGCGCGCTGACGTCTCTCCACACCAGTTGCACGGTGGGTTTGGCACAATGCGAATGCGACGCGTCGAACTGCACGATTTCCTTGTAGAGCAACTAAAGATCTGCGAGATTAATGATGCTGCAGTGCAGATGTGTTGCAATGACCCTAACCGAAATGAGTCATGAGATGTTATATAAAGTTTTGCTTTTTAGCCTATTTAAGCTTGATATTTCATGTACCTGTGAATACTGTGCACTAGAAAAATAAAATATTTTGCATCTGTTTTTTCACTGTATTTACTCAAAGATTTAGAAACCTTTAGAAAAATGAAGTGTATGATAAATGTGTGTATTATTTGGTGTGCTTTTTTAATACTCAGAATGGCAATTTGGAATGTAAAGAACAACATATTAAACAGTTATTTCTTTTATTGGGAAAAATACCATATACATAAAAAGAAATGGGCTTAATGGAAACCACATTTTTCACATTTTTAAAATGACTTTAAATGATATCTAAATATTTTGGATCAAACTAAAAACAAACAAAAACTGAAAACATGTAATGCTTTAAAACAAATCAGCTGAACAAATTCTTATGCTCGAATGGATACTTTCCGATACTGGTTTCCGACCGCAGCACAGCTCATAAAGATAATAAACGATATTCGCTTAAATACTGATTCAGGCAAATTATCAGTGCTGGTATACTCGACCTCAGTGCTGCATTTGACACTGTCAATCATAACATGCTTCTGGACAGGCTGGAAAACTGGGTGGGGCTTTCTGGGATAGTCCTAAAATGGTTCAGGTCATACTTAGATGGGAGAGGTTATTATGTGAGTATAGGAGATCATAAGTCTGAGTGGACATCCATGACATGCGGAGTCCCTCAAGGCTCAATTCTTGCGCCACTCCTGTTCAACCTGTATATGCTCCCAATGAGCCAAATAATGAGAAAGAACCAAATTGCTTACCACAGCTATGCAGACGACACACAGCTCTACTTAGCCCTATCGCCTAACGATTACAGCCCCATTGACTCCCTGTGCCAATGCATTGATGAAGTCAACAGTTGGATGTGTCAAAACTTTCTTCAGTTAAACATAGACAAAACTGAAGTCATTGCATTTGGAAACAAAGATGAAGTTCTCAAGGTGAACGCATACCTTCACTCTAGGGGTCAAACAACTAAACATCAAGTCAGGAATCTTGGTGTGACACTAGAGTCCGACCTTAGTTTCAGTAGTCATGTCAAAGCAATAACTAAATCAGCATACTATCATCTGAAAAATATTGCAAGAATAAGATGCTTTGTTTCCAGACAAGACTTAGAGAAACTTGTTCATGCTTTCATCACCAGCAGGGTGGATTACTGTAATGGACTCCTCACTGGCCTTAAGACAGTGTCAGCTCATACAGAACGCTGCCGCCAGGATTCTGAGCAAAACCAGAAAATATGAACATATCACACCAGTCCTCAGGTCTGTACACTGGCTCCCAGTTAAATCTAGGATTGATTTTAAAGTATTACTGGTATATAAATCATTCAATGGCCTAGGACCTCAATATATTGCAGATATGCTCACTGAATATAAACCCAACAGATCACTCAGATCATTAGGATCATATCAGCTAGAAACACCAAGGGTTCACTCTAAGCATGGCGAGTCCGCTTTTAGCTATTATGCTGGAACAGCTTCCAGAGGAGATCAGACGTGCTCCTACTGTAGTCACTTTCAAATCCAGACTCAAAACACTTCTGTTTAGCTATGCATTTACTGAATGAGCACTGTGCCACTGTTCGTCCGACTGTTTGTACTGTATTTTATTTTATTTTTCTAAACTGTTTTAATTATTCTTATTTCTTTTTATTATTTTAATTTCTTCTATGTAAAGCACTTTGAATTGCCATTGTGTATTAAATGTGCTATATAAATAAACTTGCCTTGCCTTTAAAAGCACTGGATTTTATGTAATATTTTGTATTTTTACTTTTTATTAATATTTTTGTTATTTAGTTTTTTCTTTCATTTCCTGGCAACTAATGCTAATGTGATCATGTGAATATGTAATACCTATTGTTCTCGTGGCATTGAGAAAAATAAAAAAATTTAAAAAAACGAGAGAGGAAAAAAAACTTGCTTCTGGGCCGATTCAGTCAAAATTT
Source organism: Abramis brama (assembly GCF_963993115.1). Taxonomy (NCBI): domain Eukaryota; kingdom Metazoa; phylum Chordata; class Actinopteri; order Cypriniformes; family Leuciscidae; genus Abramis; species Abramis brama. The sequence continues at coordinate 42,217,913 of NC_139970.1, forward strand.
TTACATTTTGAATAAAACATTTGTTTTGCTTCATCTGAAAGGAATGACACTTGGAAACTTTTGTCACATTAGCTTTGTGAACACACACACACACACACACACACAAAATCATGGACATGATTTGAATATGTTGAACTAAGAGTCACCCGTGGCTTCTTCGTGGTCAAAAATGACCGACAGAGGAAATGAATGGGAAATAATTTCAGAGAATCTTTTGGTGGTACAAACTGAAACTCAGCCACTGTGCAGAATAAAGTGCACTGCAATGAAGAATTATCCCTATTCATTCCTTATTTTGTTAGATATTTTAATAATCAAATACTGATTAACAAAAATGCTGTCCATGTGTTCCCTTTCTAACTAAATGTAATGATTGATTGTAATAATAATGCAAAACCTGATACTTATCTAACAAAAAAAATAGCTAAACCTTGACAAAAATTGTCTTTTGAAATGTCTATATATATACAGTGGGTATAGAAAAGAATCACCCCCCTTTAAAATAATCACATTTTGTTGCTTTGCAGCCTGAAATGAAAACAGACAAAAACAATTTTTGTTTTATTCAGCTGTATTTACAACTTGTCAGAAAAAAAAGAAAGAAAAAAAAAATTAAAAAACAGAATCACTGAGTTGGAAAAAGAATCACCCCCCTCCTAAAAATGACTTGTAAACCCAACCAGGTGTAGTTAATCACCTTCTCAATAGCACACAAAGCCAAATGACTTTCAACTGTGATCAGCTGTGGTCATTTTGATTAGCTCAGGATGAAACAAGCTTTTCCTGGAGCATTTCAGTCCTTGGTAGTGCAACTGAAGAAAACAATCAACTATGGGTGGCAAGGCATTGTCAAAAGATCTCCGGGATAAAGTTGTGGCAGGCACAAGTCAGGAGATGGATACAAAAACATTTCAAAGGCTTTAGAAGCACAGTGAAGTCTATTATTAAGAAGTGGAAGGTATTTGGTCCAACACAGACCCTCCCTGGGTCAGGACGTCGCTCCAAACTGGATGAAACTGGTCAGAGAGGCTACCAAGAGGCCGACAGCAACTCTGAAGCAGTTGCAGGAATTCATGACAAAGAGTGGTCATTGTGTGCATGTGACAATATCACAAATTCTCCACAAATGTGGCTTGTATGGGAGGGTTGCAAGAAAAAAGCCACTCCTCAAGAAAGGCCACATGCAGTCACGACTGAGCTTTGCCAAAACGCACCTTGAAGATTCTAAGGCCACGTGGAAAAAGGTGTTCAGTTGTGGTCAGATGAGACTAAAATTGAATTATTCGGCCTCAACGCCAAACGATATGTCTGGCGAAAATCCAATACAGCTCACCATCCAAATAACACCATCCCTACAGTAAAGCATGGAGGTGGTAATATCATGTTATGGGGTTGTTTCTCTGCAGCAGGGACTGGAGCACTTGTCAGGATAGAAGGAAAAATGGATGGGGCAAAATACTGTCAAATTCTTGAGGAAAATCTGCTGCTCTCTGCCAGAAAGTTGTCAATGGGAAGAAGATTTACCTTCCAACATGACAATGACCCAAAGCACACAGCAAAACTGACCACACAGTGGTTGAAGGAGAAAAAGGTGAATGTCCTTGCATGGCCTAGTCAGAGCCCAGACTTAAACCCCATTGAAAATGTGTGGAATGACTTGAAGACAGCAGTCCACAAACGATCACCATCAAATTTAACTGAACTTGAGCAGTTCTGCAAAGAAGAGTGGTCAAATATTGCAACGTCTAGATGTGCAAAGTTAGAGACGTATCCCAACAGACTAAAGGCTGTAATTAAAGCAAAAGGTGGTTCAACAAAATACTGAAACAAGGGGGTGATCCTTTTTCCAACTCAGTGATTGTTTTTTTATTGTAATTTTTTTTCTGATATGTTGGTGTTATATCTTTCACTTGGATGTTATAAGTTACACTGAGTAAATGAAACAAAAACTGTGTCTGTCTTCATTTCAGGCTGCAAAGCAACAAAATGTGATTATTTTCTATACCCACTGTATTTAAATGCAAAACCTAAAAAAATCTAATCTAAGTCTAATCCAAAAGCCTCTCTATATATTTATACAGGGAGATTTACAGGTGGTTACACGACATTACACAAGTTTTTATTTTTTAACGCCTCCAGAACTATTCTTACTTAAAAACTTTTTTTTTTAAAGGCCTTCACTCTATTTTAATGTGAAAAATATTATTTATTGACTTTTTTTATTTATTTATTTTTTACATTTATTAATTCTAATGGATTTTTTTAAATATAAATATTGCATAGTATCATAAAATCACCTCAAAATTCTAAATAATCAAAAAATATTATTGAACAAAAAATTATTACATTGTTTTTCCTGAAAAATAAATAAAATATATATATATTTTTTTTAATATTTCAAGGCTTTGGTCACTGGTGGTCCAGAGGGTTAATCATAATAATTTGCATTATAAAAAAAAGCTAAACATTTGTTAATAGTCCATGCAATTAAGTGAATTAGGGAAATGCAACCTAGATGTTTTTCTCACTGGTTGTACAGTAATACTCCAGAGACCTAATGATCTATATAATAAGCAAATGCAATAAAACTTGTGAACTTTGAACAGTCAACTCTGTTTTAAATGATAAGTTATCTGGCCCTTAAACTCAGTTGTGCTTCATGCATGTAAGTGAAATACTAGGCCTTATTTACGGCTGTGAAGGAAATACAACACGACACGAGTATCAGTTAAACGAAACATTAAAGATGATATGCACAGAATGAGGAGAAGCCGGAGAGTTTAGTACAGTACATCAGTGTTTATTCCATGCAGTCGCTCTGCCTTGAGTTTACACGTCACTCCTGTCACACTGTACACAGGCTTTACAGGAAAACGTCGGGATTGGTCGATCATAACACCATTCAAGATAAGGAAGGAAAAGGGTGAGACATGAGTAAGAAACTAACTGGAGGAAAATTCTGCACAAAAAATACTTCATTTTTGTAAATACCTGCATATATAGTTGACAAAGCAATTAAATATGTGACCCTGGATCACGTCACCAGTCTCGAGTCGCACGGGTTTATCTGTGGCAATCGCCAACAATACATTATATGGGTCAAAATTATCCATTTTTCTTTTATGCCAAAAATCATTAGGATATTAAGTAAAGATCATGTTCCATGAAGATATTTTGTAAATTTCCTACCGTAAATATATATAAAAAAATTATTTTTGTGAGTGAATGCAGCACAATCATGAACCTAAATGAACAACTTTAAAGGAGATTTTCTCAATGTTTCGATTTTTTTGCACCCTCAGATTACAGATTTTCAATAGTTGTATCTCGACCAAATATTGTCCTATCCTAACAAACCATACATCAATGGAAAGCGTATTTATTCAGCTTTCAGATGATGTATAACTCTCAATTTCAAAAATTTGACCCATGTGACTGGTTTTGTGGTCCAGGGTCACATATGGTTAATGTGAATAAGACAGGATGGCAGGATTTAGTATAGAGAAACGTACAGTTTAGACAGCCGAACTGAACTGTATGACGCCGAAATTATCTTTACAACCAGAAAACGTCATTTTTATTAATTTAATGTATTACGTCATTTTAATACAATGATTAAATGTGAGCCAATCATCTCTTGCCATAAACAATGGTCTATGAGAATGAAATCTAGATGTAATAAATGCACAGATATCCCCCTCCCCCATTTTCCATATAAAAATAATAACAGCATACAGGTGGAGAAAATAACCAAAATGTTCATGTCTTTAAGATGCCATCTCACCTCGTCAGTAATACTTTAGAAGACAGGAAGATGAGACGAAAACCACAAAAATTAACACAAATCTTACTAGCGCATCAAAATAAATTAAGTTAAATGATCATGTAGACCAGCTACAAATAAAAAGACAGACATTTTTAAATTAAATTAAATTAAAATCATATTTTACAGGATTTGTGATGGCGCTATGGCCGGAAAGACTTCATAAATCATCATACTTCATACATCGCTGACTAAAAACGCAGGCCTGATCTTTAGAGCAACACGCAAACGGAAACAATGAGGTCGGTGCGTGTGTTCGGTTCGCCTTCATTACGATCAGACCATGTTAAAAAAAAAAAAAGAGTTCACTTCGTCTAAAGAAATCTTGCGTTTTTAGCACATTACCATCAAACTGAACAGAAATGACCAAAAAAAAAAAAAAAAGTACAGTAATAATGGCTGATATTTTCCACCCAATGACATTGGGAAATTGGCCCAGAGTTTGAAGTCAACATGAAACAGTTCACAACCCAATTTACTTTTAATATTTCTAGATGAAACTTGATATTAAGAAAGAGAAAGGGCCAGGACTTGATTTTCCCCTTCAGAAACTGACTGAATGATGGACATTATGAACCTGAATGGGTTAAAAATAATGAATTTATCGCATGAATAAAACAGAAAGCAGAAAAAGGGTGAATTTTGATTTCATGTTGACCTGAAGTTTGTTTCCAGTGGCCTTTGCTTTGTTCTTTCCTCGCTTACTCGACGATACTGTAGTTTTATTATCGAATCACATCTTGCGAGGCTCTTTTTAGTAAGCTGCAAGTAGATGATGATAAAAAGGAAAAATAATAATACCATTCACAGTTTATTTGACATGCCGTGTGCAGTTCAGCAACACATCTGGAGGATCCGGCTGCATTTACTGATGATGAACGAGGCTTTTTAACTAGTACTAGAACGTCTATATCTAAACACAGGGTAAATATGAATGCAACAATAACATATAGACATGCCGGAAGATGCAGTGTCCCCTTTCATAAGGGGAATGAAAAATAAGATATTTGCGAGGGACCATCACGTTCACACTGCAGTTTGATCCAGTTTTGTTCAGAAGAATGATTGGATATGAATGCAGTGGTCATTTGCAAACGTTCTGTCCGACCACGAGCACGACAGACGAACCGCTTTTCCCTAGAGGAGACTCGTTAGCACTATAAAGCATTGAACCTGAGCATTAAACCAGCAAAAAGCACGGGGATTTTCCCATTTCTTCTTCCTTTCCTTTTCCTTTTTTAGTTTTTTTTTACTGAAACGGTGTAAAAATAATGAACTCATATCTGAAAAAATAGAGGTCTTTTACAAAGCAGTTTATTTCCACGTCGCCTTGCTACTCTCGATCTGTCCAGAGCCCGCTAGACAGTCATCCTGAGCCAACCATTCTCTCCGGCCTGAGACGTTATTGCTGACACACACAGATCTCCATCAACGGCACACTACACACACACAAACACACCATACACATTATTAAAGACGCTATAGAGGGATCTTTCAACCAAAAATTATAATTCTGTCATCATTTATTCACCCTTCACAAACCTGTATGATGATGTTCTTGCAACAAACTTTACACTCTTTATAATAAAGGTTCTAAAAGGGTTTTTTTTGCACCATTTTTGGTTCCTCAAAGAACCTTTCAGTGAGTAATTCTTAAAGTGCCCCTATTATGCTTGCTTGAATATTATCCTTCATGAAGTGTGTAATATAGATGTTTATGAATGTAAAAGGTCTGCAAAGTTTTGAACATCAAAGTACCGATTCTGAACTGCTGAAACGAGTTGAAACTGATTGGCTGACTCCGCCCACACGCTGTTCTGATTGGCTGTGGGTTTTGAGTGATTGACGCATCTCGCAGTCGCGTCTAGTGTGGGCAAACAAATTATTTGTCGCTGGAATCTTATCGCATCGCGTCTGGTTAGGACACGGTGTAATACATTTACATAATGCCAGTCAATGTTCTTCATTGGCTGCCCGTGAACGACGTCTACTTTGCTCCTCGAAAGCTGTAGTTGTAACTGAGACTGGAAGAGTTTGGTTCGTGTTGTTCATGTCAAGAAGACGCTGTTTTCACACTTTGACGGAAAAACCGACACCATCATTACGGTTCGTATCACTGTGCATCAAGCGCTGAAGAAGATCCAGAGCTGAAATTAAGATCTGATAATAGACTTTTCATTTTCAACACACGCTATAAGCGGTCGACCAATCACAACAGACTGAGTCATCTGACCAATCAGAGCAGAGTAGCTCTCAGAAAGGAGGAGTGTAGAGAGACCGAATCTTCAAACTAACCGTTTTCAGACTAGAAAACTAGTGTTTTTTGATCCAGGATGCATGTAAACAGGAGACATATAGCATAATAGAGGCACTTTAAAAGATTTTTTTTTTTTTCTTAGTGTGAAGAACCATTTTTCACAATAAAGAACCTTTAGTGGAACGGAAAGGTTCCAAAGGTTGTTAATGGAACCATCAATGCCAAAAAAAGAACCCTTATTTTCAAGAGTGTGTGACACTTGTGTGAAAGAACAAGAGTCAAACAGGTTTGGAATGACATGAATTATAGCGTTATTTTTGGGGGGTAAAAGATCCCTTTAACTCGATCTAAAGGGACACTGCATCTCCAGAACATCTACATCGTTGGTTTTCACGTCAAGTTAAAGATGACGGAAAAAAAGAAACTCTTTAGGGATGAAGTCACACTTTCGCACACGGCAGGCGTCCTGCTCTCACCTGGCCGTCCACAGCGTCTCTTCAAACACAGTCCTGAGATGAGATAAAAGCTGCTCCGGGTTCCTTTAAACACTGATTTGATCATTAAAGACGTTGTTCCAGTTGAGCAGTTGGTTTTTTTTACTTCCGTTTTGTCCGTAGAGGCGAGCAGCAGAAGCAGTCGTCTGATTGGCTGATCAAATGCCGACCAAGCAGGCATGCTGGGATTCATCCATAGATCTTGGAAGTCAAAAGGGCAAAATAAACAAACAAAAAAGACATTGTTCCTGCTGGTGCTCAAATTAAAGTTACCCTGAAGGGCGTCACTTCTGTAAACTCAGGAAGTAGCAGGTTCCCAGAGGGACGCGTCCCATGTGTCTGTGGTCCCGTCATGGAATGGATCCTCAAGCTACACACTTAACACTTTCGTTCACGTACCTACGGACATATATACACACATTCTTGCAGACCACAATCATCTTAACCTAGCTAACTAACTAACTAACTAACTAGCTAACCTGGTATTGAGGTGCCTTGTTTTGTTTTGAACACTCCAGCGCTAATACTCTGAATTTATGCTCTTTTTTTTTTGATATTGGAATTCCACTTCCTGATTTTGTTTTGCATTTCCTCCAGCTCGTAATAAAATAAATGACGCGTGTTACTCTAGCTACATTATCACTTCAGAGGAATCTGCCTGAGATGCTCAGAGAGAGAGAGAGAGAGTGGTGGATTATGGGAAGGGCTGGATGAATGGGCTAAGGGTCATGGCTGTTTACAGCAGGCGTGGATTATTGCCGTGGTTTCCTCCGAGGGTTCACCAGGAAGAGGGAGCGCAGGGTGGCTTGTTCCTGATGGTGGCGTCGGAACATTCAGCATCCGAAGTATCACAGTCGGAATCACCGAAATGCAGCGGATTCTGAAGAGGTAAAGAAACAGCTCACATTTACTCCAATTTTATAGTCAGGGATTCAAACACTGAACGACTGATTCACCACGCTATGGTCCACTCGTCAAAAACACTAATGATTATTCTTCAGAATATTGTCCTCTGGAAATGTTCAATTATGAAATTGCAATGATGATTGTATGTTCAGATTAGCAAAGATTGTTTGTTTGAGTTGGTTCATTTAAACCAGGGAACTTTTTTTGAACATCTTTGAACATCTAAAATATTTAGGTTAATATTAATATTTTAGTTAATATTTTAATAATCTAACAACTCATTTGGATGTTCACAGTTCTCTAATAATGGTTAATGGTCACATGATATGCAGGTAAACAAATAAAATATTTAAGTTTATTTCGATTGTTTTTAATTTCAAAATTATTTATTTTACTTTTTCACATTTTTAGTAATAGTTTTATGTTGATTGTTTTTATTGATGTATTTATTCTAATATCAATTTAATTAATATATCTTTTTACTAAGTGATTAATGTTTATTTTAAATTAAGTATTTATTCTAATATCAATTTATTTTAAATAATATCTATCTTTTTTCTGTTCTTTTTAGTTTTTATTTATTTAAAATATTTTTTTTTTAGTAATTGTTATATTTTGTTTGTTTTTATTTTAAAATTATGCGTTTATTTTTATTTTTTTCAAATAAAATATCTTTTTAGTAAGCATTTTATTTTGTTTTATTAAAAAAGTATTGTATTTAAAATATTATAACTATAAATAAACTGTTTTTTCATTTTGTTTTTTATTTCGCATTTATTTAAACATTCTTTTTATTTTAATTATTTCCAATGTTGCATATTTTTCAGTGATTGTATTATTTTAATGGTTAGTATTTAAAAAACATTTCTTTTATTTATATTTATTTCAAACACTACATATTTTTAGTAATTGTTTTATTCGGATTGTTTTATTTAAAAACTTTTTCAAATTTTTTTCTTCTTTCTAATTTGACATTTTTCTGAATGAATGAAAAATCCCTGATTTTAAACGAACTGTAGGATTGACGTAGACGAGTTTACCTCGTAGCTGTGCTCATCCGCACACAGTTTTCCCAGAGAGATCTGAGTCTTGACCCGGCGCACGGCGCACTCTTTATCCGACAGGCCGTCGGACTGCGTGGAGATGTCGATGGGGATCTCGGGAGTGTGTGACAGCAGCTCGTCCAGATGCTCCTCTTGACTGGCGCTGAGCGGATCCAGCGGCCCGCTGTGAGAATGGTCACTGGTGTTGCCCTCCTCTCCGTCAGACACCGACAGGTTCTCCGAACTGAAGGTGGAGTACGACTTAAAGCTGCTCATACAGCGATGAGGCCTGGAAGGAGACAACATTTGGTTACACTTTATTTCCATAGTCCACTTTAGACATTCTACTAACTAGAAGTAACTTTTCATTCAACTAACTCTCATTACAGTATTAGTAGACTGTAATCAGTAGACGGTTAGGTTATGGTTAGGTGTTAGGGTTCGGGTTAGGAGAATAAGTTGACTTGTAGTTGCCAAGTTATTTATAGTCATTATAATGTCTGTTAGAGGATCATCAGAATAAAGTGTTAGCAGATATTAAGCAGACAGTCTACTAATACATAAAGCGAAAAAAAGTGTGGGATTAAGATTCATTCTTTGTATGTTTGTATGAAAAGGAAAGATTATTTCCTTTTCCTTTAATCCTCATTTGTCTGTCTTATGCGACTCTAAGCGACGCCTGAACTTTGTATTCTGAGCACTTCTTGTGTTGTTTTTGCATCTTCATGATGACTCGCTCGCTTTAGTCCTCATTTGTAAGTCGCTTCGGACACAATGACTAAATGTAAATGTATGTAAAGCTGCTGAAGTGGAGATTTACGTTTCATTACTGGTTATAGTTATCAAGCACATCATTGCACTTTATATGATAAAGCAGAGCTGCCATCTTTGTATAATCGAAGAAGTTTTAATTGGTTTTGTTTTATTTATAAGTCTATTTGTGGTCTAATTCCATCTAATTTGTCTCTGCGTTTCTAACACAAATGTTTGCTACAATCTTCGCTCTAATGATTTGTTATATCTTAAAGTTCCAGCTAGGGAAAAAAAGGATTTTAATATTATACTTCTTCTGCTCGGAATAAATCTTAAAGGAGACATATCATGCTTTTAAATTGTTTCTTTTTTACATATAAATCATACATTTGTAGTCTATATAAAGCGGAACTACAATGCTTGGGTCTGAATTCCTCATTATTATAGCTCCACAGGCCCCTTTTCTACCCCTTTTCTGATGTGCGTCTGAGAGCAACTCGTTTTGGTGCGGTCTCTTTAAATACAATTGAGACACTTCATACCCCGCCCCCTCTCCAGGTTGCAGAGGTTCAACTCCACCCCGTTCGGCCATTTTTGTAGTTTGATACCAGAGATACGATTATCTAGCGGCACAGAAACGTGTTATTCACACGTTATTAACAAAATGTCAACAACGGAAGACTTGTCCAGCCAGCCTTACATGTTCGAGCCAGAGTCGGAGCCGGAGCGAGATGAAAATGAAGACGACGAACCTGTAGAACAACGTCTTCATATGGATGTATCGCAATGGTGTGTTACTGTATTTACACATGAAACTTTGGTCTTCCGACCTTTTACCACCGTGTCGATTTATTTTGATTAATATGTGCGAGGGAGAGAGAGCAAGACAGCGTCTAGTTTGGAGACGGTGAAGTCTTGTTTACACTTTCGCCTGGCTCTGAAGAGAGAGAGTGAGCGCGCGCGCGACCGGGTCTCTCTCTCTGCTCGTTCTTTCAGATAAACATCTAGCTGCTAAACATGCGCCCTGTCACAAGCGCGGCAGTTCATCTACATTAGACGGTGTAATAAAAAGCGTGTGGGTTACTACATCCAACAACCGAACATTTTAACTTACCCTCTCGTAACTTCTGCATCCTTTAGCTTGGACTACAAAATTGCAGCGAGAAATAAAAATGGCGGATTGCTCGAAGTGTTGGGCCGGAAGTCAATGTCCTTATTTGGCAGTTCCGCTGCAAATACTGTGACGTAATAGTTCAAAAAACGTCATAGATAACAGAAAAATCGGAACAGGTTGAAAAATATGACCAAAACAGAATATAAAGATATCAACGAAGCACCTGAAGAGAATAATTTCAACTTTTCTGTACTTCTAAACACTCCAAATATACAACAAAATGCATTTAAGGGCTAAAAAAGTGGATTTAGCATGATATGTCCCCTTTAAAGCTGACTATGTTACACAAGTTTAAGTTGCTTTAACAGATTGTGTGTTTTATCCTTTGGTAAAATGCTGTTGTGATCCTTGATTGTGTTGTTCTGTTTTCATGTGGATTTGTATGTTTATGTTATTAGCTTGGCCAGGTCACTCTCGTAAAAGAGATTTTTAACCTGTTTAAATAAATAAAGAATGAATGAATTACATTTTTTGACTAAAACTCAAAGATATGGATTATAATTGAAGTCTACAAATGCAAAGATCTAATGTGTAATAAAATTAACGGTTAAAAGTGTATTTCGGATGTTTCCGTTCCATTAGTCTCAAACGGCATGTTATGAAAAGCTAATAGGCCCAAAATCTCAAAATTCACCAGTGCATGAAAAAACTAAGTTTCTTGCCTTACGTGACACATAAACTTGATGAATCCTGACCTTCTACAGGCTAATGGCTACAGAAACACACGGATTTAAAGATTCGCTCTTCTGGAGAAGCGTGAATATTAATTATTGATCATCAGAGAGACTCACCGTTGTCTGCGTGGAAAATCCACCTCGCTGTCAACCTCTCCCTCCTCTTCCTCAGACGACTCGTCCCCCGCCTGACGGACACATGCAGAAGATCAGGTGTTAAATCCAGCATGAATAGACACACACACACGACCAGATGTAGTACAGTTTCACATCTCTATCATATCTGTCTGATTATATTGAATAAAAATATTTTTCCACAAAAATATGACGCAGCACAGCTGACAAACACTCTGATTGACATGGAAAACAACCTTTTATCGCGTGGTGTCGCATGTAGTTAGGACACGGTGTGAATGTCACGCACCTTTCTGAGAGGTCTGAGCGTGTGCAGTGAGCTTCCCTGCTCCGGCTTCTCTCCCGTTCCCTGAGCTTCCCCCTCCAGCGTGTTCTTGTTAGCGTGTGGCGTCCCCTCACTGGTGCTCAGCAGAGAGTAATGTGGGAGTTGTGGGTGACTGGGAGCGGACGGTGTCTCCTGGCAGTGAGTGCAGCCGGGGAACGGATGAGCCTGACAGCAGGGGCAAAGAGGCTCGGGACCGGAGCCCATGAACGGAGGGATGGAGGATCTGCGGTGCCGTGAATCCGCATCAACCGCGGTGGAAATGAGATCCGGACTGGAGCCGGAGAGCCTCCGCTGGAGATGATCGGTCTGTGGGCTTCGGAGAGCAGCAGCTGGGCCGAAGTAGCGCAGGTTATTGGCACACGTTGCCACTGCGATCGCACGGTTCTGGACCGGGATGGGCGGACCCTCGGGCGGAGGATGATGATGATGATGATGGTGGTAACTTTGCTCTTGTAGGGGTTGCTGTTCTTCTGAAGGGACTGAGTTGTTGGGCTTCAGCGAACCTAGGAAATCATTGTGGCTGCCTTTGCTGTTTGCTCTCCGGTGCCGGGGTTTACTGCGGTACCGGGTCTTCCCAGGCGGGGTGGACACTTTTGGGCTTCCTGATAGAGGTGACGGAGCCGGAAGAGGCTCGACGCTGGGAATGCCATCGGAGCGCAGGAGATCCGGTCTGCAGGAGATCACACGCACAAGGTTAATGAGCTTATGGAGAATTCATGACTGATACTATTTCATTTGGACTTTAACTACAAATTATCCAACCATGTTTGCATATTCACGGAAAAGTATCACAAGTAAAAAAAGAAAATAATCAAATGAGATCTTTCATTTGTATATTTCATTTGTTTTTTTTGTTGTCACGCTTGTTTCAGTAAAACGTGATATCGCTTAAACCAGGGATTTCTGACAGTCAAACCACTTTGTGTTTTATATTAATTGCTTTATTCATTTTAATTAAACACATTTGCATGTTTACGGTTCTCTAATGTTGGGTAGTGTTCACATGACATTAAATTATTAATAATTTTTTTAATAATTCTTTAATTTTTTATTATGCATTTTTTTTTAAAACAATGATTAAATATTTTTATTAATTATGAGCTTTTCATTTTAAGATTATTATCATTTTTTTTATAAAAACATTTTAATGACTTTTTTTATTAATTAAATTTTTTTTATAAATTATTCACTTTTCATAAACATGTTTCATTTATATATTATTTATTTTTTTAAATATATTATTACTGATATTATTATTTTTAACAAATAATTAATGTATTTTAATAATTTCATTTTAAATGAATTATTTTTTTCTTTTTTAAATTATTATTATTATTATTTTTTTAAATAATTATTTTTATTATCTATATATTATATTATATTATTTAATTATTAATTAATTGTTTTATTTACTATATTAAATTAATTTTTAATTAATTATTTGCTTTTCATCAACTCACGAACCCCCTGCAGTTCCCTCGTGAACCCCCAGGGGTCGTGAACCCCACTTTATGGAATCGTTAGCTAATCTGATATAAAGCACATAAGGCCGTGTGTTCAGGGATCGGTCACCTCTTGGGCGGCTGTGTCCCAGGCTTATGGTTCATGCTACTCTTTTTCTTGATGAGCTTCTCGACAGCGTTGGGTCGCACAATGGGCCGAACCAGGTGGCGCTTGTACGTGCCGGGGTGCTGCTTCTCCACCGCCTGCTCCCTCCTGCAGAACACATGGGAAACGTTCAGATCTCACAACCAAACGTTCAGGATTGTGCTAGAGGATTTCTCTGAATGATCATTGTGTGCTCGTTCAGTGGAAATGTGGGTCACGGAAATTCTGGCATGAACTGCACGAGCCGGGTCGAGGTTTAAGCAGATTAGATTTAATTACAGTTTCAGCGTTCAGGCACATACGGGGTTAGAGTTCAGAATCATTACAGCCTTTCATCAGTAATTTGATACCAATAAACGGAGAAACCCAAGAGAGAGAGAGAGAGAGAGAGAGAGAGAGAGAGAACACACAAAACTACCATATACTATCATACGACTGCAGTGTACAGAATGCTTGCTTACAGTGCAAAGTACGCACAGTTTCTGCATGCATGCAATATTCAGTTGACCTACTGTATTTGTCATCCCACAATGCAATGTGCACAGCCTGACCTTCCATTTCCAGTGTGATGAATTAACTAAAAGTAATATCAGCAGTGATTTTTAACATCTCTTACTGGACGCATTTTTTGATTAAGACTACCAGAAGTAATTCTAGCAATTACTAATTAAAAACACAAATTGAATAACCAGATTAATTTATAAGATTATGGCAACTAGTTTCTTGATCCTTGTTTCATGAACATTTTAAGATGTTTAAACTTCAGTCACAAAAAAATGCATTAGAGCTTGATTCATTACTTGCGAATCAGTTCAAAGAATCAATTCAAAATGATTCAATTCAGAGATTCATTTAAATCATAATTTTTCATGCATTAACTTTTTTTAGTCAATAGGTAAATATTGGTGTTTATGACTGTGTATTGTTATATTGGTGCATAAAAATGAATACATATGATAGTTCCTTGTGTTCACCAAGCGAAAACATGCCTTGATTTGAAGCAGATTTTTACTGTGAGCCTCTGACCGAACAAGAGAAGTTTGAGGACTCACTTGAGCAGCTCCTTCTCTCGCACCTCCAGCTGAAGCATGATAGCGCTGAGCTCCATGTACAGATTATTGGCCCGCTCCAGTTTCCTCTCATAATGCTCTCGGATATCCAGAGCATGTCTGAAAGCCACAGAGACGACAGTGAGGATGGAGACACACACAGATACAGCATCAGAGGTGGACAAAGTACACAACTTCCTTACTTGAGTGAAAGTACAGATACTACTGGTCAAATATTACTCAGTTACAAGTAAAAGTTGCAAATACTACTTGAGTAGAAGTACAGAAGTACTCATTTTTAAAAGCACTTAAGTACGTTGGACAGACGTTGTATTGTGGTTGAAAATGAAAATCGAGTTGACGTCAGAAACCAACATCAGTCGGGCTGGATGTTACGCTGCATGTTTCTGACATCAATCTGACGTCAACCCGACTTTCATTTCCAACCACAATGCAACCCCTGACTGATGTTACTACTCTCTACCCAAGGAGCTTGACAGAAATGTAGTGGAGCAAAAAGTACGATATTTGTCTTTCAGATGTAGTGAAGTTAAGGTAAAAAGTTTCCAGAAAAAATAATACTCAAGTAAAGTGCACTTAAAGCCACAGTATGTAACTTTTTTGCTTTAAAATTAGCAAAAATCACTACATCTATGTTATATATATTTTTTAGTTGTGTACTTACATTATCCCGACTGTTTCCAACAACTTTCAAACCAGGAGAAATTTTATTTTAATTTTTAGACACGGCACGTTTCTTTATTTCCGTTTTGTCGCAGTCAATGCCGTCATATCCACGCTGTCCCTGGTTTCCGCTCGTGCTGCCATGGCAACCAGAGCTATTCGCAGAGCCCTCTGATTAACCAAAGCGACAGACGCAGACAACTGTGGAGTTCGCAATGTCTATTTGCACGCTGTTGTTGTTTCGTTCAAACATTATGGACCATGGCAAGCAGACTTTGGATAAAAAAGGAGAACTAAAAGGAGAATCAATATCAGCGCGGTGTTTTCGAGATGCCGAGAGCTCCCATAGACAGCATATAAACGAGAGCTCCACGTCCGAGACTTCGACCGCTCCTACATGTACTTTATTAAACAGGTGAGCACATTTACATAAAACTAATCAATGTTATATAGTTCAACAATGATAAAATGTCAGAATATGATCTGTATGTTATTCTAATGTTGATTTAGTTTACTGCTAGTCTCATACAGACAAACTAACACATACATTTCAACACATTCAAATGCAGTTTAGTGTGATAGTGTAATGTTAGACCAAGTGAAACAGCGCTGCGTTACCTCACACGTTTAATTTGTCTAATAAACTGACCTGTGAGTTGTAATTCTGCACTTGCGTGTAGTTCAGTAGAATGAAATGTCCATATTACTTTTATATCCGCGGGACTCGCGTCGCTTGTGGAGCTGATAGCTGTCTCTTAGCAATCCCGAACTGCTTCATATCACAGTCATGATAAAAGCATCGATGTATTTACTCATCCATAAACATTATTAGATCGGTCGGCTTGACGTTGACGACAACATCCATAATTCTTAGCAAATGTTGCGTCATCAAACTACGCCTTTGTTATTGTAAGCGACCCCTAGTGGAGAAAAATTCCATACTGTGGCTTTAAGTACAGTACTCAAGTAAAGTGCACTTAAGTACAGTACTCAAGTAAATGTACTTTGTTACTGTCCACCTCTGAACAGCACGAGGTGTTTGTGTTCTCTCTCACCGCAGCTCGTCTCTTCTGCGTCGGATGAGCTCCTCGTCGAGGCGATGGATGCAGGTTCCTTCACTCTTGATCTTCTCGAAATGCTTCTTCACCTCTTCTCTCCAATTCGCCTGTCACAGACAGAGTTATTTTGTTAACTAAAACATTAAAAATCATTTTCAGTCATTGAAATAAGGCTAAAATAAAATATAAATATTAGATGAATAAAAAAATTAAAATGCGAAATTCTGACTTGGCAACTAACTGAAATAAAATAAGTCGGAAGTAAAAACACAAACTGAAATAGAAATAAATTAAAGCTACATAAAATGATTTAAAAACGAAAACTAATAAAAATGACAAAAGCACATAATATTAAACTAAAATGAATTGAAAACAGAAAATATAGATTCAAAACAGTAAATACTATAACAGTATATAAATAATACTAAAATAACATTGGTCACATACACACACACACACACATTTACTCTAGGGAAGGGAATCATAAAAAGAAGCTCTTTGATGGTTTTAATAACTCTTTTAGTACTTTTAGTAGAAGAATCAAACCAGAAACTCGTGAGTCTGAGACAAAGAACTGACTCGAGAGTCATCCGTTCATGAATCACAACCATTTTGCATGTTTGTCGTTGCAACCAATTTGCACATTTAGTTCTGAATCATAGAACAATCAGTGAATTAAGAAACGGTTGGATAAGTGCTTCATGTTTGTTTTGTCCTTCTCCATTACTGAAGACTGGAGTGATCCCTCTGGATGACACAGTGACTCTGTATGTAGACATCAAGATTTGCTCACCTGAGATTTGAAGTATGTCTCCTGTGGCGTCCCGAGCAGATCAGCGGAGGCGATGTCTAGATGGAGAAGGATCTGCCTGAAGGACGGACGGTTTCTGGGTTTGCCCTGCCTGCAGGAACAACAACAACAACAACATCTCAAGCAACCAATGAAACCATGTTTTACAGAACACTCGCAAATACACGGTTCTGATTGGTCAATCACAGCAAATCCAGAACAATCTATCAAACACCCAGACTGATTTGCCTTAAAAATCTTTAAATCTACTTCAGACTTCAAGAGTTTTCAACTACTTCAAACTTTTTTTTAAATTAAATCTAGTTTTATAATTGATTTTCTACACAGATTCTCTAGTTTCACTTGTATCACTTCATAATCTTTCTTCTTGCATAGTATATAAACAATTGATTTCACTCAAATAAACATTTCTTGTACTTTGTCTTTCATATTTGTAGCTTAATTTGGTCACACTTTATTTTACAGTGTCCTTGTTACATACTGTATGTTACATGTACTTATAGTAATAACAGTAAATTATGCATAATTACATGCAACTAACCAAATCCTAATCCTACCCTAACCCTATAGTAAGTGCATGTAGTAGTTTAATATTACTCAGTACTTAAATATATAATTACACTGTAACAATGACACCTTAAAATATTTGGTTACACTTTATTTTAAGGTATCATTGTTACAATGTAATTATACATTAAAGTACTGAGTAATAATAATTAACTACATGTACTTACTATAGGGTTAGGGTAGGATTAGGGTTTGATTGAGGGTTAGTTGCATGTAATTATGCATAATTTACTGTTATTACTATGATAAGTACATGTAACATATGTAACAAGGACACTGTAAAATCAAGTGTTACCAAATAAAGTGTAACCCTTCATTCCATAAACAATAGCAGAAAGTTTCCATTATAAATGCAGCAGCCGCACAGATGAAGGGATGTATTTTCTGCAGATGATGTGGAGTCTCACCAGGTCTGTTTCATAAGGATCTTGAATCCGTCGGGACACGTGGACGGCACAGGCAGATGGAGGCTGTTACTCCCCACACCCCAGATGATGGCGGAGGAGTCCACGTCTTTATAGGGGATCTCACCGGTCAGCAGCTCCCATAACACCACACCAAACGACCTGCCAACACACAGGTACAGCGTACTCTACTGCTCCAAAGTCTGGGGTCGGGAAGAACTTGGAATGTTTTTGAAAGAAGTCTCTTCTGCTCACCAAGGCTGCATTTATTTGATTAAAAATACAGTAAAGTTGCGAAATATTATTACAATTTCAAATAACTGTTTTCTATGTGAATATATAGTAAAGTGTAATTTATTCCTGTGATCAAAGCTGAATTTTCAGCATCATTACTCCAGTCTTCAGTGTCACATGATCCTTCAGAAATCACTCTAATATGATGATTTGATGCTCAAGACACATTTCTTGTAATCATCAATTTTGAAAACAGTTGAACTGCTTCATATTTTTATGGAAACCTTGATTTTTTTTATTTATTTTTTATTCTGAATATAAGAAAATAACAGCATTTATTTTAAATAGAATCTTTTGTAACATTATAAATGTCTTTACTGTCACTTTTGATCAATTGAATGCATCCTTGCTGAATAAAAGTATTAATTTCTTTAAAAAAAAAGAAAAAGAATGTATTCAAAAATCGTGTATTAGAGCACGATTCTGGATAAATTAAAAATCATATTTTCTTTTTGTTTCAAATAGAGATCACTATATTCCCAAGAGTCTGAACAGACAACTAAGTAATTTACTAGAGGTTCTGACAAAATGTTAATTGCTGCAGTCTATTTTAAAATATTTAATTCACTTGAAAGAATAATTTTTTTAAAATCGGTTGAATGAATGATTCAATGACTCACTCATAAAGATCTCACTTGAATCAGTGACACTTGAATCAGTGTTTTTGAACGAATCTCTTGAATGAATGAATGATTCAATGACATACATTTTTTAACAGTCGCCACCTACTGGTGTAACGATGTAATTGATACCATCATTATTTGAAGCGGCAAGTTACTTTCAAAAGGTGATTTACTGTATTTTGATCGCTACCGTAATCATCAGTGTTTATATCCGTATTATAAACTTTTATTCCAGTACTTCTGTGATAATCTAAATTGCTCTAACACAGAAATAACAACAGGCCTACTGTGATGTCCATATCTATACATGATAACTGCTCTCTCCGGATCAGCGGCAGCACGAGCACAGATCTGAATGTTTCGGTGTGATTTTCAAAGGTTTAATAGACACAGGCGAATCGCTGTCATTTAGGAATAAGATTGCGTGGGTGTTTGAATCGAGAACACGATCTTTAAGTAATTAATCGTGCAGCTCTACAGTGTATATAGCATACAGTATATGCAGCATACAAGACTCTTAAATCACACTCAAACACGTGTGAATGTCACTGCATTAGTTAACACTCACCAGATGTCTACTTTCTCCGACACCGGTTCATTCCGGATCACTTCGGGGGCCATCCAGGCTACCGTACCCGCAAAGGACATCTTCGTACTCTTATCACTGAGCTCTTTAGATGTTCCAAAGTCTGAGATCTTCACGCCGTCATTTTGAGTGACTAGCACACTGCAAGAGAAAACACACACTCAGAGATAGACACATACACTTTAAATCTATGGATGGGAATCATTAAAAATTCAACAGTTCTGGTTATAATTTCAACAATTCCTATTTCTTAATGGTTTTATTAACAACTCTTTTAGTACTTTAGAAGAATCAAACCAGTAACTAACGAGTCTGAGAGTCAATTCATTATAAAGAAAGAGTCTGAACTGAGGCTGATGAGTCTTACTTTGGTAATAAAGTTTTTTAAATAATATTATGATAATATCGACGGATGGGACAAAAACTCGGATATGACAAACTATATCTGTGCATTAAGTCTTGGAGTGTAAATGCAAACTATGTGTAATTTGTTTCCTTATACTTTCTTATTGCTAACTTTTCACTTGACCTTTTCTAAGTAATGTTACTTAACTTAAAAATACTTAAATATACTTGCAGCTTTTACACTTTACAAATTGTTTTTTTTTCAAAGAGTCATCAAGGCTAAATTTATTTGTTCAAAAATAAAGTAAAAGCAGCAATATTATTACAATTTAAAATAATCTTTCTATTTTTATATATTTTATTTCTGAGGGATCATGTGACACTGAAGACTGGAGAAATGATACTGAAAATTCAGCTTTACATAACAGGAATAAATTCCATTTTAAAATGTTACATAGAAACCAGCTATTTTAAATTGTAATAATATTTCACTGCTGTTATTGTATTTTCCATCAAATAAATTGCAGCCTTCTTTCAAAAATATTTAAAAAACTTAATTATTTAAAACTTTTGAATGGTAGTGTATACTTATTATTATCAGCATTAATAATGAACTTATTTAATTTATGTCGTTTTTATTTTCAAATAGTTAAATAAATTCAATAGTTTTTGTTATG
Source organism: Abramis brama (assembly GCF_963993115.1). Classification (NCBI taxonomy): domain Eukaryota; kingdom Metazoa; phylum Chordata; class Actinopteri; order Cypriniformes; family Leuciscidae; genus Abramis; species Abramis brama. The sequence goes on from NC_139970.1 coordinate 42,238,203, forward strand.
GTACCAAACTGTGAAATTGTCCAAATACTGAAACGTTGGTATTGACAACACTCTGATCAATGGTCCTCTATTGAGCCGAGGCTGTAGAGGCTCACTTTGGTGACTTGAGGTCTCTGTGGATGATCTTGTGGAGGTGCAGGTAGTTCATGCCACTGGCGATCCCTGAAGCCCAGTCCACCAGCAGTCGCGGAGAGATCTTACGACCGGCCCTGAGAACCTCGTACAGCTGCCCTTGAGCACAATACTCCATGATGATGCAGTAACACGGGGCCTGCGTGCACACACCCCTGAGAGACAACACCACAGGAGACGTTCAGGGGAGGGATGCACGGAAACATTCTTCAGAACCAATTAACTCCTAAAGGCACGTTCACACCAAGAGCAATAACTATAAAGATAACGATAAGTATATAAATTGATCTGTCTAAGAACATGGTGCAGTTTTGTTGTGTTCTGATGCTTTAATGCTCAAGCTCTTTAAAGCAGGATTGATTTTGATTGGCTGTCAATGTTTTTAATCGATCATCAGCTGGAATAAAATTATTCTGAAAGTGATTCCAATGATATAGTTTCTCTGTGCCATTATCGTTAAACCTTGGCTATGTTTAGTATGATTTTTAGAACTACATCTTTATCATGATTATCTGTATAGTTATTGTCCTTGGTGTGAACGGGCCTTAAGTGCAATTCTTAAGAAAATATTTGAGAACTTCTTAAGAATTTCTTAAGGACATTTTTTAAGAAGAAGATGACAGGCTCTGGCATTTGCCAAAGACTCGATCAACAACAAAAAAAGAAAGTGAAACACATTAAAGGCTGTGTTTAATCTGTCTGCAGATTAACGTCATAATCATAACAAGCGTGCAGAGTCAGTTTTCATTGCGACCAGCTTGACGGGAGTTCAGCACTTCGGTGTCGTGTTTTTAATGTGCCATGCCTTTTAAATCATCATGTGACTTGTTTTTGTTGTTTACATCATCACTCATTGGTGTGCCTTCAGAGAACTCGTGCACATCATATTATATGTGGTTGGTGTTAATTACAACACTTAATTTGAAACAACTCAAATTCATAAAACATCTTTACCTTTGTGGATTACAAGTGATAGTTCACACAAAAAATGTAAATCTGTCATAACTTATTCACCCTCGAGTTGTTGCAAACATTTATGAACTTCTTTCTTCTGCTGAACACAAAATACAATATTTTGAAGAATGTTGGTTAACCCCATTGACTTTCGTAGTATTTTTTCCCACACTATCTATGGAAGTCAGTGGCGTCCATCAACTGTTTGGTTCAATATTCTACAGATATTCAGCAGAAGAAATAAATTCATACAGGTTTGGAACAACTTGAGGGTGAGTAAATGATGACAATTTTCATTTTTGGGTGAACTATCCCTTTTAGAGGTTATCCTAACTTTAAGAAGTTAATTACGATGTTTTTTTTAAGGATATTAGTTTCAAGAATTTGATCATAAAAAAAAAGAAAGAAGTAAATATAACTTTTTTCTTAAGTAACAAAAAAGATGATTTTTTTGTGAATCCGGCCCCTGAATTCAAAACTATGTATCTGGTCGTCCTGCTCGCAGTGTTGACATCGTGACCTACTTGAAGCTGATGACGTTGGGGTGCTTCAGTTTTCGGAGGTGTTTGATATCCGTCTCCTTCTGCTCGCGGACTTTCTTGATGGCGACCTCTTCGGAGTGAAACTTCCCGAGGAACACGGCGCCCTGAGCTCCACTTCCCAGCCACTGCAGCTCAGAGATCTCCTCAAACGGCACCTCCCACATGTCTACTGACCAATCAGAAAGCACCGGGAACACGGTATACAAATCAAAACCACAGCAAAGACCATCAAAACATCAACTGTAGTGTAGAACTCGTTTATTTTCTTGGACAATATCAAATATACATTAAAAAGCCAGAAAATACAATTCAAATACAGTTAAAATTAAATTGATACATCTCTTGATGGAAATAACATCACAAGATTTTTTTCCAACAAGAGGTGCATCAATTCAAATCTAATCAAATCAAAAAGATCTTGTATCGTCAATGCAATAAAAATTGTTTTTTAAAACATTTTAAAGATAAATTCATTAATCTGGTGTACTTTGAATCACCCGAATCCGCTGTTTAAAATCAATAATCCACGCGCCAGCCGCCCAAACCTATGATATTCTTTGATTTAGATATCATCACATTACAATTATTCAAATTCTCAGTGTTAAGCATGATAATATGCTAACATATCACATTGAAGTAGGCACACTACTAACACTAACACACTAATTAACATCTATTTAAAATAAAAGTTCTTCTTTTGGCAAAATTACATTTCCTTAATAGCCTAAACAGAGGCTTTACTCCCTTCAAACTTAAATTTGTCAATGTTTCATTGCATCACTGTTGGAACTCAATTAAAATCAAATCAAATCAAATCAAAAAGATCTTGTATCCAGAGTCCAGCACTCTGTAAAGTCTCCTCCAGCACATCCCAAAAACCTTCAGTGAATTTAAGATCTGGACTCAGGAGCCAATTCATGTGTGAAAATGATTCTTCATGTTCCTCACAATCATTATTTCACAATCTGAGCCTGATGAATCTTGACATTGTCATCCTGGAATATGTCCATAATGTGTCTTCTTACATGGTTGTTTAAAATGAAAAGCTACACACTCCATCAATCAGGGTTAGAAGAACTTTTGCCAAACATATAACATGCTAGAAACATAATAATAATGATCCAATCATAGAATCTTAAGTATTTGCCTACTTTTTTTGTCCAAGCAGTGTCTATAATAATAATAATAATACTAATACTAATAATACAAATATATTAAAATATAATATATTATTATTATTCTAAAAAAGTGTTTTTGTGTGGTGGGGCCAATGAAAATTTTGTAAGGGCAAGATTTTATCTACCAGCCCGCCTGGGCCGATAAATAAAATCCCTGACCGTACTGGTCACTAACCTTGCTGCTGAAGCTTGTACTCGGTCGAGTAAGTCTTCCCGATGATATTCCACACGGGTCTCAAACATCCAAACAGCCCCTCCAAGAACCCTCCGTTCCCCGGCCCGGCTCTGTGAAAGTGCAGTTTGATGTCGTCATGCGGGTGGTGGTGTGTGTCGTTCCCGCCGTGCTCCACCGGACACCCGCTCTCCTCGTTCTTCTCCTCTCCGCCGCTCCCACAGCCTCCCTGACCGCAGGATCCCGGAGACTCGGCCTCCTCGTGCTCCTGCAGCTGAAGAACGCTGTTTTCGAAGTGTCCCTGTTCCCGCGTGGAGTCCTCGCTGAGAGCGGTGCATGGAGGACTGATCCCGCCTGGCTCCTCGTCTCTGCACGGGATTGGGAGCTGCTGAAGAGGAACGGGAAGAGTTGTGGGAGGAGCGAGGTCTGAGATGATCTGTGGAGGAGAAGGTGGAGGAGGCAGAAGAGCCTGAGGAGAAATGTTGCTGCTGGTTTTCTTGATCGAGTCTCCGACGACCGTGAGTTTGAGCTCTTCCTTCAGCTTGCCCACTAGCAGACTGGGACACGATGTCCAGGACAGCACCTCCGGGGAGCTTCCCATGGTGCCGTGCGTGTGCATGGGCAGACGCCCTCCTCACCCGACGGGAAATGAGCGACGAGGCGTTACGGATGACTTCTGTTTGGGGTTATGACACACCTGCAGGAGAGAAGCCTGTCAGGACATTTCTTGATGGATTGACTCTTCTTTTTTTTCTGGTTACAAACTGTTCTTAAAACTGGAGCATGAAATAAGACACTGAAAACAAACATTGAGACACGAGTGCACTGGACATTTCAAAAGTTGTACAATTCTGCATTTAAAACAGCTTGATGGATTGACAGTTTTTAAAACTAGAACATGGAATAAGACACTGAAAACCCCACACAAACAACCAGACATGAGTGCACAGGACATTTTTTGTAATATTATCAATGTCTTTACTGTCATTTATCTTAGAACCATACAGTCTTTACTGTCGATCAATTTAATGCATCCTAATAAGTTCAAGAAGATCTGGGGCCCTTTCATAGAATACATCAGGAAGGATAGACCACAAACTGGGACCTAAATGCATTGTACTGTTTTTTTTATTTTATTTTTTAACTTTGGACAGTTATCCTCACTGAGACTTTGCCACTCCCCTCCGGCTCAGGCCTCCTTGACTCAATCTGTGTGAGTGGACGTTTTGGGACATCTGTTCAGTGAATGGACACGTATCAGTGCTGGCTGTATGTGTTTTTTTTTTTGTGCCTTAATTGTCTGATTTACTGCCTTTTTTATGTATGTAAAAAATCTGCATAAATAAAATTTACAATTTTTTTTTTTTAATGCATCCTAGCTGAATAAAAGTTGTTTTTTTTTATCCACCTTATTCCTGACGAGCTTACTGCGTTTTGAATTATGGGAAGCACTTCCGGTTTGGGGAACTTCCATTCAAAAAGGCTGAAACGAATCATTTCAAATCATAAGATTGCCCTACAAATAAAGCTGATCTGACTCAATGAGCCATGATTTATTTTCAGACATCACGAGAATAACGTTATACTTGGTATTTTAACGTGACATGTTATAACAAGAATATCTATGGAAGAGATGCTGCTTTCTTTTCCTCATGATTATTTTTTCCCTTTGCAATCCGCTGTAAAAGTATGCAAAAGGACAACATATCCTGCACATTTGTGGTCTGTTCTCCCGGATTTAATTTACGATATATGCCATTAATAATTCACTGGAACGCACGAAGAATCTCTCGTTATTCTCCTCAAATCCTCACGTCTGTTTCCAGGTTTGTTTTCACAGGAAAATGCAATTTATAATCTGTCAAAATGACTGAAATCACTTTGAAATAGTATCATGCAATGCTGAAGTTAAAGAACATTTCTGATTAAGGCAATATCTGTATTATTACATTATATATATATATATATATATATATATATATATATATATATATATATTTATATATATATTATTACAGTGATATTTAACCCGTCCGTTATTGCTGTGGAAAGACTCGCGCTTTTGGGGTTATATGGTCTATTGAAAGTACCTTGTTGATGCTTTTACACTTTTAAATTTCCTTTTAATATTCGATGGTTGAAGTGTGAGTAGATTAATGTCATCTCATTGTGACACTTTAACGTATTGCGTTCATAGAGCGAGCGTTTCACTGATTGTTTACAGCCTAACGGAAGTTACACCCATAATTCGCGCGTAGGAATAAGGTGGATAAATAAATGTTTTTTTATTTTAATGGATTTTGTCACAATGCATTCTGGGATACCTTTCTGTAAAGCGTGCATGTGATGCTGCATTAGGATTTAGCGAAAAGAAACTCCAGATAGGCTTCTCGGTTGGTTTCGGAAACAGATATTTCTGTGTGTGTAATCATGAATTTGTGAAATATAAACACACGCTTTAAACAGCAACTACAGCCCTGGCTGCTAAATAAAGACTGAAACAGTTGATCATTTTAATTTCCACTCTCGTTCCGCACACAGCGGGAGAGGGATTGGAGGCATTTGCATTAATGATGATTATCTCTTTAAAGAGAGAGAGAGATTCCGGGAAGCCGTGGTTGTGATCCGGCCTCTGTTGATCGACTGTGTTAGTGAGATTAAAGCAGAACGAGTATTAGAAGCTCGGGGAGAGAAACATCTGGCACACATCGCTCGCAGCACCATCACTCACTCACACACACACACACACACCCGATAATCTGCTGCTATAGTTACACAAGACCAACTCTCCCAAAACAGGAAGAATTTTGGTTGCATTAGTGTCTGAAACGGAGGTCAGCAAGCTTTATGGCCCCGTTCACACTGGTGTTAGATGCGTTTTGGTCGATCGGATCACAAACGGACGACGCTAAATACAGGTGTAAACGGGGTCTAAAACGCTTTGACAAAAGAGACGGATTAAAACACCAGATGTAAACGGGAATGAGTCTCCCTCGTCTACTTGTGATCTCACATACACACACACACACACACACACTCTTGTACATTCATCTTTATGAGGACATTCATTGACACAATGCAATCTCTAGCCGCTTACCCTAACCTTACCCATCACAACTAAGTGCCTAACCCGAACCCTGACCCTAAACCGACCCTTGACCTCATTATAACCTTATCCCTAAAACCAAGTCTTGACCCTCAAACAGGCCTTTAGAGGCTCTCAGAAAGTGAGGACCGGCCAACATGTCCTCACTTTACTTTACTCTGTCCTCACTCCAATGGTCTAAAACTCACACTGGTCCTCACAAAGATAGTTGTACACACACACACACACACTGGTGGTTTTTGTTGTTCTTCTCATGTTCTAGACAAATGAAAGTCTGTTTGTCCTCTTGACACAATCACAGCCAATCAGAAGACGCGTCATGTTTAATGTAGTGTGACTATAGTGTGACTTTGTTGTACCATGTAAAAAAAACGTTCTATATTGCAACGCCTGCTCAAAACTTGCAGACTGATAAAAGGTTGAGATCGAACAAGAGTGTTTTACTGAGGATTATGGGTAACACACCTCTGGCAGCTGCTGTGTTCTCAGGCACTATTGATCATTATAGCCAAACAAACTGACCCGTTACTCTTAGTTACCAAAGCAAAACTCAAACAAAAGGCAGACACATGATGACCTGGGAAAAGAACAGCTCTGTTTATCCAATCACTTCCTTACAAACCCAAAGCACACTCACATAAATATATATGTGACCCTGGATTACAAAACCAGTCTCGAGTCGCACGGGTATATTTGTGGCAATCGCCAACAATACATTGTATGGGTCAAAATTATTGATTTTTCTTTTATGCCAAAAATCATTAGGATATTAAGTAAAGATCATGTTCCATGAAGATATTTTGTAAATTTCCTACCGTAAATATATAAAACATTTATTTTTGTGAGTGAATGCAGCACAATCGTGAACATAAATGAACAACTTTAAAGAAGATTTTCTCAATGTTTTGATTTTTTTGCACCCTCAGATTCCAGATTTACAATAGTTGTATATCGACCAAATATTGTCCTATCCTAACAAACCATATCAATGGAAAGCTTATTTATTCAGCTTGTACCCATGAAATGTACCCATGTGACTGGTTTTGTGGTCCAGGGTCATATATATAGTATATTCTGCACATGGATGAAACTGTCATGAAACCCCAAAAGAACAGCGAGAGTCAGAGTCCATCAGAGCCGAGGGTCAGAGGAGAGGAACGGCAACCGGACGCTGCAATCGGATCAGGACCCGTGCCACGCTTTTACAATTCTGATTAGAATGAAAGCTCTGGATCAGATAAAGCAGATTAATGAGAAACAGGAGAAACACTTTCACCTTAAAGCAGCTCACACAATTACTATCAGCACATCCCAACCCTACAGCAGTTCTAGATGTTCACAATAACACCGTTTAGCCAGAATATCAATCTTTTTTCTCAGTGAGGATGACAGCAATTTAAGCATCATTCCACTATAGTTTACAGTATGTAAGATGAATAAATATTTATTTTAAATCTATAATAAATGAGTAGAAATAAAAATAAACAAATAATAACAACAACAATACAATAAACAGCCATAAAAATAAATGGAAAATAACAGATGAATAAACAAATACAAAAAATAAATAACAATAAAAACAAAAAAAAATTAATACAACAAACAAATAACAACAAAAACAAACAAAATTTATCAAAACCAAAAAACAAATAAATATGATGATTAATAAATCGTAGCAAAAAAAGATAATTAATACTAATGCAATAAATAAACAAACAAAAACAAATAAAATCAATAAAAGCAAAAAAATAGCTTTATTATTATTAATAATAAAATTAATTAATAAATAAAACCTTAAACTACAAACAAATAAATAAATAAAATGGCTGATATCGTGCACTCTACTATATCTGGTGGGTATTCGGTGTATTTATGAGCGTAAGATGATCCGCTGCAGCAGAAGAGCATCAATAATGCATCACGTGTGCTGAGAGTGCAGCAGGAAACCAGAGAGCGTTTGCTCAGGTAACCCTCAAACCTGTGAGCGTGTGTGTGTGTGTGTGTGTGTGTGTGTGTGTGTGTGTGTGTGTGTGTGTGTGTGTAATTCCACTCCGGCTCAGAGTTACAGTCTGGAGGGGAAAGAAACAACAGTCCTGCCAAAATGCATGGACACGTGGAGAGACACGCTGGTCAGGACAACAGTTTAGTTCTGCTTCTGTATCTCCGGCCCGGCCCGGTCCACGTCAGTCTGAAGTGTTAGTTATTCATGGCTTTGGGTGGACGTGCTGATATAAATAATATCTGGGTCTTATCAATGCAGTTCCTGTCCTACTAGATCACTAACCCAGCTGCTGTTATTAATGAGCTTGATATGCATACAAATAACAGTATTAAAGTATGTTTCTTTCTGGACTTACGAGTATTAGACGAGCAACAAACTGAGATTTCTGACAGGACAAAGGGAGAGACGTACAGGAAGACAGAGAACGAGAGAGATTTAACAAGACCTTTAATCCACTAATCCGTCGACTGTCTCGACACACACGGGTCCGTTCTGCACACCGGCCGTCATCACTGCTGAACCGGGAACCGGTTTGTTCCAGAAATACGGATTCATCACACACTCAAATTTTTGTCCAATCACATGCTCTCTAAAATGAGAATGCTCCTCCCCCCAATTACTCTGATTAGCTGTAGCAGATCTTGACAACTAAAGCGTACATTTATTTTATATATTTAAAAAGAAGAAGAAAATAAATATGTCCCACTTCATCTTCCTGCTTCAATTGGAAATAAGTCAACACAGAACAGAAAACTGATTGTCTTTAAATAAACATATTCTTAATAGTTCTTGTAATTACAGTTCTGTGTAGTTTTAAAAAAAATGAACAAACAAAACATAAAATTAACAATTGAAGTCGATGCTCACAGGTTACTGCAGTTTGCTAAAAAGATTACAAGCAATAAGACCTTACAGAAACATGCATTAAGACATTAAATAGTAAAAATTATATATATATTTATATATTTATATATATATACACACTTTTTACTATTTAATGTCTCTCTCTCTATATATACACTATGTACACAGTATATAATATAATAAAAATAAATATTTTTGTTTAGTACTGTATAATTTTATTAATTATAAGAATATAATGTTATAATATTAAATTAAAAACATACTAATAATAATAATAATGTTAAATTCCATGTAATTATTAATGTTAATATTAAATAAAAACCATACTACGTTTACAACTACTAATGTGTTAAATTCCATGTAAGCAAAAATAATAATTCTAAATGTATAAAAATATTATTTAATATTTTTACATAAATTAAATAATAATAATAATAATAATTAAATAGAATATAATAACAGTATATAATAATAATCCGTTAAATTACGTTACCAGAAATAATATTTTTGTTTAGTATTGTATAATTGTATTAAGTATAAGAACATAATGTATTAATATTACATTACAAACATAATATGATAATAATGATAATGATAATAATAATAATAATAATAATAATAATAATAATAATGTTGAATTCTGTTACAAATTTACAATATTCCATAATACAAATTTAATAAAATAAAATAAAATAAAATAAACTTGTATTCCTTATAATCCCCGTCACTACTGCCGAAAGAAATAATGTTCCTCAGCAGGACGAAAATAAATTATTGGGTCACACACACACACACACACACACACACACAGACACACACACACACACACACACACACACACACACACACACACACACACACACACACACACACACACACACACACACACACACACACACACACGCGCGAGAGATGCACACTGGGGACGGGACAGCTGGTGGGGCTGGAGGATCAGGTTCCTGTCGATGGTCAACAGACACACACCCAGATCCCCCACATCTGACACAAGCAAATAATCCCACTGATACAAGAGGATGCACAATCTGCTCTGTGCCACAGCCTGGACGACACACACACACACACACACAGGCTTAGGGCACAAGCACGCTGATATTCCCTTGCACTGCACCACTGTGAACTCTTATGTAAAGATCATATCCATCAACAGGCCTAAAACAACAATTATGCATCCTCCACAAAAAACAATGTAGTGTGCAGAGATTCATAAACAACACACACACACACACAAATTATGAGTTCACAGATGTGTGTGTGAGGCTGAATCTCACAAACCGGTCAAGAAATATGATTTACATTTTTTTATGAAATCATATTGTTAAATTTGGACATTTTAGTTTGTTTACAAAACGGCATTAATACTTAAACAACAACAACAACAACAACAACAACAACACTACAAAGCAGGGGTTTAAACGTTTTAATGCCAGTAACCCCCAAACATTTCTTTTAATGAATTTATACTGGGGGGAAAAATATAAATATGAGTAAAATGTTTTCTGGAAAATGTTTATAAAAATAACTACAAACTTATTCTATTAAAATAATGAATGTAAAAATCTTTCAACAGAATAAAACAAAAATATTATTAATGATAAGATAAACAATATTTTTATTTATATATATATTACCTTTCAAATAATTTGAGATTAAGCTCATGATTTCCAACCAGAAATTGCAACAATTTTAACTTATTCAATCTGGAAAATGTTGACAAATAATTATACATTTATTCTATTAAAATATTTTTCATGTAAAAACCTGGAAAATAATGTCAATAGAATTAAATAATAATTATATTAATAATCATAATAATAATAATAATAGTAGAATATTTGTATTTATATAGTGCCTTTTCAAGCAAGTAATTTGTATTTAATCTCATGATTTCCAAACCATGTTTAGAAAGCAGAATAAAATGGCAATAATGTCAATTTCTGTGCATTTTAAAATATTTACTTGTTTAATCTGGAAAATGTTGACCAAAGAATAATCATAAAGCTATTCTTTTTAAATATTTCTTACAAAAATATGGGAAATAATGTCAATATAATATATTTTTTTTACCTTTCAAATAATTTGTGATTAATCTCATGATGACTAGTGTTTAGAATGCAGAATGAAACGGCACTTTCTGTGCATTTTTACTTATTTAATTATTATAAATGTGCTCTAAACACAATGGACCAATGAGCTGTAACAGGTAATGTCAACGTGAAGGTGAAAACATGATTTTAAATGTCCCCCACCAACACTAAGACCAAACACACTCACTATGAAAGTGTGTGTCGGGGGTCGCGAGGGGCCTCCACTCAGAGAACATCTGCTCCTACAACAAAGAGCCTGAGCCTCGTCCAATCACACGCTGAGAGCTCATGACTGACAGATGTGAGAGGCCAATCAATCACAGCGAACAATGCAGACGTCAGAGTTCAGCAAACAGGCGGAGAGCGGCACCTGAGCACCAACATCCCACAGGACAAAGATCACCGTTTCAACACTGAAGAGTGTAATCCAGTTGTTGAGGCTTTTAGCCAATTATCAAGCATTTAAATGGCAAAAACCTCCTTTGAAATGGATTACGCTGATGTAGGGATGTCACATAAATGTCTTGTACTGTAATATAATACAAAAATACAGTCAATTTGAAAATGCATGCATTTACTTTGCTTGTAGTTTTCAATTTCTGATTAATTACAGTATATGAACATTATAATGGTATTAATGCAAACTTTTATTTCATACATTTATTACATTTTAAAGCAAAATAATGTTTTTTCTTTTTCCATTTGCAAATATTTCTTGATTTAATAATAAACCACTAGATGTTATTAGATTTTTGAAAAAAAAGTTTTAAAAAAAAGAACGAATTGCTACTAACATAAGACAAAAAACTAATGAAAGCTAATTGAAAAGTCTATGAAAATTGAATGCAATGTTGCCTGAAGAAAATGTGTCTTATTTTAAGGATATATTATTTATTTTTTTACTATAAAACAACACAAAATTATTAATAAAAAGCTTTTTTGCAGTGTTCCTGCCAGAGATTCAGTCCAGCTGAAATCTGTCATCCAGAGTTACTGTCAGTAATGTTTGTCCTGGGATGAAAATGGTCGGGATTGACTCATTACATCTCATGGCTTTCTTTTCAGAGGTCTAAAAAGCGAGGATCTTTCCAGGCTCAGTTTGAAAAAGAAAACAAGCATAATGAAAAATATTTACTGAATACTGCATATTATTATTATTAGATATGAAAAGAATGTACAATGCAACAGAACACATAGCATACCACAATGCTGTCACGTTACTTTGTTACGCTGATCACATGACTTCATTACAGTCACATGACTTTGTTAATTCAGAGGTGTCATTTAATTTGCTTTTAGATTTCAATTTCTGAATATTTACAGTATATATGAACTATAATTTTACATCTGTTACATAATACATCTGTTGTTAACCCTTTACAATAAGGTTTCATTAGAGCCCGAATGCAGCAACTTCCACTTGTATTACAGATATTTTGTGTAAATATCCCAGGAAGTGAGGATTTTGTTCTCTTGAACACATGGGATGGTATCGCTGCTTTATTTGCAAATGTTCACAACTTTAGTGTGGTGTGCTATTCCAAACATTGCCAACATGGAAAGTCCCTCACAGTACAAAGACATCGACAGTCTCCTGATTTGAGGGCTGGCGCACAGGTTGATAGGAAAAGCTGCTTTGGTAACATGCTCTACTACGGTATAGCAGGGTAAACCTGTAATCTGCTCGGACCACAGATGAGGTAATGATTGGGAAAAACAGAACAGTTCTGACGAAAGAAATTACTGGAAATTAATGGCCCAGTCTGATATAGTTCAAAACTAATAACCAAAACTGTAACAAAACCATCAATGTGTTTTTTTATTTTCATATTCAATACAAATGTAAGCTAAGGTGTTATGTTACTTATAAATGAATTGATGAATCTGAATCAGTTCACTGAAAAAGACAGTTTGAACTGGTTCATGGAAATGAATCAAACCTACCAGCTCAAACACTGCGTCTGCTGCTGAATTTTAAATCAGAGATGCTATTAAACCAGTCACAATAATAACAAAAAAGATAACAGAAAAAGTGCTATTTAAATGCTTCATTCATTCATAGTACAAAGGCACAGCCTTCAGGAAACATAATGATCAAATAAAATCATTGCAATGTTGTTTATATCAAATACTGCTATATATTCCTAACGTCTGTCAATGCAAACGTCAATGTTCATCAAAATATGATGATCCAACAGTATTCTAAGCCTTCAAATGGAAATCACTGACATCACACACACACACACACACACACACACACACACACACACACACACACACACACACACATTACCTGTCCCTGCATGCGTGTCCTGAGCTGTGCTGATCCTGCTTTGGGTTTACTCCGGGTTCGGATCAGAGCCTGCAGTTATTCCTCCTCTGGGATCCTAATGCTGCGGTTTACTCAGAGCTGAAATCATAAGAGTACACAGGGACATGAATGGCCTAAATACATGTGCTTTAGTGCTTCATGTGCTTTAGTGCGCTGCAGTCTGACGTCGAGGAGCTTCAGCGTGAGCAGGGGAGGATGCTGGGAACAAACGCTTCTCTCATGGTGCCAATCATTTTAGATCACCATAACATATATAATGTAGTCTTCTTTTAGCAGTAAAGTCAGATACTATGCAATATTACACACACACCAACACATTTCTGTTAATATTGTATATTTAAATATTATAGTACTATTTTTTCAAATAAATAAATACATTTATAAAAAAAAATATATATATAGTTGCAAAGTCATTTTCAATATGTAAAATATAATATTTAAAATTTGAATAAACTAAGACATTTTATATATATATATATATAATATATGCATATGTGTACTAACTACAGATTGTTATTTTTAATATTGGTATTATTATGAAAAAGGTAATATAGCATATACATATTTTTCCCTACACTGTCATATGAACAATCAGTTATTATCAACAGTTTAACATTCACGAAACGTAAGTACACAAAACTTGCTTCATTTAAAGACAGACGTCATTACAAATAAGTTGATTCGTACTTCAGCAAGTGATTCAGGTGTTGATTCGGTAGAATCTGTCTGTAACTGATTCAGTGCAAAGATTCATCTAATGGTGATTCAGGTGTTGATTCGGTAGAATCTGTCTATAACTGATTCAGTGCAAAGATTCATCTAACGGTGATTCAGGTGTTGATTCGGTAGAATCTGTCTATAACTGATTCAGTGCAAAGATTCATCTAATGGTGATTCAGGTGTTGATTCAGTAGAATCTGTCTGTAACTGATTCATTGCAAAGATTCATCTAACAGTGATTCAGGTGTTGATTCGGTAGCGTCTGTCTGTAACTGATTCAGTGCAAAGATTCATCTAACGGTGATTCAGGTGTTGATTCGGTAGCATCTGTAACTGATTCAGTGCAAAGATTCATCTAACGGTGATTGAGGTGTTGATTCGGTACCGTCTGTAACTGATTCAGTGCAAAGATTCATCTAACGGTGATTGAGGTGTTGATTCGGTACCGTCTATAACTGATTCAGTGCAAAGATTCATCTAATGGTGATTGAGGTGTTGATTCGGTAGCGTCTGTCTATAACTGATTCAGTGCAAAGATTCATCTAAAGGTGATTCAGGTGTTGATTCGGTAGCGTCTGTCTATAACTGATTCAGTGCAAAGATTCATCTAACGGTGATTCAGGTGTTGATTCGGTGACTAGCATCTGTAACTGACACAGTGCAAAGATTCATCTAACGGTTTTAAATCAGATCTATTTGAATGATTCATTAAAAGAACCGGCTCATCAGAATCAGGTTTTCTTGAATCAGACCACACTGTTCACTCTGTATGTTTTTGATTCACTCAAAAGAACTCTCTCACAGAAGTGTATCATGTGTGATCATGCACAGGACAGTCATACTGGATGAAGTTTAGTTCTTAACAGAAAACCCGTGGGCAAATCACCACCTCTCTCCTCCTACACACACTCACACAAACTCATTCATTTCGCAGGGGGAGCGATTGTTAAGAACAGCGAGTGTAAATCCTGCAAATACGGCTGGTGGTTTGTGGGAGTATGAGGTGAGTCATAATAACACTGATGCAGCAGCCGGCTAAAAAAAGACTGCGGAGATGGGAGGAATACACACACACACACACACACCGTGATGCCGTGCATCAGTCCGACGTCACAGCGCCGCAGGGCCCATGATCTCAGGAGACTCGGAGCCCCGGGGAACCGGCATCACGCGGACCCACTCCAAACGTGTTTGATAAAGAGATGCTGAGGCTGACATCCGAAGTGTTCTTTTTTATTTTTAAAGTCTTCATTAAAAAGTTATAAGCCATGAGCCAAACCAATCAGCTATACGAGGAGAATCACAATTACAACTACAAACTTTGATTTGAAGCAAAAAAGAGTTTGAAAATACATAAAGACAAAGGCACAAGACTGTGTACTTATTGAAAACAATCCACTACAAACATACTTCACTCTCTATGCATGTATGGACAGATGGACGGATGGACGGATGGACGGATGGACGGATGGATGGATGGATGGATGGATGGATGGATGGATGGATGGATGGATGGATGGATGCATGCATGCATGTATGGATGGATGGACGCACGGACGGACGGATGGATGGATGGATGCATGCATGTATGGATGGATGGATGCATGTATGGACGGATGGATGCATGTATGGACGGATGCATGTATGTATGGATGGATGGATGGACGGATGGATGTATGTATGTATGTATGTGGATGCATGTATGTATGGATGGATGGACGGATGGATGGATGGATGCATGCATGGATGTATGGATGGATGCATGCATGTATGGATGGATGGACGCACGGACGGACGGATGGATGGATGCATGCATGTATGGATGGATGGATGCATGTATGGACGGATGGATGGATGGATGCATGTATGGACGGATGGATGGATGGATGCATGTATGGACGGATGGATGGATGGATGGATGGATGCATGTATGTATGGATGGATGGACGCACGGACGGACAGATGCATGGATGGATGGATGGATGGAACCTTTATTTATATAGCGCTTTTTACAATACAGATTGTATCAAAGCAGCTGTATGGATGGATGACATGCGTAAAATATGCATACAAATACAAATATTTCGATGAGCATTGAGCATTTCGTAATTCAAAGTTACTTTTGCCACGATTCTCTGATTGGTAGAGATTTCTCTAAAGAATTATGGGTAATGTAGTTTTTCGACCAGGAAGTCCACTGTTAAATTTTATTATAAAAAAAATAAATAAATGTTCAAATAACACAGATTGATGGCTGCATCAAAAGCATATACCATCGATTAACAACCGTATAGCTCACAGAAGCTCTGTCTTTAATGGTTTATAAGTTATCGTTCAAATCAATTCCCCTAGGAAGAATTTAAATGGGATTTATGTTGACTCGATTAAAACACTTTACGGACACAGAAAGAAGCAAGGAATTCCAAGATTGAAAAGAGGAGCAAGAAAAATGCTTCAGCTCAGTTCTGACGACAAAGATCCCAGAGCGACAACAGAGGACAGGAGAAGAGCGACTCCACCAGCTGATGCTCCACAGCAGGAGCTAAAGCCATGAAGATGATGACGCACATTACAGGAGACTGACCCACACACACGCATTATAACGACAGTCACGACACGACTCAAGATTCCTGGCACTTCCAGCTCTTTTCTCTCATCCCCCCCCCCCACGCTTTTAAAGCTCTGACACATAATCAATACTTTACATTGGCACTTCCATTAGCTGCTGCGGACTGAACACACACACACACACACAGCAAAACCAGCAGCAGTCTTGCGTTATACTCCATCTTTACAACCGGCTGAAGAAGCTCTTCTATTAGTCTATATGAGCAGTTTCTCTCTCTCTCTAAACCTCTGGCGACCAGCGTGAGGTTATATAAACATGCTTAGAAACAAACTGAGCTGCTCTCCTCCACTGCATCTGGGTTAGAGACATGATTTCACAATATAACAGAAACATCATAAACAAAAAGACAAATAGAGGACTAGGCTGTATGACAGTCTGTGCGTGCATGTGTGTATATACATTTTTATATATATATATATGTGTGTGTGTGTAGTGTGCATAATTATTTTGTATATATAAATACACACACATGCATGTATATATTTAAGAAAAATTTGCTTAAATATACTGTGTATATATATATATGTTTGTATTATATATAATTTTTTTTTTTTAAATATATACATGCATGTGTGTGTATTTATATATATACAAAAAAAATATGCACAGTAGACACACATATATTATGTGAACACAAACTTTTATTTTGGATGCGATTAATCGCGATTAATCATTTCACAGCCCTTAATCGCATCCAAAATAAAAAAAACAATATTTTTTACCGGCCATTAAACGGTTTTAGCAAAAACAGGCAGTTATGACACCAAAATTTTAGATACCAATGAAAATTCACAGTTCTAAATTCCATTTTCAATACCACAGCGTAAACTACCAGCCTACTAGTATACATTTAAAACATTATTAAAGACAAGTAATAGTCGTTTTCAGGTAGAGACATTGAATAAAGTAATCAAATGTAAAATAACAGTGGATAGTCTTCACTGTATAAATTAAACATGGAATAATCCTTATTAAAGTTACAAAAGATATTCAGCCAAGAGAAGTGAGTGATTTTTTTTTTGTCATTTGTTGTTTGATTAACATTAAAAACACAGACAGCATCAGGAATATTAGGCTGCTGTCACTTTAAGGCTACGTTTACACTAGTGTGTTTCCCCTGATTGGGTCTTCTGGATCATTACACACCCTTCCATGATTCGACAAGCCCCTATCACATGACCGTTACGCTACCAGAACACGACAATAACAGAGCAGCCTCGACGACAGTGTGAACAAACACATGGAGAAGGAACTGCAAGCTTTGCTGAGTTTGTTGTCCTTTTTTAGCAGCCATTGTGCAGTTAAACTCTTCTAGAGCAATCAGCAACTGCTCACACTTGCACGCGCATGCCCAGTGTGCATGAATGGTCATGTGACATGTTTTCGGTTGTGTAGTGTGGACCGAGATCTTTTCTGAGATGCAGTGGAAATGTCAGTATGGACTAGGATCGTTTTCATTTTAAAATGCTGTGTTTAAACGAAAACGCACAAGTGTAAACGTAGCCATTAAGACATAACGGATCTAATGCTAATACACAGGCATTGTCTTTCTCTGTTTACGCTCACTTAAGCCACAAAAGACTATGTTTACTAGGATACTCGCCAAGACGGGCCTTTTTTTTTTAAACATATTTTTGTGTGAATTTGTAATTTAAGCGCAAGACGACGTGAAAAATAACTCAATTCAGTATTTGTGCACGCTATCTGAGACCACTATCTGAGGCCAACTGGTTTCAAACACTCGCCAACACTGATTTTTACTTGCATTTGGTGCTTGACGAGTGTTAAAAATTAGGCCCTGCAATAATATTATATAATATTATATAATATTATATAAAATTGGTTACTTAGAGCTATTATTAGCATTACAAATTAATTCAATTTAAATGAACCATTAAATGTTACTGGTATTGGTACCGACTACAGAAACTTTGGTATCATCATGACAGTCAAAATGAGGAAGAAGTTAAATTATAAAGCGAACTATAGTTGTTTACAGCACTACAGTAACTTAAAGCATTAATGCAGAAGGTGTGTGAATATTTACTATTTTACAACAGTTTCGAACGAGGCTCAGAATCTACAGTCGGAACAATCAGTTTCATTATTTAGCTTTTGTCTGGCATCCATCAAGGTCCAAATAAAGAGAACATTTAATTAATAAGCATTTAAACAGGTATTATCATGCGATTCATATGTAAATCCATTTTAGTTGAAATTGCAAGCAAAAAATGACTTTATTGTGATAAACACACACACACTGTGATCTAAAATTACTCAGTGTAATTAAGATCTCAATCTGGACAAAAGGCAACACAAAAGAAGCGGAAAGAGACGCATTTTTAAAATGTATGACATGCGATTCCCTTGAGAGAAGTCACTAAGTTACATATGCATACGTGCGTGTGAGTGTGTGTGTGTAGCGTGTATCCCTGTTGGCTGCTCCGTCTGTCCTTCAACAGAGGGCGGCGGGAGAAGAATCGCCGCATCAAACACGAGACAAATATAGATCATACGCACACCAACACACACTCACTCAAGTTACTCCTCTGCAACTCTAAACAGCCATCGGAAAGCATGTATACATAAAGAAGACACAAACAGGGACAACAAATACATACACACAGGACGGAGGAAAAGAACAACACTGAAGCGTAACACAAGCATGCAAACGCAGAGCTGCAGTGGATTACTCACAGCTGACGGAGCTGCCATACATGATCCTCCTTCAGCAGAGAAACAGCTGAAACCAGCCCGCCGAGAGAGAGAGAGAGAGAGAGAGAGAGAGAGAGAGAGAGAGAGAGAGAGAGAGAGAGAGCGAGAGAGAGAGAGATGCATCGTCTGAGTGGGCGGCTGCTCACGTCACACTTTTCATGAATGAAGGGGCCGGATGACGCAGGCACGATGCAGAGAGCCTAATCTCTCTCACACACACACACACACACACACAGGCAGAATGCGGAAGCGGAACAGACGAGGCAATGATTTCAAAACACGGGAGACTAATGCATGTGGCGCATTCGCTCTCTGTGGCGCACCATCCTAAATAAAGAGGTCACATCGTGCATTGTTTTAGTAAATAGGACTTTTAGTCCATATCTGTTATCTTTGAGCTCATTATATCTATGCTAGTATATTTATGAAAATTTGCTGATGCACACAGTCTTTTTCTTCTTCTATGAAAACAGACCAAGAACACTGATGACATCAGCTTGCACTCAGAGGCACTTTTACATTTTTATCCAATCAAATGCTCTCTAGGGGAAAAATGTCCCTCTGTCTACATTAACATAACCTACTAGTCATTTAATACAAAAAGCTGCCAACTCTTCATTAAGTCCAGGCCCAACTTCCCATTTCAATAATGAAAAGTGAAAGCAAAAATGAAAAAGCATCAGCAAAAAACACGTTAACAAATATAAATATATACAAATATATAAATATATATAAATATATATGAAGAGTTCAAATGCAAAAGCCTCCAAGTGCCACCTGAAATTTTCTTCTAGAATGATCATTTTTATCAAGCTTGTATATTTAAGTTCAGTAATTTCACTTAAATGACAATTAATAGATATTTATCATTGCCATTAAAGTGAAATAACTGAACATAAACATACAATCTTGATAAAAATGATCATTCTAGAAGAAAATTTCAGATGGCACTTAGAGGCTTTTGCATCTAAAGTCTTCATATATATATATATATATATATATATATATATATATATATATATATATATATATATATATATATATATATATATATATATATATATATATATTTTAATAATATAAATATTTATTATTCACTATAATAAGCATAAACTTGAAAGGTTTATTCAATTAAAGCTTTAATATACTGTAGAAGGCTAATAACAGCTGCTGATAAAACTATTGGCCATATAATACGAAAAAAAGCAACAATCGCCTCCTTTAAGTCAAGTCTCAACGTCCTATTTTATTTTTTATAAAAAAAAATCGATTTAAAAGCACAGATTTAATTCTTTGTAAACAGGCACAGGCCACTTGCAAAACTAAAACGTGAAAACAACATTGTGTTTCTCATATATTCATTGTGGTAAATGTAAATGGGCAACATATATTTTCACTGCGGTAAACATGTCTTTAGCAGAATCATCAGTCATCAATGATGCTCAGAGAGATTTCAATTTAAGACTCAATTTAATCCATGCAATGTAATGCTATGGATCAAAGCATCTGCTAAATGAAAAAATGTAAATGTAAATATCATGCAAAGATGACCAGACAGCTGGTGAATAGCTGGCATTATTCCACTGAAGCCGATTTTTCCTCACATTTGGCACTTGGCGAGTGTTAATTTTGGAACCCAAGTGTGTATGTGTGAACATATGTTTGGCTGGAGAGTGTGTGAGTGTGTGCGTGTGTGTGTGTGTGTTCTCGTTCACCTCTGTACGTATTCAGCATGTGACTAAATGAGTTCTGATGTGGATTTGTGCATTTGCTGCAATTTTAAACCAAACCCACTGCCTATAAACACACATTAAGACTCTTTTAAACAAAATCCAGACAAATAACTCTCCAAACTGACATCAGCATCACCCCGATTCTGTAAAGGGGTGGTTGATTATGATTTCACTTTTTTAACTTTAGTTAGTGTGTAATGTTGCTGTTTGAGCATAAACAACATCTGCAAAGACACCTGTCTATCAGCTAGAATTCTGACCCTCAAAGACCTGTTAGTCTGCCTTTAAAATGTCCACCTCCACTCCATTTATTATCCTAAATTAGATGCACCTGTTTGAGGTCGTTAGCTGCATAAAGACACCTGTCCACCCCATACAATCAGTAAGAATCCAACTACTAACATGGCCAAGACCAAAGAGCTGTCCAAAGACACTAGAGACAAAATTGTACACCTCCACAAGGCTGGAAAGGGCTACGGGGAAATTGCCAAGCAGCTTGGTGAAAAAAGGTCCACTGTTGGAGCAATCATTAGAAAATGGAAGAAGCTAAACATGACTGTCAATCTCCCTCGGACTGGGGCTCCATGCAAGATCTCACCTCGTGGGGTCTCAATGATCCTAAGAAAGGTGAGAAATCAGCCCAGAACTACACGGGAGGAGCTGGTCAATGACCTGAAAAGAGCTGGGACCACCGTTTCCAAGGTTACTGTTGGTAATACACTAAGACGTCATGGTTTGAAATCATGCATGGCACGGAAGGTTCCCCTGCTTAAACCAGCACATGTCAAGGCCCGTCTTAAGTTTGCCAATGACCATTTGGATGATCCAGAGGAGTCATGGGAGAAAGTCATGTGGTCAGATGAGACCAAAATAGAACTTTTTGGTCATAATTCCACTAAACGTGTTTGGAGGAAGAAGAATGATGAGTACCATCCCAAGAACACCATCCCTACTGTGAAGCATGGGGGTGGTAGCATCATGCTTTGGGGGTGTTTTTCTGCACATGGGACAGGGCGACTGCACTGTATTAAGGAGAGGATGACCGGGGCCATGTATTGCGAGATTTTGGGGAACAACCTCCTTCCCTCAGTTAGAGCATTGAAGATGGGTCGAGGCTGGGTCTTCCAACATGACAATGACCCGAAGCACACAGCCAGGATACCCAAGGAGTGGCTCTGTAAGAAGCATATCAAGGTTCTGGCGTGGCCTAGCCAGTCTCCAGACCTAAACCCAATAGAGAATCTTTGGAGGGAGCTCAAACTCCGTGTTTCTCAGCGACAGCCCAGAAACCTGACTGATCTAGAGAAGATCTGTGTGGAGGAGTGGGCCAAAATCCCTCCTGCAGTGTGTGCAAACCTGGTGAAAAACTACAGGAAACGTTTGACCTCTGTAATTGCAAACAAAGGCTACTGTACCAAATATTAACATTGATTTTCTCAGGTGTTCAAATACTTATTTGCAGCTGTATCATACAAATAAATAGTTTAAAAAAATCATACATTGTGATTTCTGGATTATTTTTTTTTTGATTATGTCTCTCACAGTGGACATGCACCTATGATGACAATTTCAGACCCCTCCATGATTTCTAAGTGGGAGAACTTGCAAAATAGCAGGGTGTTCAAATACTTATTTTCCTCACTGTACATGGGACGGGTAGGTCCACGGAGGCTTCCATGTAGTTCCGCCATCTTGAAAAACTATAATATCAGAGAGGGACAAAAAGTACTAGGCCAACGCGTTTCCACAGCGCGTTTTCGTTCAGAGCCAGCGTCACGTGACTGAAGCCAGCAGAAGCGGAGGAGCAGAGCAGAGAGAGGCGCTTGTCACGGGCAAGTTTAAAAGGCTGCACTGCACGGTTATTTATACACCGTTCATTCATACAAATGCTGAGTCACAGGATAAGGAGTCCTCGTCGTCGAAAAAGTCCAAAATAGACCGTAAAAGGAAACGTGACCGGAGATTACAAAAACAAGGGTTAATGTCGGGATAGCTAATGCAGGAGAAAGCTTTCAAAAGAGACGCTGAAGTTGCCTGCTTTCTTCTCGACAGGCAAGTCAACGTTACGGTCTTAATTACAAGCTTTTTTTTTTCATTGCTTGGTTGTGTACTTTATTATATAGACAGTAGAACATTTATAGTTAAAAGTTAAACAGGCTCTTTGATGAATAGCAGCTATTGAGTAAAGTAACGTTAGAGAAGGCTCTGACTGTAGCATTCTTTTTTTCCCGTTGTTTCAAGTTTCAGTTTGTTTTAAATAACAAACCAGTTCACCCGAAGAAAAACTCGAAGTGCTATTATAAGACATCCTGTCATAGCTTTTTGGTACATAACGGCTACCGTAGATGCAACGCGCATTTGAAAAAGTGAGGCGCTGGAGAGCATTATTCGTTTGAATGCAAAATACAATTTCACCACTAGATGGGAGAAATTCCTACACACAGTCCCTTTAAAGACTACAACAAACGGCTGGTAGAGACTACACGACATTCCTCCCGGGTTAGTGACATCACCAACCCTAAAATTTACATAAACCCCGCCCCCTGAACACAATTTATAGATTATCAAGACAGAATATGCTAATCAATGACTAGAAGATAACTACACATCAGCTTCATAAATTCATCAACTAACCATTCAGAAATGTCCTGTTGCTTCTACATGTTGTCACTTCTTCTTGAGTCTCTCCATCATTGTCTGACTCCGGTTTGAACACAAGAGGCTGAAAGTTTTAGAAATTTTCAGTGCATGTGTGTGTGAGTGCAAGCTGTTGAAGCTCCGCCCCCTGTGCCGGGAGCAGCAGCTCATTTGCATTTAAAGGAACAGACAAAACGGTGTGTTTTTGCTCATCCTCAAAAAGTGACAACTTTAACATGCTATATAAAAATATCTGTGGGGTATTTTGAGCTAAAACTTCACACACACACTCTGGGGACATCAGAGACTTATTTTACATGTGAAAGGGCATTATACCAGCCCTTTAAGGAACCAGCAGACAAACGCTCTCACTGAAGTTGTATAAAGCGCATATTTGGCCTAATTCCACAGATGGTAATTCATGTCGGCTCAGTGAATATCATGACGGCACACGAGGAGAGTTCAGCCTTTTCCCAACACGTCCTCCAGAACACTGCTGGGAGACAAACGTGAAGGGGAATTATTCTTTGCTATGTTTCACCCGCTTCACCTCGAAACAGAAGGAGCCTCTGCTTGCGCTCGAAAAAGAGCGCATCACGCAGCCCACACACACCAGCGGTGGAAGTTAACGGGGGCTTGGCACAAAAATGCCACCAAAATTAATAATAATGCTTCCAAAAACCAAGATATGGTGCAAAAAATGTCTTGTTTTTAATATTTATATGCAATATCACACAAGCAAAAGTGCTGTATTCCCGAATATCAGCACGTTTGCAAATGTGATGTTGATATTATACAACAATTCAATAAACAATAAGGGTTACACTTTATTTTACGGTGTCATTGTTACAGTGTAATTATATATTTAAGTACTGAGTAATATTAATTAAGTGCATGTATTTACTATAGGGTTAGGGTAGGATTAGGGTTTGGTTGAGGGTTAGTTGCATGTAATTATGCATAATTAACTGTTAATACTATGGTAAGTACATGTAACATATGTAACAAGGACACTGTAAAATAAAGTGTTACCACAATAAGTTAATAGGGCTATTACACAATATTGTCTGTTTCTTATGGAAGCTTGTTTCCACCACAAAATAAAAAGCAAAATGGTGATATCTCGCAATTCTGTCGCAATTTTTTATCTCAAAATTGCTTGATATAAACTCACAATTACAAGTTATAAAGTCATAATTGCGAGATATAAACTCGCAATTGAGAATTTTAAAAAATAAATATTTTTAGAGTTTACATCACGCAATTATCTTTTAAATAGTGTTATTCCATAACAGAAACAAGCTTCCCTAGTTTTTCCTCTATTTTGCCAATGGCACATCTCTGAGCAACACGGCTTCAGTTTTGTTACTGAATAAATCGCCGTTTTTGAACGAATCGTTCTAATGAATCTATGACTCACTTCTGTTTTGACCCTGGATGAATCAGCTGTTTTGAACAAATCGTTTGACTGAATGAATAATTCGTTAAGACACTCATTTGGGCGCTTTTAGTATTTCATTTTAGCTGAGGGACGAAGATTGAATTCTGTTTTTGTTTTCGGTCATGATTGTAACAAAGTTCTGGTTAACGAGATCGAATGCGTTTATGAATAGACTATTAAGAGTGAACAGTATTTGCAGTCGCATTGCATACAATGTTTTTGTCCATCTTGTTTTCCTTTGCAATCCAGAAGAGCCACGAGCTTCGGTGTAAAGTTACGCCTGTCGCTGCAGGCATCATGCAGATTGTCCTGTAATCACTGGCTGTTCTACGAAAGGTCAGCAGAACGCCTTGTCAAGAAATCCAGAGCCAGACCGACACACTAAAATTGATTTAAGTGCAACATTTCATTAATGCAACAGCGTTCATCCATTTATGTAATTTACTTTAGCACAGGGGTCACCAAACTTTTCCATTCCAGGACTCACCTAAACAAGTTCCCACAAATATCTGAGATTACAAAACATTGGCATTACTGTAATCTTAATCATGAATTTGATATGACAGAATTATCATTTTATTTTATAGTACAAATTCATTTTCTTCATTTCATTTCTTAATTTAGAGACATTAGGGTTGATGAAGTATGTCCATAAAAACTTGAAACATGCTCATTCTGGTCCAGATATGAACTATGACCTGCGCTGCGAGTGTTGTGAAAACTAAAAAAATAATACAATAAGACTCAAATTTCCTCTCGCTCTTGTTATATGTAGTAAAAGAGTTTGGTAGGTAAAACTAAATACCATTCCGGTCCACGATAATGCAAGTGCTCTCTAAACTGAAATACTTGATCACAACACAGAAGTAACGTAACACAAACTTCGACCTCAGCCTGTGTTACAGCAAAGCATGCTGGGTACACAAATTCCCAGCATGCCGTGCAAAGATAAAAGCAGCATGTAGAGCCACATTAGACAGCATACACACTGAAAAAAGTGATTTTTGCTGCTTGTTCAATTTAGTTCATTAAATTAGCGAATGCTATTCTTGAATATCTTGATTTCACTGTATGCAATCAGATTTGTCTTCACTGGATGCACAGAAAACCATTCCAGACCAACACGGTTAAACTGATGCAAACACATTTTACTAACATCGTCCATGTCATTTGGTAATCTTAAAAAATAAATACAATAAAAAACAACATATGGTAAAATAATATAGTAATAGTATAGAATTGTTAAAGTAACTGCACTAAAGCATCAGAGACATACTCAGCTCAGCTTTTTTGCATCATTTTCTATCTAGTATATAAACTGAATAGAAAAGATGTAAAGACAAATTATTTTTTCTTAAAAATGTTTTCAATTGAAGTTTATTCGGCATCCTAATTTTTTTGCGTGTATAACATATGCTGCACATTATTAACAATAAAAGGTCCCGGTTTTTACCTCCAGAGAAGTTGAGGCTCATTTCCTGAGGTGTTTCTGATGCCGAGCGCAGTGTATCTCCTCTTCGCACCTGTGAATAATAAATACACACGGGTCAAGAGTTTAGAGGTCACGGGGTCAGTAATCAGACTCTTTGATCGCACTTTCCGAAGGAAAAATCAAAAGCTGAGCCAGAGTGTGTGTGCATGAGAAGTGTTGACCTGAACGTCTGCTGGGGAATCCCAGACTGAAATGACATGGGTTAATGTTTAACAGGGAACGCTGAAATATCACGAGAGCCATCGAAAACAAGAAAGTAAAAGCCTGAGACGAGAAACGCACTTCCTAAACACAAGCATTTGTATGCAGACAGAATCTCTCCAGCGAAGTCAATTATTTAGAGGATAACGTGTGAAAATATCCTCCGTTACCGTGATCGCATTTAAAAATTCAGCAGTTTTACAGCTCAAAATCACTCTTCCAAAACAAGGACAACATGCACTGCATCAAGTTTGGGAAATGTTTTGTTCAGCTCATTATGATCAGGGTTTAGACAAGCTTACATCTTTTGACCCATATCCGATATCTGCATTTACAGTGTAAACTTGGCGAATCAACCCAAGGTAGATGTGCTGGCCTGGAAAAGCTCAGGCTGAAAAGGAAATAAAACTGGTGTGATTTGCAATGATAAATACAAATTTTGCTTTTCACACCAGCTTTAAAGGTCAGCAAAACATTGGGTTGAGTTTTTGTCCTCCACTGGACCACTGGAAGAGTCATGTGATCGCGGTTGTCCACCTGATTTCACGCTATTCGCCACCGTCGCTTTTTCAAAGACATACGACTCGCATCGACGGGAATATCCTATCTGTCCGCTTGCATGGCAGACGCAAATGCAATTTGCAATTCCTGCTTCCCTGGGTCATATCCGTGAAAAAAAAGAAAGAAAAAGAATTGGGTCACTTGATCCAGCCAAAGAGATGGAAAATGTTTCCTGATGTCATTCCCCATTAAAGATTAAAGACAGAAGAGATTTATTAAATGTTACAAAACTGTGCTGTAATGTTTTCAATAATTAAGTCTTAATTTTTTTTTTTTAAATAAAATAAAATAAATTAATAAAACAAAAGAAAAGAAATATTTAGAATTTATCTGTTCTGATTTTGTCATCAATATAACATTAAGCAACACTGCAATTTTAGTATGTGTATTAGTTAATTTTTGTATAACAATTTTATACATACATACACATATATACACACACACATATACACACACACATATACACACACACATATACACACACATACACATACATATACATATACACACATATATATATATATATATATATATATATATATATATATATATATATATATATATATATATATATATATATATATATATGTGAGCTGGAATGTTTTTCATCTTATTAGATGGTTTTGTTTGTTGCTGTCATTTGCAAAACATGTTATTGCATAGACAATTGGCAGTTTGTTTATTTAGTATTAAAGAAAAATGAATAAAAATATTGTAATTTTATATCATGGTGATTTATATCATAGCGAGATCTGCTCTTGACGTTTTGAATTGTGAGGTTCAGGTGGCACACGGACGGAAATAAAGGAGGAGTATTTTGTGGGAGTCAGGACACTAAAGGGATCAACTAATGAACAGCTGCTCGTGTCTGGATCATTAAATGTCAAACCTCTGGGGTGTGTGTGTGTGTGTGTGTTTGTCTGCTCATGAAAGGGGGGATGTGGCGTGTCAAACGAGTCCCACCTCCTCAAACACACCCTGCAGGCACCAGGACAAAGACCCGCCGCTTTACACCCCATTCTGCCCAATTACAGCGTCACAGAACATGAAAGAGACACACTTCACGCACGACTGACGCCAGTCTCAGATATTATCTCTGGAATTGTAAATGAAGATTAAAAACATTTTGTTAAATGAGGTTCACATCTGCCCTAAAGTGTGACTCTAATGAAGAAACGTCTCGTACGTCACCCCAAAATCTGAAGACGGAAATGAGAAATTGTATTTGGTCTAAAAGAAAATACAGCGTAATTCTAGGATAATTATGATTTTGAGAATGCCACTTTTTTTTTTTTTTGCATAACAGTAACAAGAATTAAGGAGTAAATGTGCACAAAAATAATATTTCAATGCAAACAAAATGGTCTTAAAATAATTACTTTAACATTAAACACAAACAATAAAACATTTTTTATTAACAAAAAGCACCGCGTTCACTTTATGATGTTCAACCTATCGTGCATGTCTCTCTATAGTTGCGTCCATTAGATGACGAGTCAGTGACGCAACTCTCCATCCATTCATGCTTTAATATTTCGCTGCAAATTAGAACAATTAGCAACATTATATATATAATATTCTTTCTCAGCTCTAAAACTCAAACCATTTTCCAATGCCACTCCCCAGTATATATGCATGTATATATACAACCAATTAAGTAACTAAATGAATATCATACACGTGCTACTAGTCAACTAATGGCAATAAATGAATGACTACTAATCTAATAGCCATAGTAAAAAATATTGCTCAGTTTTTCCCCAAAACAACAAATGCAACACATTCTGACACACACACACACACACACACAAAAAAACAGTTTCACATCCCTGTCATTTACATTTTGGCGGGTCCTGTTTATAAATTAATCATGAACCTTATGTTAATTACTTCTTAAATGCATGCATAACTACTTCTGAGGATGTGCTAATGATGCTGGAGCAACTTAATTATGATTTTTCTAATAAGTTTACCATAATTTAACAGTCCTCGCTTCATTAGTTTCCCCTCTGACACCAAAACAACTGAAAATGCTGACAGCAAACCGGCGAAGCAAAGACATCTTACGGTGGATTCAGATTCTGAGCGCTTTAGTGCAATTTTTATTATTATGGTAGTTTCACTGAACACTGTTGGATTGGACATGGATATATATCAGACTCAGACTTACATTACAAGATGAGCACATGGAAGAATAATAAATATAATGATCTATTCTAAAATGACCATTTTTAGTTGTTAAATTTGCAGTCTCTTAACAACAAAACCAACGTTCTACCAATTACAGTATGCAGCAATAAATGAATAAATACAAATAAAATACAATAAAAAATTACAAAATAAATAAATAAAATAACTGGCTGATAAATATTTGTGGTGTGTGCCAAAATATGTTGACAATAGTATTTGATGATAGATGGCTAATACAAGTATAGTCGTATTTGCTTGTAAGGCTACTCTATAAAGCTGATAATCTGTTTAAAAGATGGAGCGGATAAATAATTATATGAAAATAAACAAGGATATATGTGAACTCTACAGTCCATCATGTTAAAAGCGGGTCGTGAGTGATGTTGAACTTTGACTAAACACACTGACATACAGGAGAGTCATGTTTGCTTAGCAAGCTCGTCCTGTTAAACACATCCGAGCACATTCCAAAGTCCATGCAATCAAATTGCATATTGTATTTTTAAACAGTTTGAATATTTTGGAAGTGGAATATGAAAGGTGAATATGGATAATTGAATTTTTACTAATGAAAATGTGTTTGAAATATTCACAGCTTAAATGTTGAATTTCAGCCCATAAAAATGCAAGCCCTAAAAATACAATGCATTAAAATGCATGGATAATGCAATGCCTATTTTTTTTATTTTTTTTTTTAAGTAGTGCAATTCAACTGGCTTTTTTGTTTCAAAAACATTTGGCATTATTTTACTTCCATACCCAAACACCTGAAGTTAAAACACAACACTGGCCTTTATCTGTGTAGGTTTGGTCAAATGTTGGCGATATCCACTTACACTTTCCAAATCAAGCCGTTTGATCAGGACAAATAAAGTGAGGTGTAGACTCAAGGTCAAGACCTAGACCTAAACGAAACCTAAACTGTGTCTGAGTTAACTTTAGTAGACACATTTGGCCTTATTCGCATGCATACTAATGCAGATGTCCTTTGTTGAGAAGAGATGAAGGGCTGAAATCCATCTTGAGGCTCTTCGGCCCAACAGGGCTGGGCTGTAAAGCATCCAGCGATGACTCGGCTCCGTTACACTCGCTCATTAATAATTCACACCGGTCGGAACACACACACTGACAGCTCTTGTGTCCCGAACATGAATAAGAGAAGTGCAGAACTCTGAAGACGGGAATGAGTTCACACGCGTTCCAGTAAACCAATGGCTCGATCACACGATCCGTAAAAACACCAATCACTGCTGAAATATTAATAAATGGTTTTATTATATGATATCTGGCTGCTGAAAAACTCAGCTTTGCCATCATGGGAATATGTTACGTTGAAATATATTTAAATGGAAAACATTTTAAATTGTAATGTTTCACAGGTTTACTGTTTTGCTGTATTTTTGATCAAATAAACGCAGCCTCGATGAGCAGAAGAGACTTCTGAAAAAAACATTTTTAAAAATCCTTTATTATTCCACACTTTTGACCGGTAGTCTGTGCATGTTTAAATATACACATTATATATGCTGATGCACACACACACATCCGTCCGTCCATCCATCCATCCCTGCATCCAAGTATCCGTATATACATCCATCCATCCATCCATCCATTCATTCATCCATCAATCCATTTATTCATCCATCCATCCATCCATCCATCCATCCATTTATTCATCCATCCATCCATTCACCCATTTATTCATCCATCCATCCATCCATTTATTCATCCATTCACCCATTTATTTATCCATCCATTTATTCATCCATTTATTCATCCATCCATCCATCCTTTTATCCATCCATCCATCCATTTATTCATCCATCCATTCATCCATCCATTTATTCATCCATCCATCCATCCATCCTTTTATCCATCCATCCATCCTTTTATCCATCCATCCATCCTTTTATCCATCCATCTATTCATCCATCCATCCATTTATTTATCCATCCATTTATTCATCCATTTATTCATCCATCCATCCATCCATCCATTTATTCATCCATCCATCCATCCTTTTATCCATCCATCCATTTATTCATCCATCCATCCATCCATCTATTCATCCATCCATCCATCCATCCATCCATCCACCCATTTATTCATCCATTCACCCATCCATCCATCCATCCATCCATCTATTCATCCATCCATCCATTTATTCATCCATCCATCCATTTATTTATCCATCCATCCATTTATTCACCCATCCATCCTTTTATCCATCCACAATCACAGTCACAGTCACACAGGTCATTGAAAAACCCACATCGCTCAACCACAAATAAATGATACAAAAGACATTTCACAAACAAATGGTTTGGAAGAAGAATATGTCGAGTCTGTAATGGTCACACCCCTGATGTTGTCCTGTCCGAGAGGTTAATGCACGGTTTAAAGTCAACGGCGCAAGGGCCAAAACAGACAAACCCTCAATCACACACACCCTCACATGCACACGCCGTGCATTAAAGATCAGATGATAGCGCCACACGCTCTTCAGGGGTTCAGGGTGTGTATCGCGCTCTCCTCAGACATGCATGAGTCCGTGTAGCATGTTCACTCAGGCCTGCCAGATGCTGACAGACACACGGTGTCTGAGATTACAGCGCTCGCTGATCGCCTCGTCAGGTCTGGACACAGGTGAGTTATGTAACAGTGACTCTGCTATCTACCGGCAGCTCAATGTGGAGTCACACAAAACCTTCAAAAGCCAATAAAGAAGAATACTGATCATTCTGAGCATCAGGAGATCAAAAAGCAAAATCAAGTCTTGTTTTTTTTTATGGAATATTAGTTTGTAAACTTGTTTTCCGCCTAAATAAAGGCTCTACTGCAGTTTCCGTCAAAATAAAAGCTCACAGGTTTATCTCTTGCATGTATAGAAATTTAGGACAAAACTAATTATGAAAGTTCTATGGATTTATTTTACAATATATGGCTATTACAGTCATAGGAATAATATTATAACACTATTATTATTAGTAGTATGTGGTGTAATGTAGACCGAGACACTGTATCACAACTAAAAAGAGGTTCGAGTCCCCTTTAAAGTTCAGGTACAAGTCAACACACTGACTTTTTCTTTGTTCGATATGAACACTGAATAAGGATGGGAGATTTTGAACTGTGTGTCAAAGTGCACCAGATTAATGAATTTAACTTTCAAATTTTCTTAGGTTTGACAAAAATTCAACCAAATAGTTACTGTAGTCGAATAGATTCAAATGGTTAATGTAAGAAGTCAAATACTATACAAATAAATAATAAAAGTAAAATACTCTACAATAAATAGTCATTTTTCCACAATGTTTGTCACTAGATGAAAAATCATATTCAAATTAGGGATGCACCGATCCGATACTCAGTATCGGTATCGGCTCCGATACTGCCATTTTTGGCGGATCGGGTATCGGTCAGACAAGGCCGATCCAAATCCGATATTGTGCGTATACTATTCAGTGTTATTGTTAAGCCCCACAAAAGGCACACAAACATTATAAAGCACCATAAGTTTTCGTGCACAATATTATAAGTGTTCTGAAGCCATTATATAGTATTATGTGAGATATAAATTAATATTTAAGTCGTTACATTCAATTTCACGTTAACGTTTCCCTCAGCTGCGGCTGTCAATCATTCTCCATTCAGCATTCAAACAGCGCGTCGCGTTCGGTTACAACAGTTAACACGATAAAACTCTCTCCAAGATGATTCAATGTTACTGTTATTATACTTGATCTCTAGATAAAGGCCTATGGTTTCGCATAAAACAACTTTATCTTGCTGGACTTTATTGCTGTACCTTAATCATGATACTTTCTACGGGTGTCTGTTAGATCACAACACTGGAGTTAAGTCAGGTACTATTTGTTCTTCACGCGCACAGTTACTGAAATTTAAAACTGTTAAAAGAAAATGCTGAATAGACTATTGCATAGATAGATACTGTATAATACACTACGCATCAATATGTATTTTCTTTGTGCTTTAAACTTTTCAATGCGGACTCGACGCGCTGCGCGCTGTGACTCGTGTTGCTTCAAGCGCATCATTCTGCGCTCGGGATGCGCATAAGCAGGGTTGCCAGGTGCCAGCAAGGTTTTCCAGCCCAAAACCTCGTCAAAAAATGCGAGAATGCACAAAAAACCGCTCAATTTTTTTTGTGGCTTGTTTTTCGTTTAAACACATTGAAATCACTAACAAGCTTTAAAATTACCCATTTTTCGACTTAGCCTATCCGATTTTAGAAACAATATTCAATCAAATGAACGCAAAAGTAGGCTGTACCTCAGTCAGACTATTCTATTATGTTACGGAAAATAATGCGATCAACTTAGGCTATCAATGAGTCTGTTTATTGTCAATAAAAGTCGCTTGGAAGCATTCAGTAACATAAAAACATTGAGTGGATATGGACATAAAAAATAACCCACTTTAACATTTCAATTATTTCAAATGGCAACATGAAACATGCATATAAGGGCTGGGAGAAAAAAATCGATTCACCTAACGTTAGGTAGGCTATATCGCAAAATTCTTTTAACGATTTTAAAATCTTTTTTTCTTTTTTTATTACAGAATATTACAGATATTAATTCAAATTAAATTGCTTTATTTTTGCCCTTGCTTATAGATGAGGTTGACAGAAGTTAACCACTTTCGTTTCAAAAACGTTCAGGATGAAATGTGTCGTTATAGAGCTGCACGATTCATCTTTAAAAGACTGTGATCTCGATTCAAACACCCACGCGATCTTATTCCATTTCGTCTGTCTATTAAACCTTTGACAAAATCATATCGCAACATTCAAATCTGTGTTGGCGCTGCCGCTGACCCAGAGAGAGTTGTCATGAAACCGCAATGTCAGTCAGCTAGCTAAGTAACTTTGAAAACCCCGCGGCGCGATCTAGTGTGTTGTTGTTTGAGGGGCTGGCGCGTGCATCACTGAAGGTAGTGGGAAGGAGTGTCTGTTGTTAGGTTAGGGGGCACGTAGTGTGGGTGTGTGTGTGTGAGTGAGTGAGTGAGTGAGTGAGTTAGACTGCTGCCTGCTGAACACTGGGTCGCAGGAAGGAGGATCTGAAGTGCCGGTGTTTCGGAAATAAAAACCCGCCGAACTGATCCGAAACCAGCCCAATTTTTATCCACCCGCCCAAACCCATTTTTGCCCGCAAAATAGATTGCAAAACCGCCCAATCTGGCAACCCTGCGCATAAGCGCTTTGTGCCGCACTGTATTGGAGCCTTTCATATCATAATACAGTGACCCAATGAAAGATTATTAATAGCCGTTCTTGTTCTGTCCTATCTATCATATGTTGCTACCTCATTAAACAGCTGCGCTATACATTTAAAAAATGTCTCAAATTTATAGTAGCCTATAAAAATAATTGATATTTTTGTTATCTTGTTTTTCATGAATGTATTTTACAACAATACAAATACAATACAAAGTTATAGAAATTCTACTTGATTAAAAAAAAAAAAAAACCTGCGCTGGTATCGGTCGATACTCAGAATTTTTGGGATCGGATCGGATCGATTCTGAAAAATGGTATCGGTGCATCCCTAATTCAAATGCCCCAATATTCATAAACAGCTATATTTATTACAGATGGATATTTATACTAAACATTTATCAAACATGGCAAGCAGTGACTTCTGCGAATATTTTCTTTTGACGACAACTTTAAGTGATAAACAAATCATTGAATCACGAGTTACGAATCAAGACTGACAACTTGAACTAAATCACAAAAATAAATTCAACAGTCTATAACAGTCTGACCTGAAAACATGCAATGTGCTCATAATGACATAAAATTGAAGAGACAAAATACAAAGTGCAGATTGTCAAGATATTTAAATATATTGCACAATTTTACCGAATCACAATACTCCAAAAAAGATAAAGGAATTCCAGAAGCTGCAGAGTAAACATGCATGAAACAGAGGCCTGGCCGTCATCCAGTCACCTCAGTACAAGAACAAAGATTTAACAGCAGAGAAAACAAGGGGAAGACCAGAGAACAGAGAGGATGATGGGATGAATACTAATGCAGAGAGAAACAGAACCTGAGCGTTATATATGACTATACTCCACCGTTTAAAACATATTAATACATGCATAATTCATACTTTTATTCAGTATGGATGACACATGCAATTGACTGTAAAGACATTTATAATGTTACAAATTATTTCAGATTTCTAATGAATGCTGCTCTTTGGAAGTTTTCATTCATCAGAGAATCCTGAAAATAAAATGTATCACTGTTTCCACAAAAATGTTAAGCAGCATAACGGTTTTCAACGCTGATAATATCCAGAAATGCTTCTATTAGAATGATTTCTGAAGGATCATGTGACACTGAAGACTGGAGTAATGATGCTGAAAATTCAGCTTTGATCACAGGAATAAATTACACTTTACTATATATTCACATAGAAAACAGCTATTAAAAATGTTAATAATATTTCACTATTTTTAATAGTTTCTATTTTTATCTTTTTAAATCAATGCAGGCTTGGTGAGCAGAAGAGACTTATTATTTCAAAAACATTTAAAAAAAAATCGTACTGACTGAAAAAACTGCATAGATATCACTGGCCAGGACTGTATAATATTGACATAATATTATCGGCTCAATAATATTATTGCAAGTAATGAAGAAACATGGAGTAATGTGAAAAAGGGCTTGTTATTGAGGTTTTGTTAGATGCAAAGCAAATCAGAACTATTTTATTTAAAAAATTAGCTTTTTGTCATTTTGTTTTTTTAAAAATGTGAAGCCGGTGGTTTGAATCCATCAAGATCAATTTTTTTTTTTTTTATAATTTTCATGCAGAAAAAATATCCAATTTTCTTCTGTGATATCATTTATAAAAATCAATATATTAATAAAAATAATAATATATATTTTTTTAATGACGTTTATTCAGTATCAACTTTTTAACGGCTACTCTACATCAAATATACTTGTAAATAGTGATTATCAGATATATATTGGCTATATTGGAGAAAAGAGAAGGAAAAGAGGAGGAAAGAGGAGGAAAGAGGAGTGTGCACTATGATTTTTATTTCTCCACTCGTGTGTATTAATGCGCTCCCCATGAGACGCTGCAGGCGCTCGTAATTATAGTAGCACACAAATCTGGGAGTACACACACACACTTGAATGTATGATACACTAGCAAAGCAAAATAAGTCTTATCCTTCAGAAGAAGAGCACAGTCATAATGGCTGTTTGCTTAGTGCACTTCTCTGGTTTAAAGACACGATACAACCACAACAAGATGAAATGCATTTAAGTGCCATCACTGTTGGATTGTGGGATTTACAAACGCACTAGACTCCTCCCAAACTCAACCCTACATTTAAAGATGGGTGACATTTTCATTTCTCTTTTCTTAAACAGTTTACCCATATGTGACCCTGGACCACAAAAGCAGTCTCGAGTCGCACGGGTATATCTGTGGCAATATTTGCCAATATGGGTCAAAATTATCGATTTATCTTTTATGCCAAAAATCATTAGGATATTAAGTAAAGATCATGTTCCATGAAGATATTTAGTAAATTTCCTACCATAAAATATATAAAACATTTATTTTTGTGAGTGAATGCAGCACAATCGTGAACATAAATGAACAACTTTAAAGGAGATTTTCTCAATGTTTCAATTTTTTTGCTCCCTCAGATTCCAGATTTACAATAGTTGTATCTCGACCAAATATTGTCCTATCCTAACAAACCATACGTCAATGGAAAGCTTACTTATTCAGCTTTTAGATGATGTATAACTCTCAATTTCAAAAAATGTACCCATGTGACTGGTTTTGTGGTCCAGGGTCACATATATGAAAATGAGATTGACAGCTAGGATGGATGGATCACAATGGACCAATACTAAGGTTTACTAGTTTACCTAAATGTTATCAAATATGCAGTCTTGATATTTTTAGGTAAAACCCCCTTTAGGAAATGTATTTGTTGTGAACTGTGATTCATAATGTTTAACACAAGTTGTGTAAGTAAAACGCATTAAAAATCTAGTAATAAACAGCCATATTTGATTGCAAATACCTTAAAAAAAAAAAACTAATATATGACAAATGCCATGTGCATCTTCTGAGAACATTTCCTGAGTAATGAGGAGCAAACGGGACTTTGAATCAGAGTTTTGAATCAATTCCCTGAAATTGATAGTCAGAGATGAATTGAGCTTATCCAACTGCTGTTTTTACTAGTTTTCTGAGCGAGATTTACCTATAGAAAGAATGAACAAATAAATAAAAATAAATAATAATTAATAAAATATATATTTTTTTATTAATAAATCTAATTTCTAATCTAATTTATTTAAATAACACAAAACTCAATGTAATTCAATATAAAATTAAATAAAAATAACTGTTTTTTTAATATATATATAAATAATTTAACTATATTGACCAGCCATCCATATAGGCTGGCTTTTAAAGGGTTAGTTCACCCAAAAATTAAAATTCTGTCATTAATTAGGCTTACCCTCATGTCGTTCCAAACCTGTGAGACTTTCGTTCATCTTTGGAACACAAATGAAGATATTTTTGATGAAATCTTTGGTTTGGAACGACATGAGTGTGAGTAAGTGATGACAGAATATTAATTTTTGGGTAACCTAACACTTGAATGTGTTCGTCCGGTCTCTCAGAGCTGGAACTGAACCACTCATGGATCTGCTTGCTGCATAATTCAAGACGATCTGTCCTTGAAGGGCAGCCAGTGAAGTGTGTGCTGTTAGCGTTTGAGTTCACTGCTCAAGCCCTGCAGAGAGAAGAGATCGCTTCATTACTGAAATGTCACTCCGCAGGAGAAAACACACGCTGAGCTGAGGGGGATGAGAGGAAACACACGAGGTCAGAGCGAGCGATGGTCCTGAGGTGGACCAGCCTTCTCTGAAACTGATGGATTTAGTCTAATGCACAAACACCCCGTGAACTGGCAGTGAGCGCCATTGGTTTTCCTTTTTTTGGGAGACATTTGTGAGAAACACACCAAAAAGCTTGTCCAATAACCTTTAGATTACATCACAACCAGGAAGGGATACTATTCCAAACAAAATTTTGCAGGACAGGATGATTTCATCAATAATTTTTATTTTTTCTAACTTTAGTTAGTGTGTAATGTTGCTGTTTGAGCATGAACAACATCTGCAAAGTTACAACGCTCAAAGTTCAAAGCAAAGGGAGATATTTGCTTTTAAAGAAATCACTTTTTAAGGACTACAACCAGGGTGCGAACTACGGGGGAGCTAGGGGGAGCTCGGCTCCCCTTAATAAGACATGGGCTCCCCTGAAAAGGTGATTTGTGAAATTTTGGGGGGTCTCAAAAAATATTGACAATGTGTTATTTTGACGTGCAATTTCAGTTTTGTGTAATGTGATCATCGTGGATTATTATGTGTAAAATAGCAAAAATATCATTCATTCATGCAGGACGGCGATTTAAACCTACCGGTAATTCACTTCAATAAAGATAACTATGCATGCTATTCTTATCATGAGCATCAAGGTGTGGTGGCGCTGCGGTGCAAATTCCACTCATGTTAACTCACAGATTCGTCGGAAAAAATATAAACGAGGCCATTGATCTGCGCGCGAAGTCCTTGAAATCCATTCTGTGTTAAGGTAAGGCATGTTATTCCCAAAATGTGTTGTGGCTGGGTTGTTATAGGTCTGCGTGACTCTCGATGTCTTAGGCCTAATTGAACGGAGGAATTATGGTATTCTTCTGTAGCCCGACGAATAATTTAACCGTTGTTCATGTGAACTCAAAG
Source organism: Abramis brama (assembly GCF_963993115.1). Classification (NCBI taxonomy): domain Eukaryota; kingdom Metazoa; phylum Chordata; class Actinopteri; order Cypriniformes; family Leuciscidae; genus Abramis; species Abramis brama. Next base: position 42,277,732 of record NC_139970.1, read on the forward strand.
ACAGCCTATTTATAGACTATTTGTTGGTGGATGTTTGCTGTTTGACCCATCAATTCGGATCGATAAAGTATAATAGGGTAAATCCTGTATAGTGATTTATCCTATATAGTGCTTGCATAAAGCAAGTAGTGCATACACTTGTGACTTGTAGCTGTTATATATCTGTCGTTCATGAACGATCCATTCATTGCGTCTGTCACGTGACAGTTGAACGAAAGACTCTGAAGGTAAAGTAATTATTTATGTTCCTTGTAAATTATTTTTGACTGCATTATAATGTTTCTTAATTCAGAATATAATCAAGATTGCGTAGGTGGATGTGTTCAGGGAATTTGCCTGTTAAAAGTATAACATTTAAAGCCCCTTAGATGAACGAAATGGCTCGAAAAAAGATTCTTTCATTTTGATGAATGAGATCGAACAAGAGTGTCAGTAAAATGATTCGAACTTCCCATCCTCGTATGGCACGCGCATAACCAATACCCCCCCCCCCCCCCCCCTTGAAAAAAAAACATCAACAAAAGTGGGCTCCCGCAAAAGACACGGTATAGTTCGAACACTGACTACAACAAACGGCTGGTAGAGACTACACGACATTCCTCCCGGGTTAGTGACATCTAGTGTTGTCACGATACCAAAATTATTGTTTCGATACCGATACCAAGTCAAGTATTGCGATTTCGATACTTTTTCGATACTTTTCCTGAAAAGGGAGAAACACTCTCAAATATCATTGCTGTGCTTTATTTTAAAACCGGGACAACATTCTAATCATATAACACACTAATAAATGAACATATGAACAGCAGATATATTAAACATTTGAACAAAATATGAAATATCAAAATATAAAAAATAAATTAGAGCAATGACATTCAAGGTAAATTTTTTTAAATAAATTTAGCAGCATTATCTCATTTATCATAAGAAACATAAGAGCTTTATCTTGATTCTGAACTTTGAATAAAAATATGAACAGCGAATATATTAAACAATGTTTAATATTGGTAACACATGATAAGCCTCATTGGTGATATATTTGACATGTGGGGAGAGAGTTGTGGAAGGCCTATACTTCATGTTAAACATAAATATATAGCAGCAAAGACAACGTCGGCAGTATTGACGGCAAAATAGGCTACAGAATAATTCGTTCTGTATTGAGAGGTGCAATATTTGAAAATAGATAATATTTTTTTAAATTACATTTATATTGTATTTATGTCAAAACTTTCAAACATCAAAATGTCATTCATTAATATGTATTCGTGTCAAAATGACATAGAAACATCTTTTCCTATTCTATTTTGCCTGGAAACGCTTCCAACACGCTTGCGTGTCGCGTGAAAAATAGGCGTCGGTTCTATTTCTAGCATGCACGCGTTTTCCGCCCGTCTCGAGCTGCACCCAGACGCGTGTGTCACGCATGGGAGCCGAAATAAAAACGGACACGACACGCAGCCAGTGTGTCGCCGGCCTTACAAATCTTGAACGCGGTCATTCTTAGAAGTATCTATACTAATAAATTAAGGAATAGTGGCGTTTTTAATTTCCGGTTTACTTTTGAAGTTTCGGTGCACCGTGCAACAGAGCAAGGTAGGCAACGTACTTCCATATGTCACTCCTCGCGTCATCTTTTTCTACGAGTCGTGGACCACTTGTGCTCGCACATGCAGCCATCTCGCTGTAGTGTTTTGTCACATGACACTGTCAGCGGCAGGTTCTTTGCTGCGTGCGTCAGGAAAAAAACACAGACGTCCATAGGGAGGCGTTTTTTTTTTTTTTTTTTTTTTTTAAGTATCGATACTGATAAATTTAGGTATCGTGACGTTTTTAATTTCCGAGTACTTTTGAAGTATCGGTACACCGTGCAACACTAGTGACATCACCAACCCTAAAATTGACATAAACCCCGCCCCCTGAGCACGGTTTATAGATTATCAAGACAGAATATGCTAATCAATGACTAGAAGATAACTACACATAAGCTACATAAATTCATCAACTAACCATTCAGAAATGTCCTGTTGCTTCTACATGTTGTTCTTCTTGAGTCTCTCCATCATTGTCTGACTCCGGTTTGAACATAAAAGGCTAAACGTTTTTGAAATTTTCAGTGCATGTGTGTGTGAGTGCAAGCTGTTGAAGCTCCGCCCCCTGTGCCGGGAGCAGCAGCTCATTTGCATTTAAAGGAACAGACACAAAACGGTGTGTTTTTGCTCACCCTCAAAAAGTGACAATTTTAACATGCTATATAAAAATATCTGTGGGGTATTTTGAGCTAAAACTTCACACACACACTCTGGGGACATCAGAGACTTATTTTACATCTTGTGAAAAGGGCATTTTACATAAAACTTGATTAAAAAAAAATCATATTTAATTGATTTATCTGTATGTCATCCGTGACCATTAACCAACATCAGAGAACCGTCAGTGAATATACAAATTTGATGTTAAATTATTAAAATATTAACTTAAAATCTCAAAAGAACTTCCAAGATTTTTCTCAACAGCATTGTTGTGATTTTTGCATGAATGCAACTGGATTTACTCTCAAAAATTAGTTTTGTAAAGCTGTAAATAAAACAAAGATTACAAGAAAATACTATTTCAGTCTATTTCATGTTTAATTCAATGTGTTTCTTTTATTTATTTGTGAAGTTTCCTAGTAATTCCTAAAGTAAATCTTACACCCTTATTTCCAGTGTACCGAGTTTCGATGAAAGTCAACAGAACGGAAAAAAGAAACAAGCAGATACAAAGAAATGGATGAATCGAGTTCTGAGAAAGACTGGAAGGAGACGGAGAGAAACCTGGTCTCGGTCTGGGATACACCTATTGTTTGGCATCTTCTGCTTAAACACACATGATCTGAATGTCCACGTGTGTATCATTCCCTCTTAACATTTAGAAATGCACCATAAAAATATTCTCTAGACATCACTATCAGCATCTGCCATTAAAAACCCTTATCAGTCACTACTTAGTATTTCACATTCACAGAGGACAAAAGAAGCTGCCGGCCGGACAACTGTGAGCCAGAAGAACAGGATAAAACACAGACATCAAGGTCTCTCTCGCATGAAACAAACACACTCACACACACACATACATGAGTGAACCTGACAGTCGCTGTGAGCTTATGAAAATGAAACAGCAGAAGGAGAGGTTTTCTCCAGGATTACAGGGATGTGTCCCACATGTCAATTACATAAATACTGTTTCCCGTTCGCTAAACTCCTCCCTTTGTGAAACGACATATCATGAGTGCCTTAACCATGAAGATGTTTTCTGCAAGCCAATTTTCATGCATTAAAATGTTTTATTGAAAAATCCATAGGTAAATATTGCCGTTTATGACTCTGTATTGTTGTACTAGTGCATATACACATGGAAATTATTCAATATTATTTGAGCAAATGTAGTGAAAGCTGTGTGAAACTAGATTACATTAAACATTTTGAATCTACATGAAACAATGGCATATTTTGGATTTCTATACAGTATAGAGAGATATTATAGGATATATTCTGTGCCGCTGTAGTGTAGTGAGCAGGAGACCCTCAGTGTCCTATTTGCATATGATTCAGTGGAGAGATTATATAAGAAATCAGATGCTGAATCATAAGAGGACACATGAGCATCTGCCTGTTTTCAATAAGGTCTTTTTGCATTCACAAACCTGACAGATAATATTCTCGATTAGTCTTGCACGATATTGGAAAAAACAGTTTCGCCAGATGACTTGAATAACTGTATCTGTAAAGAGTTAATCATTCTAGAAGGATTGAGGTGATTTTGTAGGGGAGTGAATCTGCATAGAAAATAATAAGCAAATTACAAGCATAGATGAATACAACAGAACAAAGATACGAATGAAATGAGCAGTGCTTTATGTTTTTAAGGCCAGTCTCAAACTATTCAAGCTACAGAAATTGAATAATCACATGTAAAATAACACTACACAGTCTTCACTGAATAAATGAAATATAATTAATCTTTGTTAAAGCTACAAAGGTGATTTTCTCTTTGTATTTTTGTTGTTTGATGAAGATTAATGACAGACAGGAGCAGGAATATTAGGCTGCTGTCACTTTAAGACCGGATGCATCCGCTTTCTTTCTCAATTGACCCTTCGCAGGGAGTTTGATTGACAGGCGATCTGACCAATCATAATCCGCCATCCGCCATTTTTGTCCGACAAAGCAGTCAGGAGCATAGATATCATATATAAAGGCTAGATGTCTCGTGCGCGCTGCTGGCCAATGGAGATCGACGTACGCACACGGCGGCCATCTTGCCACAGTGGACTCGCTCACTCGTTTAGTGGTGCATATACTTTTAAATAACCATAACTTGCTCAATTTTCTACCGATTTTCAAACGGTTTGGTTTGTTATAAACGTCAGAGATGTAGTTATGACACTACATACATACACTGCATACATATGAATAATTATAACATACATGTTCAAGCATTCGGAATTATAGCCACGTTAATAACGTTTGTAAGAAACCAAACCGTTTGTAAATCCGTCAATATTTCAGCGAGATAAGAGGATTTGTGTGCATGCTGATCACTCACCTAATGCAAAGCTTCACTGCGGTAAGATGGCCGAACGGTGATGCCGGAAGTGACTGCGCCATAAGACATCTAGCGTTTATATATGATATCTATGGTCAGGAGAGTTAGAAGATTAACGTTGGAGGATTAGAACTTGAAAAACGGAGTGTACTGACGTCTTTCCGCAGTTAAAACAACATTCCTTCTGATGTTCATTCATGTTTATTTGATGCTATAAATGAACTAGAAGGAAGAGATGATCGGTTCACGAGCAGCTTTAACTGAGCGATCTGTCAGACACATTAAAGAGCCACAAAACAGTATTTATTGTTTAAATTTCTTTAAAAAAAATGACCAAATTTGAAAAGTGAGACTTTGTTTCATATCAAAAGTAACCTGGTCTGTCCTGTCTGTCAGTGTGTTGTCAGTGTCCTCTCTGCTCAGCGATGTATTGTTCACTGTGTGAGAACATGGTGTGTGGCGTGAGAGAGGCGTGGCTTGTCGAACATAGCAACAGTAACTAAAGGGGGCGGGTCTATGCAAACGGTCAATTGCCATTTAATGTGACTACTCATAATATGCAGCTTTTTGGCCATTACAGGAATAGTTCTCTCAAGTCTCATTCGTCAGGATATCTGAACTGGATCACATGACTTCAGAGGACTTGGAATATACAGTGCACACACGTCATTAGAACAACTTTTACATAAAGTATTGCTTTAAATTGGGTCCATGTAAATTAGCCCTTGCAAAACCCCTCACACATTTGCAATCTCACGTTTGCTCGCGGATGCCAACTATCCACTTTCCTTCCATCACACTTAAAAAAAGCAGAGATAATAGGTTGAGCTGGAGCCGAGAGGCTGCATTTGCTTAATTAGAGGTGCAGAGGAGGACGAGGAACACCCACATTTGCTAAATTGGAGAGAGTGACCTGTAACTGCACCCGTCTCGGTCTCAGCCGACTGATGCCGGACAGACAGGCCGCGTCTCATTACTCACACACACGTCGACATTTAGATGCATACTTTACACAAATGCTTGGCCAATACATCGCAATTGTGTTCATGCATGTAAAACCTGTCATTAAACCAAATGAGGTATAATTCAAATAGCTTGCAATAAACATGCTGACTTGAACAAGATTCTCTACTGACCAAAGAAAACCTATATCGTATTTCATATCTATATCACCCCTTATAACAACACTGAGAATTCAACACTGCATTACCAACATCACTGAAATATTGTGCAACAATAACTATAAAACTACTATTGATACATACATGCATCTCTAAGGGCTCTAAATGATGTTTCACACAATCTACTACACGCCTTCTGTCGTCTGAATGATTTAAAGCCCTTTTAAAAGTTCATCTTCAGCTCGTGGCTCACTGTAAGAATAACATGCATATTGTCAGGAATATTTCAAGACACTTACTGGGACTGAAGCAATTTAGGTTTGCTTGATTATCCATACATAGTGTAATTTTTGTGAAAAATCATGTTTCAAATATGATCCGTCATCAGCTTTTGAGAAAGGTTTATTTGTTCATCTCTCAGTTATTGTATTGCATTGTATGCTTTGAAACTATTCAGATCTTTGATCATAAAACTAAGCATTAAATATCATCTTAAGATATTATTGGAGATATATAGAGTGACAGCTTATATTTTATGTAAGCATCTGCTATACTGTTATAAAGATCTCATTGATTTACAATCAGAATTTCATCATACTTTTTGGCCATATAAATATCAGAATGTGCATTAAATTGCATATTTTCTTTAGTTTGAATAAAATTAAAGTGTTTTTTTTTTTCCCCATAAACGCCTGATGCCTCAACTGTGATACAAAACACACATGCACACTTTTGTATATTTTGTCTAAGGGTTCAATAAACTATTCTATAAACATAAAAAAACGATTTATCTGACTATTATTTAATATGTCAGGTTTTACGAGGTTAAATAAAACGAACGAAATCTAAAGCAAAGCTTGTTTCAGCAACACATCAGCTTCTTTACTTACATTACAGGCTGTAAACTTTGCTACATGATGCCAAAATAACTGCTGACTACATTAGTTTCATGCTGTCTTTAGTCTATCAGAGTTTTCTGGATATGCAACCAAGCAGGGAAGAGCGGGGCAAGTTGTCACAATAGGAACCTACCGTTAAATAACCTTTTATAATGCTTACGAAGCGGATGAAATAGAAACCAACTCGCAAAACGTTTGCCTCAAACCCTCTAAACCACTAAAATAAACCCCTGTGAGTCTCTACTATACATTTACACTTAACAACAGTATACAAAAACAAAACAGCGATTGCAAACAGATTTCGTCTATGCATCTAGATCTGCCAGCCTTGTTTAGGCAGACTAGAATGGGAAGATTTGTTTATATCCTCCAACAACAATCAGGCTGGTCAGTTTGTGATGTGAAAGCTTTGTTCCAGCCGGTGCATCTGCATCGAGGCTGCGGGACAAGTCACATTCTTGGCAGAGAAACAAACAGGCTTCATCTAACTAACGTTAGTGTCCTCTGTGTTCAATGGCCCATAGACGGCAGAGCTGCAGATGAAATATATATATATATAAACACACGATAGATAGCTATGAATTTGGCCAATAGCTCTTTAGCCTGCAGGGACATTAAATCACTCTTAAAATAATAATAATAATAATAATAATACTGGGTTGTTTCAACTCATTTTTGGGTCAAATATGGACAAGCCTTACCGTTGGGTTTAACATTTTAATTTAAAAATGTAATCCAACGGTTAAGAATTTAAGACAACGGTCGGGTTTGTCCATATTTGACCCAAAATTGGGTTGAAACAACTCAGAATTTTTTGTAGAAATGTATTTCGAAGCCGTTTTGCGATTTACATGTTAAAACAAGAACTGGTGTTTGTAAAACAACTGTGTGGATTTTTTACATCACATCAGGCGAAGCGATGATGATCACCCACACTCGTCTCTCTCTCGCTCTCTCTCTCTCTCACTCACTCAATCACACACACATAAACAAACCGTTTAAACGCGCAAAATGTGTCAGCGTTCATTCCACACGCAATTACGAGCGATCGGAAAACAAAACCAGGCAATATATAAAAGGAAGGAGTGAAATCCTACCGTTTAACTCGGCTGCTCTCCGCTCGACTGTCCTCGGATCTAATCCCGATGGTTTAATGCGAGTCTCGTGAGCGCACACGTCACTTCCTGTGCACCTGCACCAGCGATGGGATAAAAATAGATCACAAAAACGCGTTCCCATTCATAGAGTCGCGTCCTCGAGCCGATGATGCTGAATGTCCTGTCACAAACGCGTGTAAATGTGCGGAATATTCCTTTTTTATAGCGCATTCTTGCCTTCACTCGTTTTATTCACTACTTCTTAATTTATTACAGAGCTAGACTAAATGCACTTTAAACATGTGCTCCCTACAGTTATATTTCCCACATACACCATTACACACTTCGCTTAGTTTGTATTGTGCACAGTGTGCGTTTATTTTGGATGAGAAGTCTGATTCATTTGTGCGAACCGGTTCTTTCGAACAGTTGCAAAGAACCGATTCAGTGGTTCTTTTGCGTCATCGCGCTATCCCTGCGATGTAGACACATATTGCTGTTTTTTTTTTTTTTTTGTAAGGTTTATCAGTGTTATTGCAGCTATGATTCAATAAGATATTTATAACCTAAATATATAATGCATTTACGTGAAATAAAGTCATCTCAGCTGATTTATTTTTTTGCTTGTTATTTTATAATAAAATCCTGTTTATTAAAACCAACTCTGTTTCGTATGTGTTGATATAACTGAAAGGCATTAACCAGCAAAGTGAATCATTTGTAATTATTGTAATTAATGTAATATAATACTTTTCGTTTTACCACAAAATCCTCAAGTTCATTTATTATGAATCACACATACAGAGATTCAGTCTCGTTCATGAAATAGTCTTTTTTTTCTAGCTTTTTTAATTTTTTATTTTCCTTAAACAGTACAAAACATCAAAGCGTTAAGGCAACACAGATAACTGAAATAATCGTTCGGACCGGTTTTGACAGCTAGTTCAACAAATTCATTGAAAAGATCCGACTCAAATGAATGATTCATTAGCGAATCGACACCGCTCTTGTAATATTGTTTTGTATGTAGTGCGTGCATTGAGTAGTGGCTTTATCACTTATGGTCAGGTATGTATGTTTTCAGTTTTCAGGGAATTTTTACACAGCATGTTTACTTAAAGTGAAAGCAGCGCGTGGGCTCTTTCAAAGCTGAAGGGCGTGGAACCGATACTGCTAAGAGCTCGAGCCACACGCGTCCACCAATCAGCGCGCGATCACATGCAAAGCGAAACTGTCCTAGATCGACTGCAGATCCCACAACAACACACATTTACAGATGTTCATGCTTGAGAAACATGCAAATATTCATAAATGTGCTGTAGTAAGTAAACCACATAAAATGTCGCTGCTACCTGACACAAACCACTCATACAGTAGGCTACAGGTCAAAAGTTTGGAAACGATTTTTTTATATTTTTGAAAAAAGTCTCTAATGCTTATCAAGGCTGCGTTTATTTGATAAAAAATACAGAAAAAACAGTAATATTGTGAAATATATTGTGAACTTAAAATAATAGTTTTCTATTTGAATATACTTTAAAATATAATTTATTCCTGTGATGCAAAGCTGAATTTTCAGCATCATTACTCCAGTCTTCAGTGGCACATGTGACATCCAGTCTAAATCATTCTAATATTCTGATTTATTATGAGTGTTGGAAACAGTTCTGCTGCCTAATATATTTGATGAATAAAAGGTTAAAAAGAACTGCATTTATTCAAAATAAAAAAAATATTTTCTAATAATATAAATCTTCTTTACTATCACTTTTTTATCAATTTAACACATCCTTGCTGAATAAAAGTATTGATTTATTTCAAAAAAAGAAAGAAAAAAAATTACTGTCCCCAAATTACTGACCAGTAGTGTATATTGTTGTTACAAAGATTTCTATTTTTAAAAAAAATTCTTCTTTTTTTTAATTTTTACTTTTTTATTCATCAAAGTATCCTAAAAAAGTATCACAGGTTATGAAAAAAATATTAGGCAGCAGAACTGTTTCCAACTTTGATAATGAATCATCATATTAGAATGATTTCTAAAGGATCATGTGATAGACTGGAGTAATGATCCTGAAAATTCAGCTTTGCATCACAGAAATAAATGATAATTTAAAGTATAATAAATTGAAAAACAATTATTTTAAATTGTAATAATATATCACAATATTACATTTTTTTCTGTATTTTTTATCAAATAAATGCAGGCTTGATGAGCAGAAGAAACTTCTTTCAAAAACATTAAAAATAATAATGTTTCCAAACTTTTGACCTGTACTGTATGTGTTGTGTGAGAAATAAAGCATCGGAGGATGAATTTTGTTCTGACTCTTACAAGCCTTTTAGGAGCGGGTTTTTTGGAAAGAGAAATAATAATAATAATAATAATAAAAAAAAAGAAAAAAAAAGAAAGAACGTAACTTACAGCATATATTAATTATAGCATATTTAATTTTCACGAATGAAAACAGGGCCTGGATGAACAAACGTACGTTTTTTGGAAGATGTAATAAAATGTTGCGTCACAGCAAATCATTGTCATTTAATTAATTACATGCATTTAGAGGACGCTTTTATAACAAATCTGTACGAACTACACATGTAAACAAACAAACACACAAAGAAACAAATACTGCAAAGTACCCAGGAAAATACTGTAAAGTCACACAAATTTATTGTTGCATATGCCAATATGTACGTTATTCATCATCAAATAGTTTGTTTTCAGTATTTTCTTATTCAGTTGTCCTGTCTTAATAGTTTAAACAGTGCAGATATTTAGGTCACAAACCTGAGTCGCACTAACCTAAAAATTATATTGAAGAAGTTTGCTTTGCTTTTCTGCATTCTTTTCTAGTATTTAAGGCATTTCATAATTGCATAACTGTAAAATGCGGGTGAATGTTTTATGTGAATGTCATCAAACTCGTCTTCCTGCTGACATCCCACAATGCAATGCTGCTTAATCCTCTTTCCGACCATTACGCCTGGTCAGCACTGTACTGTACATGTATCAATGCATTTTGAATTGCCAAGTTGCCACATGAAGCACTCAAATATGTACAGATTATTCATTACATTTTTTTTACACATCCATTGATTTAATTCTTTGTACCACTTTTTCTTTTCAGTTAGTTGCTTAAATATTTAATGTGAGTATTATTATTAAAAAAGCTGTGTAATAAGTTGGATAATGTACAGCCAACGGGTCCTTTTCACAAAATAAAAGTCCTCAACTTCACTCTGCAACTGCACTATTGCTTGCATAAAGTATATATGTTCATGCATATATCTGTACAAACGAAAAACCTGATTTTTGGTACCTGCATTTATATTCTAAAATGCTCAACACCCACATTAAAATCGACCCAAAAACTAAAACATATGTCCAAAATGACTAATAGATACAACAATGCATTATAAAACACATTAATATGTGTGAAGCTAACTGTATGGCTTACGGATTGTACAGAAATCTGCATGAATGTGAGCAAATTATCTGGAGTTCTTTGTTAAAGGCACAATTAAAGGCATCAAATGGAAATGCAATCCAAAGGAAAAACCTGTTTGAAAACAGTCACTATTCATGCAGTTCTGTGTGTTGATGTTAATGGCAGAGAAATTACACACCTTTAAAGACACGTAGGAGTGCAACAGTGTGTTTGCGCTCATCATTTTTGGTGTAGCGTGTGTGTGTGTGTGTGTGTGCGTGAGAGAAAGAGAAAGAGAGAGAGAGAGTGTGAGTTAGTGTGTGTGTGTATGTTTTTCTATCCCGGTGGGGACTTAAACCTGAATGCACACACACTCATGGGGACTCGTGTCACTGTGGACCTAAATTGAGGTACACAAGCTTATAAATCACACAGAATGAGTTCTTTTGAAAATGTAAAAATGCAGAAAGTTGTGTGTGATGGGTAGATTTAGGGGTCGGGTTAGTGTGTGTGTGTGTGTGTGATGGGTAGATTTAGGGGTCGGGTTAGTGTGTGTGTGTGTGTGTGATGGGTAGATTTAGGGGTCGGGTTAGTGTGTGTGTGTATGTGTGATGGGTAGGTTTAGGGGTCAGGTTAGTGTGTGTGTGTGTGTGTGATGGGTAGATTTAGGGGTCGGGTTAGTGTGTGTGTGTATGTGTGATGGGTAGGTTTAGGGGTCAGGTTAGTGTGTGTGTGTTTGTGTGTGATGGGTAGGTTTAGGGGTTGGGTTAGGATTAGGGTTAGGGTATGTGATTCTTTGCTACATCACGTAGAGCATCTCGCTGGTATGGACACACACACGCGGTGCTGCTCACTTCCCACCACTTGAGCGGCTGATGAGACGACGCCGAGCTCTCGACCTGCAGCAAAAACAAAGACAGCTTGAGTCGCTCGGTAAACCCAACGAGAGCTGAAATACTGCCACTAATGCATGAGTAAAAGCCATTTATAGTGCGCTGTGACTGCACTGAACATAAAACTGAATGTGCTTATGATGTTTTATGTCTATCGAGACATTCCGTATCAGAATCACCCTCCTCAGAGAGTATTATGAGAGTGTCTGCCCTTTTAAAAAAATCCCACAATTCATTCAAAGCATTTGTTTTCTTAGCCACAGTCAAAATCTGCTAAGGGGTAATAATGAAACCGTTTTAAAAAGAGATTTTTCATTATTATTTACAACAGGATCAGCATTTTCATGGGTTTAAAGTCCCTCTATGGTGAAAATCCAGGTTTTAAATGTTGTTTAGGTGTCTATGTGGTGTTTTTAATGTGCTTTAAGACAAACCATGTGTAAATTCATAAGTCGACACCATTGCTGAGTATTTTCTCCTTAAAACTGCAGTGAACCAAAGACAGTCTCAAAAACACGCTTTGAAATCGCTGGTGTTTCTGACGTCACAAACTACCTTGTAACCAATCAGATCAACGTGTGATCGTCAACCAGTGGATCTATGAGCTGAGTGAGTGGAGGCGGGGCTCATTTGCATATTCATAGAACCACGTATACTAAATGAGGAAAGGGTGTCGAGTTACATTCAAGATATTTTAAGGCGTTCAAGGAAGAAATATTAAAATATGTTATTTTGGTGATCAAAGATTAGTTTTAAGGGATACAATTATGGACTACAGGGGGACTTTAAAATCAAGAAAAGGTTTTTGTTATTAGAGTCAACAAAATCAACTTTGTGCCTCAAAAACCTCTTTCCTGGTAAAAAAATGTATACATTTTCAAAGTCAACGAATTTGCAACTGCTGAATGTAAAAGTCTCTGAGTAACATGTAATTTATCAAAGCCACAAAATACTCTTCATTTAGAACTTCTCAAGCACGTTTTATAATTACTCAAAAAATCATGTACGTTATCATGTCCGTCAAAAACTTAGGCTGGCTGTTGGTTGGAATATTACAACTAAAAACATCAACACAAACTCATGAGCATCAATCGCATCACTGAATACTTGCTGGCTAAGAAATAAACAATTATAACCTCACGATCCATCTGTTTTCAAATCCACATCATTTCAATGTCACAACATCAATGTCTGTCAGAAAATAACGTGCGCAATACACAGTACTAGTATTTAGTAGTAGCAGAGGTCAAGTGAGTTCATGCACTTCCTGAAAAACCCACAGTACCGGATGTTTTAACTACGGCATCGCTTTCCGAGAAGAGGGAGAAAATGTGGAACTAAGGGGCTTCAACACACTGTCTGTCAGAGACGATAACGTACCTAACACATAACGCATCGCATGCGAGTATATTTGTTCTTCACTCGCTGAAATTGAATCAGAATGATCAGGGAACTGAGTGAAATCCTTCACACTGCATGCAAAATACAACAAACGCCAATCCAGTTGAAAAACCTCGCCGGGTTAGTGAACATCGTTCAACATGTCTTGGTTCCTGAACAGGAAGTTGTACGTTATATTTCGATGGACATTTTTTATGCACGAACTACGCATTTGAATATTTTCAGTAATTTTCTATTATTGACTGATCTTTTATTCATTTATTTTTGCCAATTGATGAACTGTTAAAAATGAGTGATCTTGAGATGAGTCCCTGTCCAATTTGACTCTCATAAGCATAAATTCAGCAACTTGACAGGTGATTTTTATAAAATGTAGTTTGATCACTATCTTCTCAGTTCTTTAAAAGATTAGGGCAATTATCAGTTTGATAAAATGTAGCATCAAAAGTGTTGATGCTACATTTTTACATGATTTGTTACATTTAATTACCCCATGCAGATTTTAAGCCACATATATATATATATAGACACACACACACACACCGGGGTCTGATTAAAACCACATCATGGTTTACAGCCCACCTGAGGATATTTACTTGCCTAAGTTGACTTTGAAACTTTGACCATTTTTACTTGTATTTGGCACTTTGCTGTATTTTATTTTTGTTAAAATCACTGAGATGAAGTGATATTTTCTGCTCACTATGCGGTTTAGCTCTGCCATCAGCGGACTGTGTTTGTCACAGTGAAGTGTGATGATGGTGGTCTCCACCCAGGCATTATCAGTGTTCCTGCTGTCATCTACATAACCCTTATACACCTGCATTAGAGAGGAAACACACACACATCTGTTTAGCTTTGTGGAACTTTAACTCATAACAACTGCAACTGGTATTTCAAACATGGAAAAAAAAGTAACATGAGTATTAATTAACTTTCCCCAAAAATGCACAAAATGTAATAGTGGACTCACACAAAAGTAACGTTTCGAGCACGCAGGCTCTTCGTCACACAAAGACATCATTGCCGGACAAAGAGCCTGCGTGCTCAAAACATTACCTTTGTGTGAGTCTACTATTCAGTTATAACATTAAATGGTAACACTTGGTGTGTCGACTTTTTTCAGTTTTTTTTTACTATTTTCTTTGTCGAGCACCTTGAGCATTCAATTTTCACAAAATATAGATATAGATAAATAAATCAATACAATTTTGTTAATGGTTAATTTAGTTAATTTAGTGAAGAGTCAAAAACATCTATAATTATCTACTCACTGCATGCTGTATTTTTCCCATGCAACACGACTAACCCATAGATAACATATGAAACCCGATGAGGTTCAAATCTATGCTCCTAATGTCTATAAACAAGTTTGTCTTTTAAAGGGTAACTCTCGCCCAATTGCAACCTAGGCTATTTTTGTTAATCTACCCGAGTCAAACATTTGTGTAAAAGCATAATTAGAATGGAAACGGCACTTTTAAGATTGACCATATTTTCATTTTTGGTCAAAATGCCTTTTGAATGGGATTCACTACAGTGGGGCACTACAGTGATAGCATCAAAATCGCCATTTTCGATTTTCGAAACTCTACACAGAGTTTACTAAAAAGAAAGATTTTGTAAGATGGAAAGATCTTTACTCTCCTCATGTTACGTTGCATTCGGAGATCGACTACTTTTGACTGACAAAATTCAAGCCACCGGAAACACTAACTGATAACGCGAGTCGTACAAAATCTTTCTTTTTAGTAAACTCTGTGTTCACAAACACTGTTCTCAATGCTGGAGTTCATGTGTAGAGCCTCCGGTGATACTTCCAGCACAGTTTCATGTTGTGTCGAGCCTTCTTAGTGTTTTAAAAATAGCGATTTTGATGCTATCACTGTAGTGCCCCAAGCACTCGCATTCAAAAAGCATTTTGACCTAAAACGAAAATACAGTCAATCTTAAAAGTGGCGTTTCCATTGTAATTATGCTTTTACACTAATGTTTGACTCGGGTAGATTAACAAAAAGAGCCTAGGTTGCAATTTGGCGAGAGTTACCCTTTAATCAGTAAAGTTGAGCATCTTGTTGATTTATCTTGCTCACCTGTTCCACATCATTTAGTTCAGTCTTGGTCTTGTCTTGTAACTTTTTACCCAGAATCCTCTCCAGTGTCTGTGGTAGAGGCTCGTCAGGTATGGCTGGGCCCTGCAAGAATAATAAAAAAATACTTAATTTACAGTATGCTAAGCATATCTAGAAAGCTTGTTTGTGCATGTCTACTCTTAGTTCTAAAATTACAATATAGCAAATATGATTTTTATGACTGCATAATAAAGCAAATGCAGCGATTCTCTGTATCATATTAAAGGAACAAGCCGACTTTTTGGGACTTTAGCTTATTCACCGTATCCCCCAGAGTTAGATAAGTCCACACATACCCTTCTCATCTCCGTGCGTGCCGTAGCTCTGTCTGACACACCCACCGCTAGCCTAGCTTAGCACAAAGACTGGAGGTAAATGGATCCAGCTAGCATACCGCTCCCAATAATGACAAAATAATTTCAACATTTTCCTATTTACATGTTGTGATTTGTATAGTCACAGCGTGTACGAATAACAATGTCACATGAGACACAGCCATCTTCTAACCGTATACATACTGGGAATACTACCGAAGCACTGCTACTTGGGCGGAGTGATTAGCGCAACACCTGAAAAGCCTCGTTGTTACTTCCATCAACAAAACCAACGTGACTAGCTAGCTAGTAGCTAGTAGCGAGCAAATCACTCCGCCCAAGTAGCAGTGCTTCGCCTTCTGAGAATATAGTTCCAGTATGAATACGGTTAGAAGATGGCTGTGTCTCATGTGACCTTGTTATTTGTACACACTGTGACTATACAAATCACAACATGTAAATAGGAAAATGTTGGCGTTATTTAGTCACTTATTGGGAGCAGTATGCTAGCTGGAGCCGTTTACCTCCAGTCTTTGTGCTAAGCTAGGCTAGCGGTGGATGCGTCAGACAGGGTTACGGCACGCACGGAGATGAGAAGGGTATGTATGGACTTATCCATAGCTGCCAACTCTCACGCATTCACCGTGAGACTCACGCAATTGACACTTTTCACACGCTCTCACGCCACACATCCATTTTCTCACGCACAGAAAAATCGCGAAGCAAAGAGGACACGGAGACCGACAGACTAGACAGAGCAGGTTACTTATGATATAAAAAAAATCTCAGATTCTGTCACTTTTATTACGAAATTTAAACAATAAATACCGTTTTTGGCGCTTGTAAATGTGACGCGACAGATCCCTAGCGGCACATGAACCGATCATCTCTAGCTGATAGTAGGCCTAAAAAACGTTAAACACGAATGAACACTGCTGAAAGATACAGTAGCCTACAACAACTTACTGAAATGTATATTCCTCATACATAATATCGACCAATCAATCAAACAAAGAGGTCAATAAAACAGCTGGAGAACAATTATGTCACATAACATTTACCTCAGGAAAGCCATTTAATGACCATAATATAGGCTATAGCACGTTAGTTGGCTAGAAAAAAAGAGCTATAGAGAGTATTTTGCTAAATATGTGTACTATATTGCATTATATTTAATTTGTGTTATTTTTAACCTTAAATAATACTGCCAGCTGATAGGGCTCTCTGTATGTTTACAGCATTAGGTGAGTTGTTTTTTTCTTGAGAAAAATGAATGCCTATCTTGTGTAGCCTAACTAATATTTATCCAAATGAGTCAATATTAAATCAAATCACAATAATTGAATTGAATTGAAATAATAAAAAAGCGTAGCTTACCAGAAATTGTACCATGTAAACATTGTAACATGTTCTCACTAAACCTAATAAAATTCAGTTTAGTTACTAAAATGTTTTGACAATCACAATACACTTATTGTGATGCAATAATTTTTTTTACACCCCCCCCCATAAATCTCACCCCCCCCGACATAAATCTCACTCCAAGCAAAACTCAAAAGTTGGCAGCTATGACTTATCTAACTCTGGAGGATACGGTGAATAAGATAAAGTCCCAAAAAGTCAGCATGTTCCTTTAAGATTCTGAAAATGTCACTGTACAGATTTTATTTTATGCATTCTCACCCCAGGAAGAGCCACATGCAAATCCTCGCAAACGGAGAAAAACTCCAGCACTGTGTGTCCAGCATCACGCCACCTTTAAAACAGGCAGCTAAGCTCAATCATTTCTGTATATTTAATACACTAACAGCAGGACGTGAGATGAATGTGATCTCTAATCTCTGTTGTTTTTGGTGTATTCGGTTGTAAACTTCAATTTCATCTGATATGAGATTAGATTTTAAATCCAGGAGGAAGTGAAGATCAGGACTTGAACTGGATTTTAATTCCAGTGTTGTATACCTGGTGAAGATTGGGTGGAGGATGTGATTCGGACCGAGGGATTCCAGAGCCCCTTTTCCCCGTAACCCAGTCCTTCCTTCTGGATTCCTGTAAAATCCATTCATCATGACAATGAGAATCAATCAAATGCAATTAAATGCAAATTCCAGTAGGAGAATAAAGGCACAGATGAAATATATTTGCTCAGCATACCTGTACTTGTCTAAGACTGAAGTGTCTGAGCTGTAGAGAAAAAAAAAAAAGTGTTTTTATTTACAAAAAGCTTCACAATATCAACAAGACATTTCAAGCATTTCAAAATTTATAATAAGTCTTCAGCTCTAACAAAGTGCAATTCAGTCAAAGTCATCTTACTGTCATTTGTAATTAACTTACTGTTTAAATTGGCTGGAGATAATTCTTAAAAGCAAAACCTTGGTGTGTGTTCAAGTGCGTTTCAATTACTTTAGTCAAAGCAAGATGCCGATTTTTATTCAATTTAAGAAGGTGCTATAAATTGAATCATTATACAGTAGTCAACATTTGAAGTGGATCAAAACCTTTCATCAAATGAATTTTGAACAATAGCTGTTCTTGTCTTAGGACAACTTTGATTAACTTTTTTTGATCCACTTCAAATGCTGACTACTGTATATTCTATTGCAATTGTACAATAATATGGTATTTTGTACATGCAACTTAGATGAAAAAAGGAAAAATTTCATTAATTTTAACAAATTTACCATTAAAACAGACGCTGCATCTATTACGTCCAACATGTTTTCTCACGGACACTCGGAAACTTTGGGATTAAAGAAAATCTCAAGTCTCCCACTCATAATTACAACTTTGTGGTGAAGACTTGAATGCATCATTAGAACAGAGTGTTGCCTTTCACGTTCAACTATATTTAATAGTGCATAATAATTGCACAAGACTATATCGTAGATCAATTCGATTAATGGTGCCACTCTATTTTTCAGTATAAGACTTACTCGCTGCTGTCCTGTGGATTGTAAACCGGGGGACGGTACGGAGTGAAGTTTACCTAAAAGAGTAAAAAATGTGAGGGATAAGATAAACAATACAACAGAATGCGGTTTAATGTTATAAAATATGTGGTATGATTCATATCAGGCACCTCCCAGGACACCATCTCATCAGGCACAGGAAAGCGTACGATGTTACTGCCGGGATACTGAAGCTGACGTGCGAATATGTGCGGGGTTGTTTCGTCATCCGTCTCCTGTCCACTAGATTCACCATCGTCTCTGTCAGAGCTTTTACCTGCTGGATGGACAGAGGTCTTCATCTACAACCCAGCTAACAGAGAACGTTATCAGAACATTCAGACAAGGTTCTTCTCAAAGTTATGAACAAACATGTCAGCTTTCCTCTAGCTCAAACAGTAGAGCGTTGGTGCTTGCAATGGCAACGTCATGGGTTCGATTCCCAGGGTACGCAAGAACTGATAAGAATGTAAATGTGTACCTTGAAATGCAATGTAAGTCGCCAAATGCATAAATGTAAACATTCTTGCAGCAATGTTTGTTCAAAGTTATCTGGTCTTTAATAATGTTCTCTAAACTTTAGCATAAAAACATTATTTATGCATCATTCATTTTCTGAAATGTTTTAATTGGATGTTCCTCTATCATGATTTAAATGTTACTAATGTTCAGGGAACATTTCAAAAGTAACATTCCCATAATATCTAAAGAATGATCAAATGGAATGTTTCCTTAACGTTTGCATAACCAAGAAAAATGTTTTGAGCGTTCAGAGAACATTCAGAAATAACCTTTTCATAACTTAATGTGAATTTTAACTAACATATTTTTGTTTGCTGGGAAGCAGCTGATGTCCTTTGCTGAACATCATGCATTTAGGCACTTTCCACAAATAAAAATAAGACCTGAATGTCTTAAAATCAGCAAATGACCAGTGCTTGTTATTTTTTCTGACAGATAAAAGTTTATCTAACATACAATAGTAATCTAACATAAATTAATATTGCATTAAATTGATCAAAAGTGACAGTAAAGACATTTATAATGTTACAAAATAGTCTTTTTCAAATAAATGCTGTTTTTAACAGTTTTTTTAAGAATCCTGAAAAATAATATAATGGTTTCTGCAAAAAATACGAAGCAGCAAAACTGTTTTTGACATTGATAATAATCATAAATGTTTCTTGAGCAGCAAGTCATCATATTAGAATGATTTCTGAAGGATCATGTGACACTGAAGACTGGAGTAATGATGCTGAAAATTCAGCTTTGATCACAGGATTAAATTATGTTTTAACATATATTCAAATAGAAATTTTGAATTATAATAATATTTCACAAAAGTAGTGTTTTTACTGTATTTTTATGCAGCCTTGAGGAGCATAAAGACTTCTTTCAAAAACACTAAAAAAATCGTATTGATCCCAAACTTTCGAACATTATGTAAGATCTCATTACCAAAAAATGGGATTTGTGTCTCTAATACTTTAATGAACTTATAAAGACAGATCATGAGTATGAAAAAGGATGCATGCATCTAATAAGAGCTGATTTTAAACACACTCTGCTTACTCATTAGAGGAGGCTGCATTTTGGATTTGCATCCCTGAGATTTCAGCGCATCTATAATCCATCGTAAAGCTTTGGCAGACTCTGAGACCTGGAAAAGGACAAGAGATTCACCATCTGACACTCACATTTGCTTTGACATGCTGCCTGAAATAATCAACAGAACAAACTGACTGTAAAACACTATTTATGGTGTATTTGTGAGTGTTTGAGCCAGAATAACACCTGCTCTTCAAGCTTAGAAAGTCGTTTTGCCATCGTGGTCGAAACCATCTCCTGCTCCCGCTCCAGAAGTTCTGACATCGCTCCGACCCTGAGAGGAAGACAGAGGTTTAAAGGTGCAGTCTGTAAGAATGACAGCTAGTGGTCGAAATAGGAACTGCAGTCCAAATTCAAAAATATCGCCTCAGACTCGACGCTCGCGCGGGTTGCCAGTTTGAGGACATGCAACAGGAACGAGCGCAATTGACAATGAAAGACGAGGAGACTTACACACTGCAAGTTGATGAGTTGATTTATCCGTGTTTTAATATGCTCTCGTTCATAGAGATTTTACGATGGATACCGAGGATTTTTAGGTTGGGTAGAATTTGCAATCTCAGACCCAGTTTGTTTGCTATGTGTTTGCTAAACACGTTGTGTTTCCTGACAACTGGCATCCCGGGGTGTCGAAATACTATTGGGTAAATTGGAAACGTGCAAGATCACAAACAAAAACAGACATTCCAACACAGAACGCACATTTCAAAGTAAAAATAACTGGCTCTAGCATCGCTTTTCAGAGAAACGAGTATGTGAACTTAGCATGTTTCCTAAATATCTGCAAACATATGATGGTATTTTTTTGCTTTAGTAGAGTGAAAAAGTTACATACAGCACCTTTAACCTTCATATGAGTGTGAAATTATGAAGCCATAAGCTTAAATTCGCAGTAAAAAGGTTAGGCACAGATTCCGGAGCACTTTTAGAAGTTTGTTGCACACCTTTTTGAGAGGTTAACATTACATTTTAAGAGTTTTACTTCGCTTGGCCACAGTGTGAAGAACACGATTGTTAAAATTAGCCAAAATTGTAAGACCCTCTTACTAAGGGTCTGGGGCCGAATTCACAAAAATCTTCATAAGAAAGAAGTTAATACATTTAATACAAATCTTGAGAAGAAAAAGACTTTGGTGTTTCTGAATGTATGGTGGTTCTTGTCAAAGACTTGCTGATCAACTTCAGAGAACTGGTGCTCATCCCTAGTAATAGTATAGTAATATGTAACATATATAGTTAGGGTTATGTTGTAATGCTTAATATTTGAAACAACCCAATAAATTAATCAAAATTCGTTCTTCGTCGAGATTTAAGACAAGTTGGTGGTTATCCTAAGTGTAAGAGGTTATTATGATTTTTAAGAACATTCTTTTCAGGATACACATTCTTCTTGAAAGGGCTGTATAGAATTCAGAAACCCTTGTTATTAGCGACACCGGTGGCCATTGAGTGAACTGCAGCTTATTGCTCGTAACGTACTAGAGACTGAAGGTGATTCAATGCACCGATAAACTTACGGCGAAGTTCTTTTTCTTTCTTTGCTTAGAAGAAAAAATAAGTTGGAAATACTGTTACTGTAAACGAACATCTAGATGCCATCATTACAGCGTTTAAATGAATATGTAAATATGTGCTGTGCGCTTTTCTTTCAATAACAAAATAAACACAACAAAAACGACAGCAATTCAGAAAGCATCTGATCATAGAGATGTGGATGTTTGCACAAGCTCTGAGATTCACCGGCATCATGTCGACAGATGAGCTCATTAAAATTACACTGTTTTTATGGTTTGATTATAAAGTATATTTAAGACTATAGACTATATAGATCTGGCTATGTGAGACTATAGTTTGAATCAATCCCTTTACAATAAAGAATGATTCTTTCAGCATTATCCTGAACATTGTATAAGCTTGTTAATTTCCTGTGTCATTGAACGGAAGAGAGACTCTCAGGCGTAAACGTCACGTCATTTTGATTTTCCCGGCGAAACCGTCCCGAGTCCTTCACATAAATATCAGTCTACAGACTTTCATGGACAACCTAGGAAGTCGGGAATTTTTTTTCCCCTTCATGTTAGATACAAGCTGTTCACTCATTGGGAATAAAAAAAAAGCAATTAATAAATGAAAAATCTTACATATAGCCCCTTTAAGTTTTGCCATTAGAACAATCTTAAGAAAAGAAATATAAAATCATTCTTTAAAAAAAAAAATTTTGTGTAATAAAAAATATTCTTACATTTATTCTTGAGTTAGAAAATACCAGAATAATTTTATTATTAAAAAAGTTGTGTACTTAGTCCATCTCTGCCTTTTAGCAAATCAGGTCGGACCATCATGTCACATAATTAATATTCATGACTTTAAGAATTTTAAACTCATGAATAATATATTAAGCCCCTCCCCCTAACTTTTCAGACCATTACTACGCCCTTCCTTATACTCAAAAGTTAATTCAAATCCTCAAATCAAATTCAGTTCTCAAACATATGAGCTGTTCTGTTTCATGTCTTGTGCTTCTCTGAGTTACTTCTCTGCGGTGTCCTGGATTTAATATTCATGACTTTAAGAATTTTAAGCTCATGAATATTATATTAAGCCCCTCCCCCTAACTTTTCAGACCATCACTCCGCCCTTCCTTATACTCAAAAGTTGATTCATAGTTTCCTCAAATCAAATTCAGTTCTCAAACATACGAGCTGTTCTGTTTCATGTCTTGTGCTTCTCTGAGTTACTTCTCTGCGGTGTCCTGGATCCGATGCTCCACGCTCTGGCTCTCATCCTGTCGTGTAGACGCCAGATAGTTGTCCTTCATGAAAGCCTCCCATGACAACAGCTCCTCTTCCTCGGTCTGCTCTAGTTCCTGCCCTGTGCAGAACCATGAACTTAAAACAGGGATTTACACATTCAACGAAGTTTTTTAAAGTGATCAGGACATTAAAAATATAAGAAATATAAGCTTTGTTCATGTAGCTCAAACGGTTGAACTTGTTTGGGATTTGATTTCCAGGAAATGCATGAACTGATCAAATGTAAACATTGAATGCAATGTAGGTCACTTTTGATAAAAGCAAATGCTAAAGTGAGTCATACCACAAAACAGGCAGTTCTAATGTTTTTAATTCAATTATGCTGTTCGCAATGCTTCACAGTTCAAATCATCACTTATTAACTTTTTTAAAATCCATATGGAAAAAATTAATGGAAAAATACTTCTGGAACCAGTGCAACTGAAAAAAGGCGCTAATGCACTCTATAAACTGGACCAGACTTTATACTCATATTCCGATCTAGGCTACATCTACATTAATCCGGATACATTTGAAAACGGCGTTTTCGTTTAAAAACGCCCTCCGTCCACACTAGTGTTTTCCAAAAGTTTCTCATCCACACTGAAACGTTGGAAAACGCTAAATTCACCTTAAAGCGCATGCGTAAACCCTCATAAACGCTCACTGGGATGATACAGACGGGAAAATAAATAATAAAGTTATCGCACAATTCTTCAGAAAAGATCATTTTTATTAAGCAAAATATCTCAGCATTCACTGATGCGTCCAGGTCGCTCGCACTCAGCAAATGTGAGTACATTTTCTGTCATCTTTGTGATATTAAGAGAGTGCAAAGTAACATAATTTAGCAACTGTGTGAAAGTGAATAGCACATAACAAGCACAATATCAGTATTAACATGAATATCAATTGGCACAATATGCGTGACATGACTAAACTTATGTCATCATTTTTAAATACCTCAGTTTTGACAGTCCACACTACAACACGAAAACTCAAATTTATCCAATTTGGAGAGCGTTTTCAAAAATGTTCGTTTTCATTAATAAAAACGCCGTCTCAGTGTGGACGGAAGGACAAAACAGAGAGAAAAAGATGCTTTTTCCAAATGAAAACGTATTAGTGTGGACAAGGCCCGCCTAGACTAACGAACGTCAGTAATGTACCGCGATCATGTGTGTGTTTTCAGTAAAAGATGTTTTGTGGCTGTAGTGTGGTCCTGGCCCAGCACTCACTGAAGTGTTTGTGTCTCTGTGAAGGACAGCGCAGCAACACTCCTTTGATGAAGAGCATGAGGTGACTGAGGATGATGAAGGGTGGAGGAAGAGCAGGTCGACTGTGATACTCCTTAATCAGCTCGTAACGCTGGAACTTCCAGATGGTGTCCGTGTTGTCTTGAACCTCCTGAAACGTGTAGCTGTGATGCACAATGATAGAGTTTAAAGGATTAGTTCACTTTAACATGAAAATGAGCCCATGATTAACTCTCCTTCAAGTCATCCTAGGTGTATATGACGTTCTTCTTTCAGACGAATACAGTATATATATTAATAAATGTCCTGGCTCTTCCAAGTTTTTATAATGGCAGTGGATTGCAACCCTCAGACTGAAGTTCAAAAACATGCATCTATCCATCCTAAAAGTGCATCTATCCATTATAAAAGTGCATCTATCCATCATAAAAGTGCATCTATCCATCATAAAAGTGCATCTATCCATTATAAAAGTGCATCTATCAATCATAAAAGTGCATCTATCCATCATAAAAGTGCATCTATCCATCATAAAAGTGCATCTATCCATTATAAAAGTGCATCTATCCATCATAAAAGTGCATCTATCCATTATAAAAGTGCATCTATCCATCATTAAAGTGCATCCATCCATCATAAAAGTGCATCTATCCATCATAAAAGTGCATTTATCCATCATAAAAGTGCATCTATCCATCATAAAAGTGCATCTATCCATCATAAAAGTGCATCTATCCATCATAAAAGTGCACCCATCCATCATTAAAGTGCATCCATCCTTTATAAAAGTGCATTTATCCATCATAAAAGTGCATCTATCCATCATAAAAGTGCATCTATCCATCATAAAAGTGCATCTATCCATCATAAAAGTGCACCTATCCATCATAAAAGTGCATCTATCCATCATAAAAGTCCATCATAAAAGTGCATCTATCCATTATAAAAGTGCATCTATCCATCATAAAAGTCCATCATAAAAGTGCATCTATCCATCATAAAAGTGCATCTATCCATTATAAAAGTGCATCTATCCATCATAAAAGTGCATCTATCCATCATAAAAGTGCACCTATCCATCATAAAAGTGCATCTATCCATCATAAAACTGCATCTATCTATCCATTATAAAAGTGCATCTATCCATCATAAAAGTGCATCTATCCATCATAAAAGTGCATCTATCCATCATAAAAGTGCATCTATCCATCATAAAAGTGCATCTATCCATTATAAAAGTGCATCTATCCATCATAAAAGTGCATCTATCCATTATAAAAGTGCATCTATCCATCATTAAAGTGCATCCATCCATCATAAAAGTGCATCTATCCATCATAAAAGTGCATTTATCCATCATAAAAGTGCATCTATCCATCATAAAAGTGCATCTATCCATCATAAAAGTGCATCTATCCATCATAAAAGTGCACCCATCCATCATTAAAGTGCATCCATCCTTTATAAAAGTGCATTTATCCATCATAAAAGTGCATCTATCCATCATAAAAGTGCATCTATCCATCATAAAAGTGCATCTATCCATCATAAAAGTGCACCTATCCATCATAAAAGTGCATCTATCCATCATAAAAGTCCATCATAAAAGTGCATCTATCCATTATAAAAGTGCATCTATCCATCATAAAAGTCCATCATAAAAGTGCATCTATCCATCATAAAAGTGCATCTATCCATTATAAAAGTGCATCTATCCATCATAAAAGTGCATCTATCCATCATAAAAGTGCACCTATCCATCATAAAAGTGCATCTATCCATCATAAAACTGCATCTATCTATCCATTATAAAAGTGCATCTATCCATCATAAAAGTGCATCTATCCATCATAAAAGTGCATCTATCCATCATAAAAGTGCATCTATCCATCATTAAAGTGTATCTATCCATCATAAAAGTGCTCCACACTGCTCCGGGGGGTTAATAAAGGCCTTTTGTAAGAATAAAGTTTTTGTAAGAAAATATTCATATTTAACACGTTACAAAGTAAAATTCTAGCTTCCAGACAGATGCAATCTACTTGCCCCTAAAGCGCAACTTACGCAACTCATGACGTCAGAAGTAGCGCAGTGCGTCATGGCGTAGTGTAAATTATACAATTATATATTTTAAAATGATAAAATATACAGTATATTTATAGACATGCATATATTAAAGAACCAGATTTCGTGTGCTTAAATAAACAAATGAACAAACAAATAGTCAAACCAAAAATTATTCAAACACCATATACAGATTACTTTGTTTTACTAGTGGGTGCAGGACACTATAGTTCATTTATGTAAGTTAGGATAACAAGGTGTCTGAATAAATTTTGGTTTGACTGTACATTAATGATTGTTCAACATTAAATAAATATTTACATTTTATACAAATGTACTATTTTATAAAATAAAAGTCTCCCATAAGATGCACTACTAGCCTAGAGTCATTGTTTAAATGAAACAAGTAACTGTTTCTGTTGACCTGTTTCAGTCTGTTTACTCACTTGAAGATAGCGATGAGGAGGTTCAGCAGTAAAATGTTGGCGAACAGCAGATAGACACACAGCATGATGATGGTCAGCCATTCTGGGAACATCGGCATGTTGTCACCATTCAGTACGGGGCATTTGGGTTTCAGAGGATCCGAGCCGTTCACATTGCAGCTGCTTATATCAAACTGAGTGTCTGGTTTGCAAAACAGAGAAATATTTGTTAGCTATCTGATTATTCTATATTTTGTATAAATCTCTGGACTTCTGAATGTTCTACAATGTTATAATAAAAACAATGATACAATCTATAATATAAAAATCAACTTGCATTATAATTGCATATGCAATATTTTACAATATAATATTATAACTAGTGTTGGGGAACGTTAATTTTAAAGGGGTGGTATAATGCCCTTTTCACAAGATGTAAAATAAGTCTCTGATGTCCTCAGAGTGTGTATGTGAAGTTTTATCTCAAAATACCCCACAGATATTTTTATATAGCATGTTAAAATTGTAAATTTTTGAGGGTGAGCAAAAACGCACCGTTTTGTGTCTGTTCCTTTAAATGCAAATGAGCTGCTGCTCCCGGCACAGGGGGCAGAGCTTCAACAGCTTGCACTCACACAGACATGCACTGAACATTGAAAAATTTCTGAATGGTTAGTTGATGAATTTATGTAGCTTATGTGTAGTTATCTTCTAGTAATTGATTAGCATATTCTGTCTTGATAATCTATAAACCTTGCTCAGGGGGCGGGGTTTATGTACATTTTAGGGTTGGTGATGTCACTAACCCGGGAGGAATGTGGTGTAGTCTCTACCAGCCGTTTGTTGTAGTCCTTAAAAAGAGATTTCTTTAAAAGCAAATATCTCCCTTTGCTTTGAACTTTGAGCGTTGTAACTTTGCAGATGTTGTTTATGATCAAACAGCAACATTACACACTAACTAAAGTTAGAAAAGTGAAATCATAATCAACCACCTCTTTAAAAGTAATGCGTTACAATAATGTGTTACTCCCTAAAAAGTAACCAATTGGGTTACTTTTAATGGAAAGTAATGCATTATGTTACTTTTTCTCACCTGGGTGGGCTTGTTTGTATTGCATATTTAAATACTGTATATACAAATATATACATTATTTGACAGTGTAGGGAGACTGCCGTCCACACTAATACGTTTTTGTTTGAAAACGCGTCTTTTTCTCTCCGTTTGGCGCCCTGGACGCAAGATATTTTGCTAAATAAAATGATCCTGTCAGAAGAATTGCGCGATAACTTTGTTATTTATTTTTCCGTCCGTGTCATCTCAGTGAGCTTGTGTGAGGTTTTATGAATGCGCTGTAAGGTGAATTTAGCGTAGTTTACCTGAAAACGCCTGTGTGAACGGAGAGTGTTTTTAAACGAAAATGTATCCGGATTAATGTAGACGTAGCCTCATTTCTTCTTTGCTGGGAATTTGACAATTAAACATTTTTAAAATAAAGCAGAAATCACAGCAACTCTTGGAGCTCACAGTAGGCACGTCTGCAATATTCATATGTTATTGCAAAAAAATAAATTATTTGATTTCATTTAATTTAGAGTAAACTGCTCACTGTCTATATTAGTGGGGACGTTGCCAAATATGATGAGGTAGGGATCATAGACAGCTCCACGGACGATCCAGTTTAGTCTCTCCTCATTTTCGATCATAATGCCCTGTTTCGCCACGCCGTACGCCACCACCCAGATACTGAGCAGAAACATGAAGAAGAACAAATCCATCATCTGCAAAGAGGAAGAGGACACAAAATGAAACGGGAAAAGATGCATGTTAATAGCTCAATTTGTCTGAAATTGCTTTTATGCAAAAACATTTTTTGCTTGATGTGCAGTATGAGAGGAAGAATATACCTGAAGAGCTCACGTCATTCAATATTTTATTTTTTAAATAGTTAATTTTTTCTTCTTCAAAAGATCAAGCATTTGGTTAGCATTTGAGTCCCTTAGTCTCTCAACACTTAGGCTGTGCAGAATTATTGCATAACATTTCTAAACTGAAGAAATTAACTTTATGAGCACGCAGACCCACCATTCTCCTGACAATGATTATTTTCGGACCCAGGTTTCGACTGATAGTGAAGATGGCCATTAATCGTAGGCAGAATATGATGAAGTCGATGCAGAGTAGAACTTTACCCACGTAGAACACAGTGTCGGAGGCCTGAAGTCTGTATGAAAAACACAGAGTTTGATTAAGTGTGAAAAAAAATACTGATTTAATTTAGTTCTGAGTCATTATGCAACTGAACTAAACTTAACTCAAGATGAGGACCAAAAACTTTAAATATGATTCCTTTATATGAGAGTCTATTAGCGTTGGTAGGTTTGATTTCTTTCAGTGAAATTCTTTTAATGAACAGAATCATAACTTAAAATTGTAATGCATTAAATGCTTTAGTAAAAACATATGCAGATAATTATTGCTTTGTGTTACTATTGGTGCATATAAATGAAAATGATTATTTTAACTAGATATTTACTGTATTTTACATTTTTATATTATTAAACAGTTTGAATCTACTTGACTACATTGACTGTTCGGTCAAAATATTATGGTAAAAAATAGACCTTTGAAGCAATTTCAGATATGATGAGGTATGGCTCACAGACAGTGGATACTTTTTTTAATGTTTCATACAGCCCTAGTTATGAGGATATTTTCTGTGTAATCTTAATCTAATGAGGAAAGCATGAACTGTACTGAATTAATCTTAATCATATCTGAACGGTATTTAGTGAAACAGTGGTTGTGTTGACCTGCAGGCCAGACCAGAGATGAACAGCATGATTGACAGCACATCCAGAATGTTCCACAGATCCCTGATATACATCTTTGCTTTCCTCCCAAAGCCGGGCCCATCGAAGTCATGATAGAGCTGTGGAGTATCAGAGTGGTTAAATATAGACATATTGATATAGACGGACAGATATAATAACAATATATTGGCTTACGATTCTTTAATGTTTTTGAAAGAAGTCTCTTCTGCTCACCAAGGTGAATTTAATTAATAAAAAATACAGTAATATTGTGAAAAATTATTACAATTTAAAATAAATGTTTTCTATGTGAATATATAATAAAGTGTAATTTATTCCTGTGATCAAAGCTGAATTGTCAGCATCATTACTCCAGTCTTCAGTGTCACATGATCCTTCAGAAATCACTCTAATATGATGATTTGCTGATCAATTACTATTGATGATCAATTATTAGTAATGTTTCTTGTTATTATCATTGTTGAAAACAGTTTCTGCTGCTTCATATTTTTGTGTAAACCACGATACATTTTTTTTCAGGATTCTTCGATGAATTGAAAGTATTTATTTGCAATAGAAATCTTTTGTAACATTATAAATGTTTTTACTCTCACTGTTGCTCATGCATTGTAGCTAAATTATTAATGTATTATTATTATGTTAATCTTACCCTCAAGCTTGAGAGTGGTATTGGATCACAAAAGTGTGAATTAGCACAACTGTTTTCAACATTGATAATAATCATAAATGTTTCTTGAGCATCAAATCATCATATTAGAGTGATTTCTGAACGATCACGTGACACTGAAGACTGGAGAAATGATGCTGACAATTCAGCTTTGATCACAGGAATAAATTAGGCCTACATTTTACAATATATTACACACAGAAAACTATGGAAGCTTGTTTCCATCACTGAATAAATAAATAAAAATGTCAATTGAGACTTATCATCTCACAATTCAGACTTTTTTCTCGCAATTGCGAGATATAAAGTCAGAATTGCGCGTTATAACAAGCGGAAACAAGCTTTCATAGAAAACAGTTATTTTAAATTGTAATAATATTGTAATAATAATCACTATTTTTACTGTATTTTAATCATATAAATGCAGCCTTGGTGAGCAGAAGAGAAGAGAAACATAGAAAATCCTAATCTTGACAGGTAGTGTATGTCTGATGTGAGAGTGTGTGTGTGTGTGTGTGTGTGTGTCTCACCTGTCTAACCTCCTCACACACCAGCGAGGTGAGCCACACATAGAGCAGAAGTTCTCTCCACGATGGAAATTTATGAAAATCGATCATGAGCACCACAGCAAAGAGCCACAGGAAGCCAAAATACGAGACGATGTTCCAGTAAAACTTCACTTGAGGAGACGTGAAGAAACTCGTCAGACGTGACAGACAGTTCAGAGGCTTCAGCTCAGACTTCTTTAAGGGGACACTGAGACAATAATAATCCTTCATTATTCAGGCACAGACTGTTTATGATACATAAGTTGTATGATGCTAACATTAGTTTGATGCAATAATTTAGATTCAATTATAATAATAGTATAATATATATTATATAATAATAATAATACATTTATGTAACATTCATAATGAATAATTGTTCTTTAATAGTCTAAAGATTATGCATTACTGTGTTAAAAAAACCCACACATAAGATATTTTCCAAAATGGCTATGCATATTGAACATAATTAAGTTGCATAATGCTAACATTAGTTTGATGCAGTAATTTAGGGCATTCACTTGTCACTCCTACATCTTTGCGGTGTGAATGTGGCCTGTAGATGTTTGTAACTCAACTAACTGTAAATGGCGTTTGATCTTGGCATCTGAGTTTCCGCTAAAGAGTGGATCCACCTCCAGCTTCGTTCTCTCGGCCTGTCTCTGGATGTCCTCATCACGTCTGCGAGGGTTCATTTCAACAATAAGGGTTAAAACATTTATTAAGAGTCATCAAAAGTCAGTGTTTGTGGTAAAGGTGCTATAAGCAGTGTAATTATTGAGACTGCAATGCTGCCATCTGATGGTGTGTGCATGTAATGACTCATAGACATGATTTCAGACCTGACAACACAAAAGGTTAGTTTTCAACATTCAAATAGAAAGTTTGGTCCCACTTTATATTACGTGGCTTTAACTACTACGTACTAACATTGAAATATTTTGATACAATGGACTTATTGTGTACATACATTGTTTTTACATGTTACTTATATTTTAAAAATACCTGCATGTAATTACAGCTGTAATTAATTTACGTAATTTATGTAATACCCTTCCCTTACACCTTAACCCACCCTTAAACCTACCCATAACCACACACACTTGTCCCTAACCTTACCCATGTCACACCTCAATAACAGCAAAAGTGTTTTACAATACATTAACCCTACAATGTAAACAACACAACACGCCACTTAATATAAAGTGGGACCGAAAGGTCCTTACCTGAAGATCAGGAACTTGGTGTATATCAGAGGAGGGAAGATCATGCACAGAAGAATCTTCCAGTGTGGATTCTCCACTGACAGCTCTCCACACCAGATCTGAGTGAGCAGGGCCTGACAGAGACACTCGATGAGACCTGAGCTATCAGTGATGAGCCATATATAGATAAACTGCTAGTTGGTTTGAAGGAGTAACACCAAAAATAACCGTTTTCACAGGAAAAGTAACTCTTATTGCACATGAATTACTTACCCACCCATTCATTCTCATGCAAAAAACATGTAACATTTTAAGCTTGACTAATAGACATGACATATTTGCAATCATAAAACAACTTTTTATTGTTATTGTCACAACACAGAAGGAGACAGACAGGTGTTATAGTGAAAACAGTGTTTATTGAGCAGAGTCGTGTGAAACAGCAGGAACCAGACGATGGTGAGAGGATGGTGACTTGTTGACTGATGATGGTGACTTAGCTGGTGAAGACTGAAGTGGATTCTCTGTGCAGGTGACGAGTGAACAAGAAGACAGGAGATCTGGATCAGGACGACGGATGGAAGACAGACAGAAGACTGGAAGCTTGACGAGACGAATCACAGGTAAGTAGACGGGAAAGGAGTCTGATGGTAAGCAGTGGTAACTGTGACGAGACCAGACAATGAGTGTATGGTGAACTGTGAATATATAGCAGTGTTGATGAGGGAGTACAGGTACAGCGAGTCAGTAATCTGGTGATTGTAAATGAGTGGGCGGGTCCTGGTGATTGGGTGATGATTGGGGCTGTGACGGTGTGGCTGACTCCGTGACAATACCCCCTCCTCCACGGCCGGCTCCTGACGGCTGACTGACTCTGCGACGGGGTCGGCCTCGACCTCTGGCTGGTTTGGGTGATCCTTGTGGAACTGGGTGAGTAGCAACGGATCCAGGACACTCTAGGCGGGCACCCCGTCGCCATGAGTCGAGGATGGTATGTACTCAGTACACTAGGCAGCGACATCTGGAGGAGGTATTTCGTCCGTGGTGGGTTCTGTAGGAGAAGAAGATAGAGGTACAGTGAAGGGTTTCAGGAGGGAGACATGAAATGAAGGAGAGATACGGTAGTGAGGTGGAAGGTTAAGCCTGTAGGTGACCTCGTTAATCTGCCTCTGCACGGTGAAGGGACCTATATAGTGGGGACTCAGCTTACGGCAGGGTAGGCGAAGACGGATGACGCGGGTGGAGAGCCAAACCTTTTGTCCCGACTGGTATTGAGTGGCTTCAGCTCTACGGACATCCGCCTGGCGTTGGTGTCTTCGGGTACTGGAGAAGCACGTGAGCTGAGTCCCATACCCTCTCGCTCACCTCGAACCAGTGGTTGACAGCTGGAACCTCCGAAGGTTCTCCGGACCAGGGGAAGAGGAGGTTGGTAACCGAGGATGCAATGGAACAGAGTAGGCCCAGTGGTGGTTTGATACAGGGAGTTCTGGGCATACTCCGCCCAGGAGAGGTAGCGGCTCCAGCTGTCCTGGTTCTGGTGGCAGTATGACCACAGGTACCTCCCGATCTCCTGGATCTTGCGCTCAGTCTGGCCGTTTGTCTGCGGGTGGTACCCTGAGGATAGACTTACTGAGACGCCAAGGAGTTTGAAGAAGGCCTGCCACACCCGGAAGATAAACTGGAGACCTCTGTCCAATACGATGTCTTCTGGAAGGCCATAATAATGAAAAACTTGTTGGAAGAGGAGTTCTGCGGCTTCGAACGCGGTAGGCAGGCCCTTGATGGAGATGAGTTTGCAGGCTTTGGAGAACCGGTCTACGACGACGAATATACAGGTCTGATGGTTGGACGGAAGGAGGTTGGTCATGAAATCATTGCCCAGATGAGACAAGGGGCGTCTGGGTATCGGCAGGGGTACCAACTTTCCTTCGGGTAGCTTCCTCTGTGTGTTAGTGATGGCACAGACTGAGCACCCCTTGATGTACCGGGAGATATCCTGGGCCATGTTGGGCCACCAGTAGCGATCTTGTAGGAGCGAGAGGGTTCGCTGGCTGCCTGGGTGTCCAGAGCCCAGAGAGGTGTGTGCTGAGTCCATGAGGGACAGACAACAGGTACATACAACCATCCCTCAAGACCTCCCGGCGGACCAGGTTCGTTGCAGTTGGTTTGGAGGAGTTCATCGTCGAGGGACCATTGGATCAGACTGACCACCATGGCCTGAGGGAGAACAGGTTCTGGAGGACTGGATTCAGGTTCAGGATGATACAGATGGGACAAGGCATCCGCCTTGCAATTCTTGGTAACGGGTCGGTGGTCACGGTGAAGTCTAACCATGTGAAGAACAGAGTCAAACAGGCTAGTCTTGGGTTGAGTCGCTTGGCTTCTCTGAGATATTCCAGGTTCCGGTGATCTGTAATGACTTTGAAATGGTGGTGAGCTCCCTCCAGCCAGTGTCTCCATTCCTCCAAGGTGAGCTTGATCGCCAGCAGCTCACGATTTCCAATGTCGTAATTCTGCTCCGCCGGGGACAGCTTATTGGAGTATAAGGCTGGAGTCGAGGAGGCTCACCCTGCCGCTGGGAGAGTACCGCTCCAACCCCGGTAGTAGAGGCGTCAACTTCGACCACGAATGGGAGTTCTGGATTGGGGTGTACCAGGATTGGAGCGGTGATGAAGGCATTCTTCAGGCGTTGGAAGGCTTCTATGGCCAAGGGGTTCCAGAACAGAGACTTGGGCCGGTTTCTGAGGAGTGAGGTGAGCTGAGGAGACTGTAATTCTGGATGAATCTTCGATAAAAGTTGGCGAAGCCAAGAAAGCGTTGGAGTTCCTTGATAGTGACAGGTTGGGGCCAGTTGTGAATGGTGTCCACCTTCCTCTGGTCCATTTGGATACCTCGTTGGTCGATGATATATCCGAGGAACTGGAAAGATGGTGAGTGGAACTCGCACTTCTCCAACTTGAGATAGAGGTGGTGTTCTCTCAGCTTTTGGAGGACCTGCGTCACATGTTGGCGATGTTCGGCCAGGTTCCAGGAGTAGATCAGAATGTCGTCGATGTAGAAGATGGCGGAACGTTGAAGATACTCCCGGAAGACCTCATTCATATGCCCCTGGAATATGGAGGGGGAGTTGGGCAGGCCATACGGCATCACCTGGTACTCGTAGTGGCCTGTCAGGGCGATGAACGCCGTCTTCCATTCATCCCCCTCATGTATTCGAATGAGGTTGTAGGCGCTCCGCAGGTCCAGCTTGGAGAAGACGCGAGCTCCACGGAGCTGCTCTAGGGTGGCAGGGACCAGAGGAAGAGGATAGCTGAATTTGACGGTCTGAGAGTTGAGTGCCCGGTAGTCGATGCACGGCCGCAAGCCTCCGTTCTTCTTGGCCACAAAGAAGAAGCTGAAAGCGGCAGGGGACGTCGATGGTCGGATGAAACATTGCTCCGGGATGGACAAAGGGTAGACCTTACCCTTCAGTGGAGTAGCCCCAGGCAGCAGGTCAATGGCGCAGTCCCATGGCCGATGAGGTGGTAGACGGGTTGATAACCACTTGCTGAACACATCCTGGAATGCCCGGTACTCTGGAGGAATTTCAGTTATACTCTCGGTTTCTGGACTCTCAACGGAGGTAGAGTTCACTTGAATATTGGATGAAGACTTGAAAGGGTGTCGACAGGTCCGGCGGGTGGACAGTTTGAGCACAGAGAAAAGGCAGTTCTTAAAGCAGGAATCACCCCATTGCAGAATTTTTCCAGAGTTCCAATCGATGGTGGATTCATCCATGGGCATCCCAGGATGATGTCAGCGGTTGATCCTTCCAGCACCATGAACGAGATTCTCCTCATGCAAACAGCCAACGTGGAGCGTTACTGTGGGGGAGAAATGACGAATGCGACCATGGCCCAGCGGTTTGGCGAGAATGGTGTGGATGGCTAGTTCCGGGGAGCAGCGTTTTCTCTGGAGGTTGAGTCTTTGGAGAAGTTGAGGAGAGATGAAGTTTCCTGCGGACCTGGAGTCGATGAGTGCTTGCGTTGGAACAAGAAGTTTTTGGGTGAGAATTGGACAGGTGTACGAGTGAGGGGTGCAACTGGAGAAACTGTATTGTACACCGCTCATTCAGTGATAGAAACGGGCAGTTCATGATGATATGAGCTTCTCTCCCACAATACAGACATAAATGTTGTAGTATCCTTTGACGCTCCGCGTTGGTGAGGTGATATGCATCAACCGGCATGGGTTCAGGTGCTGGAAGGGCGACGGATGAGGAAGTGGGTGAAGGATGCGGAGCGGGTTGACCTAGTGACCAGACTGACAGACGTTGGGAGATGCGCACAGCTTTCTGAATTAAACCTTTCCGTGGACGGGTCCTGGTGATTGGGTGATGACTGGGGCTGTGATGGTGTGGCTGACTCTGTGACATTTATATAAATATAATATAATATAATAATACAAAATATAACAAAAACAAAAATGTGTATAATACTAATACTAATAATTTGCAACCACTGGGACCACAAAACAATATATATAAACATAATTGCATAAATAATAAAAATTGTATAATATTAATAACAATAAGAGTTAATATTATCATTGTTGTTGTACAAATTATCCTTTTTTTATCTGTGCAATATAGTATATTATTTTTATGTAACATTTAATAACAATAATACCAATAATCTGCAACCATTAGGACCACAGCACATTTTTTTTATAATACATAACTGCTTAAATAACAATGTGTATAATATTAAATAATTTCTTTAGAAAAATAAAAAATAATAAGATAACAATGGTTATTATTATTGTTAATCTATGCAATATAATGATAATAATTTCTTTATGTAATATTCAAAATAAATAACTGTTCTTTAAAGGTTTTAAAAATCATTTATTGTGTCAAAAAATAGAAATAAAACAGAAAAAAATCTGCATATTGGTTATTGAACACTTAAAAAAAAAAAAATTGATATCAGTCATTAAAATCAATCTGTTTTATATCCAAGGTGACATTTTTTCAATGTTGTAGTACTTTCTCCTTTCCGAGTATAATAAGCTAAGACAGATAAGCCATAGATATTTCTGAATATGCCGCTGGGTTTGTTCACCTGCACTCCTGAGTGAGCGACGAAGCTTTTATCATCGGCCTCGAGAGCGAGCCACAGACATGTGCTTCTGCCCCACGACGGAGACATGCGGATCAGGAGTCTCTGCGCTCGCTGGACGTCCCAGCTGTGACACTCGCTGAAGACACCTGAGGTCACACACACACAGGGTTAAACATCACAGCTCTGGTCAAAGCATTTAACACTTGCTGAAGACACCTGAGGTCACACACACAGGGTTAAAGGGTTAGTTCACCCAAAAATGAA
The DNA here is from genome assembly GCF_963993115.1 of Abramis brama. Classification (NCBI taxonomy): domain Eukaryota; kingdom Metazoa; phylum Chordata; class Actinopteri; order Cypriniformes; family Leuciscidae; genus Abramis; species Abramis brama. The sequence continues at coordinate 42,315,321 of NC_139970.1, forward strand.
AATTCTGTCAGTAATTACTCTCCCTCATGTTGTTCCAACCCCGTAAGACTTTCGTTTATCTTCGGAACAAAAATTAAGATATTTTTGATGAAATCTGAGAGCTGTCTCACTCCTCCATAGGCTTCTAGGTAATCGAAATCGATATAGAAAAGTTAGTAAAAACATTGTTAAAATAGTCCAAGTGACTACAGTGGCTCAACCTTAAGTTTATCAAGCGACGAGAATACTTTTTGTGCACAAAAAAAAACAAAAAAACGACTTTATTCAACTATTGATTTTCTTCTGTGTTTCTCTGAGTGAGTTCACGAGTGTAACAGCGCAGCGCTTCTGGGTTGTACGTCAGAACGGAGGCTCACTATTGGCCGACGCTGGTCATTTGTGTGATGCGTGTGATGCCGGCCAATAGTGAGCCTACGTTCTGACGTACAACCCAGAAGCGCTGCGCTGTTACACTACGTGAACTCACTCAGGCCCACACAGAAGAAAATGAATAGTTGAATAAAGTCGTTATTTTTGTTTGTTTTGCGCACAAAAAGTATTCTGAACTTAAGGTTGAGCCACTGTAGTCACTTGGACTATTTTAACAATGGTTTTACTAACTTTTCTGGGATGGCAGATAACGATTACCTAGAAGCCTATGGAGGAGTGAGACAGCTCTCAGATTTAATCAAAAATATCTTAATTTGTGTTCTGAAGATGAACGAAAGTCTTACATGAGGGAGAGTACAGAATTGACAGAATTTTCATTTTTGGGTGAACTAACCCTTTAAACATCACAGCTCAGGTCAAAGGATTTGAAGGGATGTTTGTTAAACAGCATTTAAAAAAAAAAAATTTAAAATGTTTATTTATGGGTGTTATACACATGTTGCTCCTGGTACAGTCTGTGAAAACAAATTTCCTCTATTAAGGACAATAAAGAATGAATCTGAAATCATACCGATGGCTTGTTTCTCATAGTGGTTGGCCAGTTCTCTCATTTCATTTGCCTCTTCGCTATCATCCTCGCCGCTCTCCTGCGCCAGTTTCCTCAAGATCTTACTGGCGGCCAGAGCGGCTGCGATACAGTCTCTGCACTAAAAAAACAACACACACATTTACACACACACATTTGTGAATCTTCAAACTTCAACTACTCTCATGCTATTTAAAATGCTATTTAAATACAGAATCAGATTATCTGATTTATTCATGCTATCAGATCAGTATTTACCTGTAACAAAACAACATTTGAATGCAAAATACAACCAATAAAAATAGAAAACTCTCATTGATATTATGTAGTTAAAAAAGTATGAACTGAAGCCTTGGACAAAATACTATAAATACAAGACGTACAATTACACACAGGGATTCAGATCAGTGAATTGTTTTTTGTTGTTGTTGTTTTTGAACCAGTTTAATTACATGAACAATCAAAACAAATAATTCAATAAAATGAATGGTCAAAGAGGAATAACAATGCAATTGTTATAATTATTATTATATAATTTAGTTTTAATTGTTCTTTTATAGTCTAAAGATTATGTAATATTGTGTCAAAAAACAAATAAAACAGTTCAACATTGGTTGTGTGTTTTGGTTATTGGACACTTAAAAACCTAAAATATAATCTTTATAAACAATAACAAAATATTTCACTTTAAATTCCGCACTGGTTCTCAAATGAATCAGTGGATTATTTTTATCCAGTTCAATTAACCGAATGAACTGATTCACTAAAATTAATGGAAAAAACTTCATATGACAGAGGCAACCATGTTGATCCATCAGAACCAAGTTAAAAAATAAATAAATAATAATTACTAGAATAAACTACAATTATTAGATGAAATCCTTAGAAATGTCCTTGATTAAAAACAAACTGAAATAAGCATAAGAAGAATTAAAATGAATTAAAACTAAAACTAAAATAAAAATAAATCAAAGAATAGAAATATAAAAAATATAAGCAATATTAGAAATATAAAAAAGTAAAATGAATAAACATGACAAAAGCACATAAAATTACGAACTACGATGAATTACGAACTAAAATGAAAACAAAATATGAAAATAAAAGCTCTTTTAAAATCAATAAATACTATAATAGTAGTACATTTCAATAAATAATAATAAAATAATAATAATACGTTTTATTATTTATTATACGAGTAGAGTACTAATTTTATTAAAAAATGTAAGATTCATACAGAAATATTCGCACGTTAAAAAATAAATACGACCTCACGTTATGTCAATCACGCTTACACACTGCCTCCGAAACTTTCGTCCGTCATAAAAAAATTCGGATCGGGTTCGATTTTCTGCGTTTTTCGCATCCGTAGCAAGCATTTTGAATGGTGTTTTGCAAAAATTTCGTACTCAGTGTGCAAGGAGCTTAAGATTATATGTATTTCACAGCTATAACCAAACTATCACCAAACTAAAGCAGAAAACAGGTGAATATAAAGCTCAAGCCAAGAGTTTGTCTCTAGTCAGTGCTGTACCTGCTCCCAGCCGATCTCTGCCAGTTCTCTATTATTCTGTACAACAGCCCAGAGGAAGAGATCCCGTCCCGGGTCCCAAACCGTGAGTGCGATCGGGTCTTCCCCAGAACACGGCAGATCCACCGGGCCTTTGGACGGCACCTGAGAGAGGCAGCGCTTCAGTGAATAAAACAGCCAGACTCTTCACATTACAGTCAAACTAGGATTAAAGCTTTATAGTTTGATGATTTTATTTACTGATGATTCTCACAAAGCATATCAAAAACATGCCCTCACCTCAAAAATAAGTATTAATAAGTGATATTTTGTATAAAGAAAAGAAGCCTACTTTAGGATCTTTGAGATTGTTTGCATTGTAACAATATTTCCATGCCAATTAACAACCCAGTTTCTTATCGTTATCAATTAAAAATAAGTTGAAGTACTAAAATTACAAAAACTAAAAGTGAATAAATATAAATTAAATCTAAATATACAGTAGTCAACATTTGAAGTGGATCAAAAATGTTCAACAAAGTTGTCCTAAGACAAGAACGGGGTATTGTTCAAAATTCATGTATAACTTTGATGAAAGGTTTTGATCCACTTCAAATGTTGACTGCTGTAAATATAAAAAAGCTGATAAAAATGACAAAATTACATTAAAAAATTTAAAATGAATACTGAAAAACACAAATTTTGATACATACTATAATAGTATATAAATAATGCTAAAATAACACTATTCTGTACTTTTTTTCCCCTGTCTTTGTTGCTGAGGTGTTTTCTGTCTTAAACTTGCCGTTAAACAGACATCATCTTTGTTTTTCTTGTAGCGTGAAGAGACGTATAACGGTTGAGTAAAACTTCCCAGCAGGTGGCGCACTTCTTCAGACACGTGATTCAAGGTAATCATTTTGCCACCTTGGGCCCGTTTTACAAGCTTGCGCAGGAAGAAGCAGGTGGGTAGGCGTGTGTAGAGCTGACAGAGAGTCTCCTCCTTTTCCAGAAACTTATGCACACACACTCCATTCTCCAGCAAAAGCCGCACAAACTCAGGTTTGTCGCCCACCAGCGCAGAAAACATGGCCGGATGCAGATCACAGGACTGAGGTGGAAAAGATATCAACAAATCATGACAAACCCAACATAATCAACATTCAATGAGACTCCCACAAGCACTAAATGAACATAGTTTTTCTTTAAATAATGAGTTGCATGCAAAAGTTTGTGAACCCCTGACCAAATAACAAGTGAAAAGACGTTAAAGTGCCCCTATTATGCTTTTTTTTGGATGTGTAGTGTGTAATATAGCTCTTTGAATGTAAAAGGTCTGCAAAGTTTCAAAGATCAAAGTGCAGGTAGATGGAGTTTTTGTCTCCTGAAAGAAAGAATCGGTTCTGAACTGCCTGAAATGAGTGGTCAGTAATTACAGTCTCACTTCCTGCTGAAGCTACTTATGTTTGTAACAGATTTGCATGCCTATGGTCTTCATTGGCTGCACGCAAACAACGTCTACTTTGACTTTGGTTTGTGTTGTTGACATATCGAGAAGATGCTGTTTTCATTGCAAAAGTATGAGGACTCACGCTGGAATTGATACAGTAAAACTGACGCCATCGTTACTGTTCGTATCACTGTGTATCAAATGGTGAGGAAGATCCGGAGGAGAAATTCAGATATGGTAATGGCTGTTTTGTTTCCAACACATGCTGTAAGCGGCCAACCAATCACAACAGACTGGGCCATCTGACCAATCAGAGCAGAGTAGACCAATCACAACAGACTAAGCCGTCTGACCTATCAGATCAGAGTAGACCAATCACAACAGACTGAGCCGTCTGACCAATCAGAGCAGAGAAGACCAATCACAACAGACTGGGCCGTCTGACCAATCAGAGCAGAGTAGACCAATCACAACAGACTGAGCCGTTTGACCAATCAGATCAGAGTACACCAATCACAACAGACTGAGCCATCTGACCAATCAGAGCAGAGAAGACCAATCACAACAGACTGGGCCGTCTGACCAATCAGAGCAGAGTAGACCAATCACAAAAAACTAGGCCATCTGACCAATCAGAGCAGAGTAGACCAATCACAACAGACTGGGCCGTCTGACCAATCAGAGCAGAGTATACTCATATAAAAGAGTGGTTTAGAGAAACCGGACCCTTGATCAAACCATTTCAGACACTGTGAGAAAAGAAGTGATGCTGCAATGTATATTATGAGAAAATTAAAGTGTTTTTGACCTTGGATGCATGTAAACCTACAGGAGACTCCTTAGAAACCTTTAAAATAGCATAATAGGGGCACACCCTTATGCAGTGAACATACTTGATGCATTTTAGAAAATGTGTATTAACATTATTTCAATGTGGCATGTGCAAAAGTTTGCAGTTGATCAACTATTTTTATTTTTTGTAATGTCTCTGTAATTCTCCTAGCTTTTTGCATTATTTTTACCCACCGTCCACTGGCTCTCCTCGGTGAAGATTTCACTCTCTGCGATGTCGACCCGGTTCCAGGCCACCGCGAGCTCCAGCTGTCTCTCCCAGGACTGGCGGCCAGCATGTTCATCACTTCTGGAGGCTGAGGAACAACAACACATGACTTTATCCAGTAGAGGTTTAACAATTCTTACCAGTTTGTCTTTTGGATTTCTCCTCCTGAACGAGTCCCCGACCCCGTCAATTCTAAGTCACGTCTCGAATCTTTAGTTTAATAGTTTATTGTCAACTAAAACTATCAAAACATTTTCCAGTAACTATAACTATTCAGTAAAATAATACTACGAAATGTTGCCTTGGTTAAAAATTAGAAATGTTGCCTAATGTGCAGTGCTGTTATTGTTAAATAAAACAAAACCAAAATATTAAAAAATGTTTTAACTAAACTTAACTAAACACAAATCACCAGCTGGACTGCCACTGATAGCCACCAGAGGGCACTTCACCCCAGACTATTGTCATTCTCTCACAAACTACATTTCCCAGAACTCACTGCCTGATCTCATCATCACTGATGTGTCTCTCTGACTTTAAAAGTCACTTATCTCTCAGTCACTCTTTGCGAAGTCTTGTATGTGTCAGCACTGCATTTCTGAGCGCTCTGTCTTTGGTTTCTCATGTTTATGATTTTTGACATTCTGCTCGGTTCCTTAGGATTTCTCTGTTTTGCCTCTGCCCTGGACTCTGTTATTGTTTTGCCCTCTGCCTGTTTTTTTGGATTATGTCTTTGGATTACCCTCTAATAAACTACTGCATTTGGATTCTCAACCCTTGTGTCTCCAAGCAGTTCATGAAAAAAGTAAAATAAAATAAACAAAACAAAATTAAATTAGAAATGTTGCCTTATTTTACATATATTAGAAATATTTAAAAAAACAAAAAAAATAAACATGAAGCACATAACAAAAATAAAAGCTAAAAAAATACTATAATAGTATATAAATAATGCTAAAATAACACTCCTGCAGGACTATCAATTAACTTTAGGGATTTAAGGGATTTTAGTCATATTCATCTAAAAGAAAGTTTAGGCCTTTCTTGAATCTAAAGATCATTTTATGTGTCTATTTATCATACAAAAATAAATGGTTTATATGGTATCCTCTAATTTTGCACAGGGCGGACAGTTCAAAAACCGCTCTACAACCCCTGGTCACCTTATACTTATAGTAATTCTGTCTAACATCTCTTTTTGTGTTCCACTGAGGAACTGTGTTGGTCACCAGCATCTAATTCAAAGAAAAGTCAATTGTGTCTATAAGCGGGATTGTGAGCACTGTGCATGTGAGTGCACATATTCAATGTTAAAACGTTTTAGCATTTAAGAGATACGTCATCCATCAATATAACATAAACGCTAATAGCTTCCGCAATCAGGGAGGTTTCCAGACTCTCAAGGGAGGATAAATGAGCTCAAGTCAGTCTTAGCTGAACAATATAAACCCCTTGTGGAGTTTTTTTCCAGGAACGTGATTCATTATTTTTAGAAACCATCAAACATTAAACAACTTCAAAACTCAAGTAATTTTATCAAATGTAAAGAATAGTGTTGACGGGCTCTCGATCACTATCAATATTACAGCATCCACTCACAACTGTGTATCCACCATTAGTTATCCAACCATCATCAGCATGATCCAATTACCCTCTGCCTGGAAATGTGAATTTGAGACTTCAGTTTCCAGATTAAGAAATGGAGGGATGTGAGCATGTTCTGCCTAAGAAGTGATCATACCTTTCAGCAGAGCTTGTAGAATAGCAACGTCAACATCATAGTTTTTATCCTCGTCAATACGAAACACAGTCATCAGATGAGGCATCCGGATAATGTCCTGAATCTAAAGAAATTAAAAAATAAATACATCTTCTAGATCACTTATATTTCATGTACTATACAGTATATACTTTATACACAGGGCCCGCACCATGACTTAGCTTAGCTTCTAGCTTTAATATTAGGCTATTATAAAAACTATTTAAATAAAGACAGTCTGTTTCGCAAAATCCATTCTTGATTGACACATTAGATATATAGTAGTTAGCTGATTACATCACTGTATTGTTATTGTTTGTCACCGGTTGCAGTTCAGGCTGTTCTAACTTACCATAACATTATGCATCTGTTGAACGGGTCGTGATGAGTGTGTGTTACGTGTTAGTGAAGCGGACGTAATGAGTGTGTGTTACATGTTTGTGAAGCAGTCGCAATGAGAGTGCATTACATGTTCGTGAATGAGTGTGTGTTACGTGTTACGCGTTAAGCAATGAGTGTGTGTTACATGTAAGTGAAGCAGACGCAATGAGTGTGTGTTACATGTTAGTGAAACGGACACAATGAGTGTGTGTTACGTGTTACGCGTTAAGCATTGAGTGTGTGTTACATGTAAGTGAAGCAGACGCAATGAGTGTGTGTTACATGTTAGTGAAACGGACACATTGAGTGTGTGTTACATGTTAGTGAAACGGACACATTGAGTGTGTGTTACGCATTAAGCATTGAGTGTGTGTTACATGTTAGTGAAACGGACACATTGAGTGTGTGTTACATGTTACGCGTTAAGCATTGAGTGTGTGTTACATGTAAGTGGAGCAGACGCAATGGGTGTGTGTTACATGTTAGTGAAATGGACACAATGAGTGTGTGTTACGTGTTACGCGTTAAGCAATGAGTGTGTGTTACATGTAAGTGAAGCAGACGCAATGAGTGTGTGTTACATGTTAGTGAAACGGACACAATGAGTGTGTGTTACGTGTTAAGCAATGAGTGTGTGTTACGTGTTAGTGAAGCGGGTGCAATGAGTGTGTGTTACGTGTTATTGAAGCGGACGCAATGAGTGTGTGTTACGTGTTAGTGAAGCGGTCACAATGAGTGTGTGTTACATGTTAGTGAAGCAGTCGCAATGAGTGTGTGTTACGCGTTTGTGAAGCGGTTGCAATGAGTGTGTGTTACGTGTTAGTGAAGGGGTCACAATGAGTGTGTGTTACATGTTAGTGAAGCAGTCACAATAAGTGTGTGTTACATGTTAGTGAAGCAGTCACAATAAGTGTGTGTTACATGTAAGTGGAGCAGACGCAATGAGTGTGTGTTACATGTAAGTGAAGCAGACGCAATGAGTGTGTGTTACATGTTAGTGAAACGGACACAATGAGTGTGTGTTACGTGTTACGCGTTAAGCAACGAGTGTGTGTTACATGTAAGTGAAGCAGACGCAATGAGTGTGTGTTACATGTTAGTGAAACGGACACAATGAGTGTGTGTTACGTGTTACGCGTTAAGCAATGAGTGCGTGTTACATGTAAGTGAAGCAGACGCAATGAGTGTGTTACATGTTAGTGAAACAGACACAATGAGTGTGTGTTACGTGTTACGCGTTAAGCAATGAGTGTGTGTTACGTGTTAGTGAAGCGGGCGCAATGAGTGTGTGTTACGTGTTATTGAAGCGGACGCAATGAGTGTGTGTTACATGTTAGTGAAGCAGTCGCAATGAGTGTGTGTTACGCGTTTGTGAAGCGGTTGCAATGAGTGTGTGTTACGTGTTAGTGAAGGGGTCACAATGAGTGTGTGTTACATGTTAGTGAAGCAGTCACAATAAGTGTGTGTTACATGTTAGTGAAGCAGACGCAATGAGTGTGTGTTACACGTTTGTGAAACGGACACAATGAGTGTGTGTTACGTGTTACGCGTTAAGCAATGAGTGTGTGTTACATGTAAGTGAAGCAGACGCAATGAGTGTGTGTTACATGTTAGTGAAACGGACACAATGAGTGTGTGTTACATGTTACGCATTAAGCAATGAGTGTGTGTTACGTGTTAGTGAAGCGGGCGCAATGAGTGTGTGTTACGTGTTATTGAAGCGGACGCAATGAGTGTGTGTTACATGTTAGTGAAGCAGTCGCAATGAGTGTGTGTTACGCGTTTGTGAAGCGGTTGCAATGAGTGTGTGTTACGTGTTAGTGAAGGGGTCACAATAAGTGTGTGTTACATGTTAGTGAAGCAGTCACAATAAGTGTGTGTTACATGTTAGTGAAGCAGTCACAATGAGTGTGTGTTACACGTTTGTGAAGCTGGCGCAATGAGTGTGTGTTACGTGTTAGTGAAGCGGGCGCAATGAGTGTGTGTTACGTGTTAGTGAAGCGGGCGCAATGAGTGTGTGTTACGTGTTAGTGAAGCAGTCACAATGAGTATGTTACACATTTGTGAAGCAGTTGCAATGAGTGTGTGTTACGTGTTAGTGAAGCGGGCGCAATGAGTGTGTAACGTGTTAGTGAAACGGTCACAATGAGTGTGTGTTACATGTTTGTGAAGCAGTCGCAATGAGAGTGCATTACATGTTAGTGAATGAGTGTGTGTTATGCGTTATGTGTTAGTGTAGCGGTCAGAAAATATTAATAAATTAAGAAATTAATATTTTTATTCAGCAAGGATACATTAAATTTATCAAAAGTGACTGTAAAGACATTTATAACATTATAAAATATTATATTTCAAGTAAATGCTGTTCTTTGTTACTTTCATTCATCATCATCAAAGAATCCTGAAAAAAAAGTATCACAGTTTCCACAAAATATTAGATATTACAAGCTTTGATTACAGGAATTAAATTACATTTCAGATAATTTCACATAGAATAAATGCAGCCTTGGTGAACAGAAGAGACTTCTTTCAAAAACATAAAAAAAAATCTTATTGACACCAAACTTCTAAGTTCTAAATAAGAACCATATCTCGATTCCTACAGTGTAATTTTGAGTTTGTGTGAAACTATCATAATTTGTATGTATGTTTTTGTCTATTACCTTCTTGGTCCACTCAATGACCTGCTCCTCAGAAAAGCTTTTGTACTCTTGTACAAAAAACCTCTTCAAGAGCTTTCTGATAAGCTCCAGCGTGACCTTTGACACCGGCAGGGCCGCCACCTGAGCAATGACATCAGCCAGGCGTCCAGATCCCTCAAGCACGACACACGGCGTCTTGTTCAGCATTGAATTGTAGATCGTCTGTGAATAAATATGTGAATTTGGATTCATAAAAGAACATTCAGCTACTGTATGATGATCTACGAAACTGATGACTTTAAAATCTCACGTTTAGAGTTCCTGGACCACCATCCAAGACCACGCAGACCACCGGTATCTTCACGCCACTCTCTGATGGAAAGACAACGCTTATAAACAGGCGAAACACTTCACAAATAATCAAAAGTGGACAGTGGACAGTGTTAAAGAGCCATGAAATCAAAATGGTGTGGCTTTTATTCATAATTTTAAGATCATCTGTGTTACACTGCAAAAATGATTTTCTTACTTATTTTTATTATGTTTTCCATTACAAATATGTAAATATTCTTAAAACAAGATACATTAGTGGCTAAAAGTGATGTCCGGAGGGGATATTTGTTTTAATGACCCTACAAGTTCAATTAAACCATCAAAATATAAGAAAAATATTTAATATTTTTAAGACAAAATTATTTGGCAAAAAAGGCCAACTACAGCTACAGGTTTTATGTTACTATGCAAATACAAAATGCAAAAAGCATACATTGACTAGTACATAGCCAGTTATTAATATTCTGTTGGTTCTCTCTTGTTTTTGCATGTGCTCATAATTTCTTTATATGACACCATGACCAAAAAATATGTTGGCACAATTTGGCATGTTTCATTGCATTATTACCACAAATAAAACAATCGACTCCAAGCACAACTACGCAATATAAAAAAACAGAAATAGAATACAATAGAATCTTTTGAATAGAAAACAGTTCTTTGGAATTTTAATAATATTTCAGAGTTTTTACTGTATTTTTAATACAAATAAATTCAACCTTGATAAGAGACTTCTTTCAAAAACATTACACAAATCATACCGACTCCAAACTTTTGAACTTATACTGATGGTTATAAGTTCAACCCCCAATTTTGTTAATATGCTTCTTTCTTTTTTTATTATTGTTATTTTATTATTATTATTTCCTGTTTGCACTCCTGGTCAGATGCTAACTATGTTTCATTGGCTCTGTACTTGTATTTTGTCAATGACAATAAAGTGAATCTGAATCTGAATACTGATGGTTATTGTACTACTGTACTGTACAATAATTTATCAATACACTGCAAATCTATATTTGATTTATATTTCATTATGTGCCATGTAATTACTACTGTGAGGGTTAGGGTTAGGGTTAGGGTTATATTCAAATTATATTCAATTACTCTATGTGTAATCTAATGAAGCTGCACCTCTGTTTCCCAGTGATTGCTGAGAGATGAGTCTCTCCAGACGGGTCCGCAGCTCAATCTCAACTCCATAATGTCCGTGAGTGCCATCATCCACCAGCAGAAAGTGCGTATGATTGATATCGAGACAGGAGAGACGGTCCTGGCCCTGCTCGTCCAGAGAGTAGTGCGCAGGGAAACAGCCCTAAAAGAGAAGGATGACAAGACCTCATCAAACTTTGATGTTATAACATCGTTAATAGCATCCAGTTGACAGCAAGTTCTGCAGTTATCAACAAAAAGCTGAATCTGGTTTAATATGCAGTGACAAGCAGTACCGGATTCACAAATATATTTGCAATGATTTAGCTGGGGGTTTAGAATGAACCAGCATTATACTGTAAATTGTATTGCTTGTGATTTCAGTGCACTTCATATTTGGTCGTTAGTTTTCCCAAAGGCTTTCATTTGTAGCGATGCATCGAAAACCAAAATTAAAGTTTTAATTTAGCTGAAAACCAAAATTGAAATAATAATCTAGTAATTGATCAGATTTTTATATTGAACACTCAAATAAAAAATGAGTTGCATTTAAATATTTAAGATGATCGCCTGAACTGAGGAGCTACAGCGAATTTGAAAGTTCAGACTTTGTTTCATATCCGAAATAACAAAGCATATTGTTATTATTGGTTGGTAGAATTAAAGATCTCAGTTCATCAAAATGAAGATCAATGCCGAACGTCGCATGAACAAACAGGAAAACAGATCTCATCGCATCCACTTGTCGGAGAAAGTGTTAACAGCCGTACGAACTGACGGCGATATCTGTTTTTTATCTGATATTTGGTTTTATTATCCGGGTGTTAGTGAGATGAAAAATAAATTAAAAAATTACACTTTTACATATCAATCTGTTTATGTGATGGACATGGGTTATGCTCATCTTTGCTCGCCCGCATCTCGAGTAAAACGGCTCTATATTTAATGAAGCTCATACAAAAGATCTGAACCGGAAGCAATGCAGAATGTTTTTTCAGAATTCGTTTTTTTACAGAATTCGGAAGTTTGTTGTGCATAACCTGTATTAAAAACAAGAAATCAATATTGTCAACCCAGCCCTAGCATCCAAACTGCTGAAAGGTTAACTGTTGTAGCCATCAGCAAATTCATTTTCAGCCGAATATCTTTTCAGCTGCCGAAATTTAAGGTGCATCATTTGATTAGATTTGTTATGTGAATATGTTGTGGTGTATGCAAAATTATTTTGTAGCAAGGTTTGTTGTTCACATTTATAAGCCCCCATTTTGGCCAACAGGAATGGACTGTTTTGGCCCTTTACTTGAATTAATAATTGTACAAAATTCTTGAGTTTAAGTTTGTTCTGTATTGTCTTTTGTTTATGGAACCCATGCAACTCTACGTCTGATTCCCAGCTATGGCTTGATTCACATGTTGCCATTTACAAATAAAAGAGTGTGGTTTGAGTGCTGGATCCACTGTGTTTTAATGGACACACCATCCTGGTAGAACATTTCCTGAACCAAATCACTTCTAAACTTTACACTGATCTTGGGTTGTTCATTATATGGTGTATTCAAGTCTTCCTGGGAAGTTTGTATTTTACGACTTGGGAACTTGTGTTTACGACGTCGGGTGCGTTAATCTTTCACTTTCATCGGAGCGAGATGTACCATCTCTTAATTAACCACAAGCTTTTTAAACTCTACTTCTAGAAAATGAAGAACAAAGCATGTGCATCAGGTGTATTTTGCTTTTTTATGTTTTTAATTTATTTCTGAAGCCGCTGTAAACTTTATCATTACTTTACATAGTTATATTACAATGCTATTTTATATTTTGTGCAAAGAATAAGCTTGTTTCTCTGACAATATCACTGCCAAATATTCCAGCACATTTCTCACTGACACACACACAACTCGTAAAGATCGGGGCTTTAATAAAATCCCAAACTTTCCACTCTATATTTATGACTGTGGTGGTATTCATGTAAGTTCAACTTGTAAATATGATCTTATCAGCATGACTTGAAAGCACAATGGGCGCTATTTTAACAATCTGAAATGCAAGTATCAAACACGAAATGCAAGTAACTTTGTGGGCAGATCTCGGGCGCTGTTGCTATTATACCAGCGGGATAAATGACTCTTGTGCCTGATGCAAATCTAGAATGTGTTGGTCTGAAGTAGCTTCATTATTCATAGGTGTGGTTTGGGCGTAACGTGAAATAAACCAATCAGAGCGTCATCTCACATTCCCTTTAAGAGCAGGCGCGCTTGTTCCATGGCGGATTGCTATTATAACGGCGGATTTGCCAGGAGCGGTTCACAGCCGAGGAGACCGACGTTCTTGTCAGGGCCGTAAAACACAGAGAAGTGACATTGTATGGGGATGGAGAAACACACCCAAATTAGCTTCGGTTAAACAGGCGTATAATAATTTAGGTAAATGTGTAAGCTAGATTTATGCCTCTTCATGGACACAACAATGATTTCCCTCATGTGGAATATTTTTCCTTGTAATTATGTATGGTTTGCAAAAATGGCAACTGCTGCGTCTGTGTAGACGAGAAAAGCAAAGTGTATGGCGTTGTGCACACGCTACATTATGGCCAAGCATGCGCCCTTAAAATAGCATCTGAATAACATGCCGCTGACTTTAGACTAGGTTTTTCCTGGTCAGTGGCGGAATTGTTTTCTGAAACTGCAAAATAGCACCAGGGAACGTTTGCACCGGAACACGCCTCCTCTTTTCGCTGAACCGCCCCCGGGAGCGCAAGTTCATTCCCGCTGTGCGTCAGGTGCAAAATAGAAATGATACATGCGTCGGTGTACAAAGTCAATTGCGCTGGATGCAAGATAGGGCCCCAATACTGTATGTATTCAGGTGTGGGCAACATCTGACCTCAGGATTGATCAGTGTTTGGCTGTTGTGAATGACTCCCCAGGGTGCCACACCGATGACGACGATCTGTCCCTCCTTCAAACCACTGCTGAGTGTGTAATCTCGCACGGCCATGCCCACGTGCTTCATCACACCTGCGTGTGTACCTCCTGTCAGGATCCACGCACCTGCCACACACACAGCATTGGGACTAGAGAAGTGTAGTCGTCTCAAAACAACAAACCATCAAAAACTTGATTCTGCCGCTTGCGCTAGACCTGTTTGTGACGGGTCTAATCCTCAGTCAGTATCACTGAGAGCTATACACTCTGCTACATCCTACCTACATATTTAGCATTTAAAGGGATAGTTCGCCCAAAAATGAAAATTCTGTCATCATTTACTCACCCTCAAGTTGTTTCAAACCTGTATGAATTTCTTTTTTCTGCTGAACACAAAAGATGATATTTTGAAAAATGTCTGTAACCAAACAGTTGATGGACCCCATTGACTTTCATAGTAGGAAAAATAAATACTATGGAAGTCAATGGGGTCCATCTACTGTTTGGTTACCGATATTTTTCAAAATATCTTCTTTTGTGTTCAGCAGAAAAAAGAAATTCATACAGGTTTGAAACAACTTGAGGGTGAGTAAATGATGACAGAATTTTCATTTTTGGGCGAACTATCCCTTTAAGGCATCATAAGCCCCTTTCACACATACAGTCCTTTACTGGTAAATTACCATTAAGAGATCATGTGTGAACAGGACCGTCTCAAAAATACCAGTAAATTGGTTCTGGCAATTTACCATATGTGACCTTGGAACACAAAACCAGTCACATGGGTCAGTTTCTTTAAATTGAGATTTATACATCACATGAAAGCATCACATCAACATCACAACTATTTGAAAATCTGGAATATGAGGGTTGAAAAAAAAATCGAAACATTGAGAAAATCCCCTTTAAAGTTGTCCATTTATGTTCACGATTGTGCTGCATTCACTCACAAAAATAAATGTTTTATATATTTACGGTAGAAAATTTGTAAAATATCTTCATGGAACATGATCTTTACTTAATATCCAAATGATTTTTGGCATAAAAGAAAAATCGATAATTTTGACCCATACAATGTATTGTTGGCTATTGCCACAAATATACCCGTGTGACTCGAGACTGGTTTTGTGATCCAGGGTCACATACAAGTTCATAAATGATGAAAAATGAGTTCAATAGCTACAGTATGCAACTCTATAGAAGGCAATGTATGTATTTAATTTGTAAAAGTAAATGCAAAATCAATTACCCTCTGGGATAATAAATTAAACTGAACTGAACACATGCATTAAACACCATTAAAAAAGACAAGAGAAGTTATTGTTATAGTCCTGGGAGTGAATGGGCCATCAGGCTGGTTGCTAAAGCAGTTTGTGAGGGGGATTGTGAGTTGAAGAAAAACTGATAATTAATTAAATCATGAAAAATGTAAAATAATTTAATCCTTTTAAAATAAAAGCACTTAAAATAAAACAATTACTAAAAAGCTGAAATATTTCATTTGTTTACCTGAATGTCATGTGACCATTAACCAACATCAGAGAACCATGAACATGCAAATGTGTGTTACTTGATTTATTGAATTATTGAAATATTGAAATTATTGAAATATTAACTTAAAATCAAATATACATATAATATTATGCATTTATCCAACTGTATATAGAGAGCTATGCGATAATATAGTTAAAATTTGCACTGATTTAAACAATCAAGCAGTTGATATATCATACATCACCTTCACGGACCTTCCTAAAATAATTGTCTAAGTAATTTTTTGACAAAAAAGTCATCATGCAATTCTACCCCTGTAGTATAATGGCCTATGTCAAGAGTGTGACTTAGGCCGTTTTATTTTGCCTAAGTCAAAAGAGACTTATGCAATATTACAAGCTTTTCAAGATGGCAGCTGCATCAAGAAGAACGAAAATCTATTCAACCTCTGAAGTTAGGTTCAGTTTTTTGTGTTTTCTGAGAAACCTGAAAAAATGACTTTAGGAAGGTGACGATATATAGTATATTTTCACTGTACCTGTGGTCTTGGCGACTTTAATGAGGCCCCGACGGAACTTGTCCTTGAGGTGATTCTTCATG
This sequence comes from Abramis brama, assembly GCF_963993115.1. Classification (NCBI taxonomy): domain Eukaryota; kingdom Metazoa; phylum Chordata; class Actinopteri; order Cypriniformes; family Leuciscidae; genus Abramis; species Abramis brama. The sequence goes on from NC_139970.1 coordinate 42,331,581, forward strand.
TGGAAGTTTTTGGCTCCACCGGTCACTGAAATCAGCAGGTTCGGCGAACGCAATTTCCACTTTTCTGTCATCAGCTGGTACAGACTCTCACTGGTCGTGTCCGACGACACCCGAACATACTAAACACACACAACAGAATCCCTTCTATGAGCTCGTATATATAATTCTAGCATAAGACAAAGGTGAATGTATTTAACCTTCTAACTGTGATGGAGGAACAGCCTGAATAATGGCATTTTTATTTGCATTTGGAAGATGCTTCTATATGAAATTTGTATTATTGTTGTCAGATATAATTTCTGATATGAAATATGATTGTAAAATAATCCTGAAAAAACTGTTTGGGAAATTTCAGTCCTTCTACATTCAATTTATACTGGTACTTCTACTATAATATAATTTTACATCGTTTTCAAAACGATCCCCATTCACACGGATCCACGAAAACGACTAGACATGCTGTATTATGCATGCCAGGCCATTAGATGCCGATGTCACTTTGTAAAACACGACACGCCTATAGACTGATGCTGCGTCTGTCACGGTTTGCAGGTTTGTCTGTTAAATCTGTGTGTACTGTTCTGGTCTGATTGTCTATCAGCGTCAGCTGTGCTGATGAGCAATCAGATCAGCGGCAAGTGTGTCTCGTTTATGGGTCCTATATATTGTCCTGTGTTTGTCATGTTCATTGTCAGATCGTTTGTTACTGGTTCTCTGTGTCTCGCTCTGTGCAGTTGATCTCCAGTTCCTGTTCATTTTGGATTATTCTGCCGTCAGTGTCAGTGCTTTGGACTGTTGCCCGAGTTTTGCTTCTTGCCGTTGTTTCCTTCATTGTTTCCTGTCTTCGAGGATTTCAGCCCACTGCAGTCTCTGCGCTGCCAAGGACCTGACTGCCGACCAGAGACTTTGTGTTTTGAGTCTTGTTCTCTTGAGAAGTCTAAATAAACCTTATTCTCACTCGCAATTGGATCCAGTGTTTTCGTCCCTGACAGCGTCCGAATATGCCTACTTCCCTACTATATAGTAGGCGAGAAGGCTGAGTAGTATGTCCGAATTCATAGTATTCATAAAACAGTAGGCAAAAAGTACCAGGATGATTGAGATACTGAGATTCTGAAGTGTGCATTTGACTTTACTATCCCATGAGGCCACGGGGGAGGATGGTGAATGGCGGTAAAGCGACGCAACTGAGGCCGTAGGTCACATGATAATGACATCATGGCAGATGTAGTACGCCCGATTTTCATTCATACTAAACACATTCATACTATATAGAACGTACTTATGGTGTGAACACACCAAACGCGAAGTGTATATTCGCATCATGTACTCTAGATTACTCGCGGGATGTTTCTTGTTTTTCGCATCACTCGCGCAAATAAAAACATTGCACGGAAAGGAGTGTCTTCACGCACATCATCAACAACAACTAAATTTCTATGCGCCATGCGAATTTGAGGCGAAGATGCGATTGAAGCGAATTCAGGGGGGCAATGTTTCAGAAAACACTGAAGCTTCCCCGGGGGCCGCCATTGATTAGCAGACCATCACCTGCTGTTAGCATTCCATTGACTCCCATTCATTTTGGCGTCACTTTGACAGCGAATAACTTTACATCTGAGTCGTTTAAAGACTCTATTTGTTCATTATTTATTTCTAAAGAAACACGAAAATGTATAAAAGGCTCCATTACCTTGTATCTTATACGTTATGGTCCTGTAGAAGCAGTTTTTGTAAAAATAGGCTAACAATTGCATCATAACCACGCGACTCTCTGTCGCACAGTAGAGAGATTACCGTATGGACAGGAGGAGAAGCTCGCGGGCAATCAGAATACTTGAAATACTTAAAATAATTAATCAGAATACTTAGCAAAAGTTGCTCCTGCTCCTAGCTCATGGACAGCTCCTACTCACACTCTCCGTCTCTGCAAGTTTCAGAAGGGAATGATTCAGATTTCTCTCGGCACAGCTACTAGAAGACAGATGGGTTGCTCACGTCACATCTACGTCGTCAAGCTCAGTTTGAGTCTGCGCAGTACGCTCAGCCATCAGGAAGTGAGTGCTTCAAATTGACTTCACTTTTCTCCGTTGAATCTAATGGGGTCGCTGTGTCCATTTCTTTTACTGTCTATGGGCGAATTGCAGCAAACGCGTCGCCCAATTCACGTCATTCACACCGCCCAGTGCGAATTCGCGTCTTTGCATTGACTTTGTATGTAATCATCTTGCGCAAATAATTAAATTCGCATTCGGTGTGAACACGCCATTACTGTTTTAAAGGTCACGAAGTAAGTTTCAAACCAAATATAGTACCTACTAGACCGCATGCGATTTCGAACGCAGTATGAACACGTAATATGCATGTGATGACATCACCGTTTTCACAAATTCACGTTTTTGTAGTTTATACGGAGACGATAATGGTCTTGTTTTCAAAAAATGTGCACTTTGAAACTATTTTCAAAAGTTAGCATTTTCAGGCCCTCAAAATGCCGTTGTGTAAATGAACGTCTAAAACACAAAGTTTTGCATTTTTGGTTGAAAACGGTGTTGTTTAAATGCCCCCCCAAGACAAAATACACTTATATTCAAGATTCAATCTATGAAATCAAGGCTAAATATCTTAGTGTATCTTCTCAAGTAGCCTAAATGTTTCTCAATTTAAGGACTTTTATATGTTTTAACTGGAAAACAAGACAAAATTCTCTTTAAGAATATGTTTGTTTTTGTTTTTTCAGTCTACTTTTTAAATCCTGTTTCAGTGACTCTACGCTTCACTAAATAGACACTTAATCACCTACATGAATAACTTTTAACATCCATGGAACCTTTCCATTGGACTTTATAGTGTTAAAAGGTTGTTTAGATAATTAAAATGTTATTCACACACACACACAAAAAAATAGGTTCTTTTGACAACTGATTACTGAAATGGATCTTCAATGGAATTGCTGAAAAAAAACACTTTCGGAACCTTTGTTTTTTTAAGAGTGTATAATAGAAAGGAGGTCCGTTTGAATCAAGTCGTCATTTTACCTTGCCGGTTTTCTGTCCAAGTCCACCAAAGCTGATGTCTCCAAAAGCATCGGTGGGCACCTCTCTGACGTGCCTGTGTTTGTCCCACTGCTCCCCAACATAGTCCTCCGGTTTGATGGCCTCATCGCAGTGCTGGGTCTTTGAGTAACCACACTTACAAATCCCCTTCCTGTCAATGGTAATCCATGTTATCCACACATGAGTTACAGCCCAACACGCACACCACACATATTGTCCGAATGTTGCAGAACCACACACAGAAGCGAACAGGATGAACACGTGATCTTTAGTTTACCTCTTGTCAAGTTGCATATGACCAACACATCATGAATTATACTTCATCATATTTTATATACACGATGACTTTTAAAATAATAGCTCACCAAAATATTTATATTGCACAAGTCATGATTATTTTATCCGTCATTATTATTACAGAAAAAGCATGGTCATATCTTGATTTATAGTTACAATGAGGAACTATTAAAAGACGTTTATCAGAAGACCTAATTGCTCAAGAAAAGGAGTGCAAGTAGAGGAGATCAAAAAGCACTGTCTGCTAGTGCCTTGTCAACATAAAAAAGAACTTTGAAATCAATAAACCATTGTAAAGATGCTAATATGGAAGTAATATGGTCATGTTTTCTTGTGCTGCTGCATTATGCACAAATTGCAGACTAGCTAACGCAGTTTTAGGGAGACCAATGTACAAATAGTCTAACCTTTATGAGATCAGAGATGGATCACAATTTCCATATCTTTTCTGGTTATAAAATTATTAACTTTAGTGATTGATCTCAAACAAAAGAAGCTATTCAGCACTAATCTGCTTATTAAAATTTAAATAAGAGTCCATAATTACCCCAATACTCTTAACGTGATCTTCTGAATTTAAGGATAAGAGATTTTAAGGAGTGATTTTAAGATGTAGATAGAGATAAAGTGGAATGGCCTAACAATCAAAACCTCGGTTTGACTCATTTAACTGAAGGAAATTATTATACAGCTTGATGACATTATAGCGCTTGCAAACATTGTCTAAGGAACATTTCTTATCTAAATTCACTGGAAAATAAAACTGAAAAATATCAGCATAACAGTGATAAGATAATTAGTTGTCACTCTATATCTCCAATAATATCTTAAGATGATGTTTAAATACCTAACCTAACCCTTTATGATCAAAGCTCTGTAGTTTTAAAAACATGTTATGCAATATAATGCAGTGATGATTGAGAGATGAACAAATAATCCTTCCTCAAAATGATGATGATATTTGATACTCACATTTGAACATGATATGGATAATCGAATAAACCTAAGTTGCTTCAGTCCGGTAAGTGTTCATCTTGAAATATTACTAACAATATATAAGTTATTCTTAGGTGTGCTTTTATAAAAATAAGTAAAACATGTGAAACCCATATGAAGATGTTTACAGTTATACTAAAAGGCCTTTTACTTGTTAAAAAGTATAAACTGTCAATCATACGACCGAAGGCATGTAGTAGATTGAGTGCAAGAGGTTTTTTTTAGTAAAGTTTTCATCATGTTGATCCTTAAAAAATTGTGTATCAAATATGATACAGTAGGTTTTATAGGGTTAATTCCTCAGAATGATTCAGCTTTACAAGTCAAGGTCATTAAACACCAAACATTCCGTCTGATCTGCCGATCACACACACACACACACACACACACACACACACACACGCTCCTCATACCTGGCATCCTCCACATAGAAGCAGCACTCTTTCTTCTTGATGTTGTCTTTAATCCAGGAGGCGAGCGAGCAGCGCTGTGAGGAGGGAGAGTTAGACAGATATGGGCAACCTTTAACAGCGCTCACAGCGAGTGTTTGCACGAGGATCGGCTCCAACGTTGCCTCATCCATGCTCATATCAGAGACAGTGAGTGTGAATGAGACAGGCAGACATATGAGAGGGGGAGGGTGTGTACGGGCAGGGCGGTCTACAATAAAAAACTGCACTGCAGTCAGACTGATGTCAGACACAGGGACGGAAGCACTACTGAAATACGGACAGGGTCTGAAAGGGGCTTAAATCATGATTTGTACTATGAAAACATACTGCAACTTAACCACAGTAAAAATTACTATATTTGAAATGCGTAAACTGATCAAATGTGTACTTTGAAAAACAAGTTTTTAATGTTGTTTATATGTCTATGTGGTGTTTTTACAGTTTTTCTCGATTGTTTACACACATTTTCTGGTACTTGAGACACAATGACCACAACATGTAACTCATTCACCAACCCCCTGAACCAATTCTGCTAAACTACAAGCACAATTCCTGCTTTACACTCAAATTGCAGTTCTAAAACACACTTTTTTCAAAACACTACACACAATTCTCTGCTTTTGGCACAATTTTCATGCAGAAAATCTCTTGTTTTCACAAGGAACACACTGCCATTCAAATATACACACTGACTCATCACATGGGCAAACACCCGTCACACAGTTTTACAATTAGCAATCAGAGCTTTAGCATAAAAGTGCAACAGGTGAGCTCTTCAATGGAGCAATGGATGCCAACATTGGATTTTTTTTTTTTTTTTACTGTAACTGTATACAGTAAATTCTTCTGTTGTTTTGTATGTAGACCACTGTATGAACAACTTTGTGTTGGTTGGGATGTACACTGTGTACATTGTTTTTGTGGGAAAAATAAAATATATTTGTTACCATGTATTTGTGTGTTCTGAGTATAAAAACAATATTCTCAAATATTTTACAACACACTTATGTATGTACTGTCTGTAGTAAGTGTAACACTGAACAAAAAAAGGCCTAAGTCATTATGATGAATGGAGAAGAAGTGTTTTCCATTCATCATAGTGTTTTACATTGAGCACATCAGTGTTCAACTGGTTCTTATAAATGTCTATTCATATGATGGTTTGTGTGTGTCATTTGAAAACAAAATACCATTTTGAGAAGAAATAACATTGTTTTGAATGTAAAGTTTCCTTTTGCAGGAGAATTGAGGGGTTTTGCCCATTGTGTGTGTGATTTTGGATTTGTGTGTAGAGTTCTGAGAATATGAGGCATGCTTTCAGAAAATGTGTGTAAACAATCGAGAAAAACTGTAATATGCTTTACAGTTTTTCTCAATTGCTAAAACACTAAAACCCATTGGCTGTACAAAGTTCTCAGTTGCCTGAACTCATTTAGCTAATTGTGCAGTCTGTTGTCAATATCTTAAACCATTTCACATGGTAAAACACAATTTGCAGATCTCACTTAGACTTTTCAGCAAAACTCTAAACACATTCTCAAAACACAGTCTGCACTCTAATGCACATGTCATCCATACTGGTAAACACAAGTGGCAACGATCAAATACAAATAGAGAACACTCGTCATTGTTTGAACACAACCACTCAAAATTGATTTAACCTGTTTCAAAAGATGCTGTGACACAACCAATATAAGCCAGTTCAGAGAGAAAACAGGTTGTTGAAGGAGGGAAGGAGAAAGTCTGAGAATGGATAGAAGAAACAATGTGAGAGGACGAGGACGAGTGCATATGCGAGGTGGGCGACGAGGAAGAAGAGGAGGAGGAGGGCAAGAAAGAGGAAGAGGGGGAGGAGAGGAAGAGGGGGAGGAGGGCAAGAAAGGAGGAGGGACTATATTGCTTGTGATGTCGACGAAGTGCTCTGCCCTGGCCTGACCCAGCCTAAAGACAAGAAGAAGCACACTGATCACATCTTTACTCCTTTGATTTTTGTCCCTTTTAGTACTGTATACTGTAGTACAGTGCATTGTAGGCTGTATACTGTAGAATGAACAAATTGTATGGCCTGAACATTGTGCTTTCCATTTGTTACAGTTTTTCTCGATTGCTTAAACACATTTCTTGAAACTATGCCTCGTATTCTCAAAACTATAAACACAAATCCATAACGTCTCACCCAATTCCCCAAACATCCTATTTTCAGGTCAAAATTAAGCTCTACACTCAAAACCATTCACTCTTGCTGAAAAACCAAACTTTGCCCTCAGACAGGACACACAAGCCCTCAAAATCACACACACTACAACATAGTCTTACACACTGGTGCAATAAATTCAAAACAACATTTCCAAAACTGGTAAGTTATGTTGCTTGTGGTTCCCCCCTCACAAACCTTTTCACATGATGAACACAAAAGACACAACCAGTGGATACATTGGCACATTTTTATTCATACACAGAAAACACACACACACACACAAATATTTTTTTCCTGTTTTACTCTTCTTCTTTTTTTTTACTCTTTTTTTTTTTTACTCTCTCCTCTAATTTTTTTTATATTTACTTACAGTAAGATGTGTGTGACCGACATATGACAGTAAAAGAGCACACACAAACCATATTCTAATATGGAATTCGAATTGTATTGGAATGGTAAAGAGTGTTGGGACGTGACAGGAGGGCCTCCACTCAAGGATACAATATGATGGATACGTCTAAGAATGTTCCACATATGGTTGAAATACCATCATTTGCCTAGAAAGATAACATTCTGGGAGTCAAGACTATAAAGGAGAAAGGATGCCCTCCCTTCACTGTCACACTCTGCAGCCACTCTGTGTGACCGTACGACTACTGGCCTTTTCTTGCAAGAAAATAAACCTCATCAAAGACTATTGGAAATGTTTGTCTCTTATTCAGTGATAGAATTTTGTTTGCCACCACACCTCCCTGAAGGTTCTGGAGGCGACGGTAAAGCAACTCAAATTTGGCCTTACTCGTAGCCGAGCCTCCCTCATAGTCATACCATTGATAAAGACATGGGCAACTAGAGTGGCTTGAATTTCATCTGAGACTGCTTGTCTTCTTGTCCTTGCCCTTCCTCCTCCTCATTCTTATCCCTCTTCCTTCATGTCTTTCTGGATCCATTGTTCCAAAACGCAATAAACTGATTTGGGCCCTTTTATATATCTATTGAAGGTTCTGATTGATGTGTGTTAAATTTTGACTCTTAGTGTTTCCACATGGGTAATTGTGTCTAACTGAGCTGAAGCTGTGCTGACTTGAGTGAACAATATTGAATGCTAGTGCTTTCTAAATGACAACATGGTATAAGCAATGAGAAATGAAGGGATTTGTGTGTAGAGTTTTGCAGTGACAGTTCAACAAATCTGACTCGTGTCAAAACAGGGAATAGTGTTTATAGTTTAGTGAAATGGGTGTGCTTTTTGATAAATGGCGTTATGGTTTTGAAATTTTAGTTCAAAAGCCTGGTTATAGTGTTTAAGCAATCGAGAAAAACTGTAACAGCACTGACTGCTCAATAGATTTTGACTGGTTGCAGGTTCATATCAGCAAAGAACAAGAATTACAGTATCACAGAGACAAAGGACAAGTTTGTGAGATGCAGGGTACAGTACTGTAAAAATAGGGGTACAAGGAGGAGGAAGAACAAAAAATAAAATTGCAAAGAGCAAAGCAGAGTAGTAATTTTGAGCTACTATAGCCGCTTTCCGACCGGAGGAACCTTTTCACAGTTCCTAGAACTATTGGCTAAAGTACCCGGATGTCGCCGTGTTCGCACCGCAGGAACTAGGAACGATTTTAGTTCTAGGAACTCCATTTGTAGGAATTAATTTGGGTCCAACTTCAGAGTAGGGTCTAAACCAGCACTATAGGAACTATCCGTGACGTTAGTGTACGCTGATTGACGCGGAACATCAGCACCCGCCATTTTTAAAACAGCTAGAATGTAAACACACAGATTATAGCCTATATATTTACTCCATAAACTATACAAACATGGAAAACAGTGATAGATGGGTCTCTAAACCTTTATGCTGAAGAGAAAATCCAACGCAACTTTGAGGGGACCAAGCCAAACATGATTATGTTTATCTGCCCAGCTAGCAACACTGGACATCAACCACACGGCATAGGCTAATAACCTTTTTTTCATATACTGTCTACTTTCTATAACAGTTCTATCTAATAACATATTAAACAGTACTGTTAGACAGATCGCTAACTAATAAACACAGAGAATGTGAGCATTGTTTGCTCTGGCGTTCTCAGCGCCGCCAAAATAAAGGTCCGTCGCGCCGTCAAAATAAAAGTCACCGTGCTTGCGTCACTCCCTTACCCCTCCTACCAGTTCCTATGGCCACTTGGCCAGTGCGAACGCAAACAGCAAAACCGAGTTTGGGGGAGAGTAGTTCTTAGAACTGTTTAGAAGTGGACAGTTCCTAGCACTAAGTTCCTATAACTACTTGGTCGAAAAGCGGCTTATGATATAACATGTTTTCGTTCATCAAAAGACAATGACGGAAAAATATGAAATTTGTTTTGAGATTAAAAATTTACTTTGCCCTGAGAATTATGTTTTTTTTATTTATTTTTTTACTTTTCTTTTTATTTCCTTTTATCAAGTGCAGTCACAAATGAACTTTTTGATGGTCCAGTAAGGTGTCACGGGTAAGTCTACAAACAGAATAGCAGTCCGTAGATATCTTTCGAGAACTATGTTTTGAACAATGTGTTTTCTATTTTTTGGTGTATTGTTTACTGACTGCTTGATAGTGTATATCATTTTGATCACTTTGTTTATGATTTGAGAGCAGTGTTTGATTTTGAACACAGGTAAAACTGTTTTGAGGCGAAAGTTTCATTTTGCAAGAGGAGTCAGAGGTTTTGTAAATAGTGCTTGAAGATGAGGTTTTGTGTTTAATGTTTTCAGAAAATGGAGCAAGGTTTCAGAAATTGTGTTTTAGCAATTGAGAAAAACTGTAAGACAAATTGTAAATTCATAAGTCGACACCATTGCTGAGTATTTTCTCCTTTAAACTGCAGTGAACTGTGATAGAAATATTTTATGTAATGGGTATTTTCAACATTAAATGTACAGAGACATGCAGACTAAGGATGCTCAGGTCAAAGGCCATATATACTTAAAGGGGTGGTATAATGTCTTTTCACAAGATGTAAAATAAGTCTCTGATGTCCCCAGAGTGTGTATGTGAAGTTTTAGCTCAAAATACCCCCCAGATATTTTTATATAGCATGTTAAAATTGTCACATTTTGAGGGTGAGCAAAAACACACCGTTTTGTGTCTGTTCCTTTAAATGCAAATGAGCTGCTGCTCCCGGCACAGGGGGCGGAGCTTCAACAGCTTGCACTCACACACACATGCACTAAAAAAATTCTAAAACTTTTAGCCTTTTATGTTCAAACCGGAGTCAGACGATGATGGAGAGACTCAAGAAGAAGTGACAACATGTAGAAGCAACAGGACATTTCTGAATGGTTAGTTGATGAATTTATGAAGCTTATGTGTAGTTATCTTCTAGTCATTGATTAGCATATTCTGTCTTGATAATCTATAAATTGTGTTCCCGGGGGCGGGGTTTATGTAAATTTTATGGTTGGTGATGTCACTATAGTCCTTAAAAAGTGAATTCTTTAAAAGCAAATATCTCCCTTTGCTTTGAACTTTGAGCGTTGTAACTTTGCAGATGTTGTTTATGCTCAAACAGCAACATTACACACTAACTAAAGTTAGAAAAGTGAAATCATAATCAACCACCCCTTTAACCAAAAAGTGCTTAACACAGTAGGCTACTGTAGAACTAACAGTCATATGATTAGCTTAGATCATTACAAACCAATCACCAGAACAAATCACAGTGAAGAAGACTTGAATGACACTGATTTTTGCAGACTATAGAGCCGCCCTCGGGGTGAGGCTGTTATACTCTGAGTTAGTATTACAGTTTTTCTCGATTGCTTAAACACATTTCTTGAAACTATGTCTCGTATTCTCAAAACTATAAACACAAATCCATAACGTCTCACCCAATTCCCCAAACATCCTATTTTCAGGTCAAAATGAAGCTCTACACTCAAAACCATCCACTCTTGCTGAAAAACCAAACTTTGCCCTCAGACAGGACACACAAGCCCTCAAAATCACACACACTACAACATAGTTTAACACACTGGTGCAATAAATTCAAAACAACATTTCCAAAACTGGTAAGTTATGTTGCTTGTGGTTCCCCCCTCACAAACCTTTTCACATGATGAACACAAAAGACACAACCAGTGGATACATTGGCACATTTTTATTCATACACAGAAAACACACACACACACACAAATATTTTTTTTTCCTGTTTTACTCTTCTTCTTTTTTTTTACTCTTTTTTTTTTTACTCTCTCCTCTAATTTTTTTTATATTTACTTACAGTAAGATGTGTGTGACCGACATATGACAGTAAAAGAGCACACACAAACCATATTCTAATATGGAATTCGAATTGTATTGGAATGGTAAAGAGTGTTGGGACGTGACAGGAGGGCCTCCACTCAAGGATACAATATGATGGATACGTCTAAGAATGTTCCACATATGGTTGAAATACCATCATTTGCCTAGAAAGATAACATTCTGGGAGTCAAGACTATAAAGGAGAAAGGATGCCCTCCCTTCACTGTCACACTCTGCAGCCACTCTGTGTGACCGTATGACTACTGGCCTTTTCTTGCAAGAAAATAAACCTCAAAGACTATTGGAAATGTTTGTCTCTTATTCAGTGATAGAATTTTGTTTGCCACCACTCCTCCCTGAAGGTTCTGGAGGCGACGGTAAAGCAACTCAAATTTGGCCTTACTCGTAGCCGAGCCTCCCTCATAGTCATACCATTGATAAAGACATGGGCAACTAGAGTGGCTTGAATTTCATCTGAGACTGCTTGTCTTCTTGCCCTTGCCCTTCCTCCTCCTCATTCTTATCCCTCTTCCTTCATGTCTTTCTGGATCCATTGTTCCAAAACGCAATAAACTGATTTGGGCCCTTTTATATATCTATTGAAGGTTCTGATTGATGTGTGTTAAATTTTGACTTAAGTGTTTCCACCTGGGTAATTGTGTGCTAACTGAGCTGAAGCTGTGCTGACTTGAGTGAACAATATTGAATGCTAGTGCTTTCTAAATGACAACATGGTATAAGCAATGAGAAATGAAGGGATTTGTGTGTAGAGTTTTGCAGTGACAGTTCAACAAATCTGACTTATGTGTCAAAACAGGGAATAGTGTTTATAGTTTAGGGAAATGGGTGTGCTTTTTGATAAATGGCGTTATGGTTTTGAAATTTTAGTTCAAAAGCCTGGTTATAGTGTTTAAGCAATCGAGAAAAACTGTAACAGCACTGACTGCTCAATAGATTTTGACTGGTTGCAGGTTCATATCAGCAAAGAACAAGAATTACAGTATCACAGAGACAAAGGACAAGTTTGTGAGATGCAGGGTACAGTACTGTAAAAATAGGGGTACAAGGAGGAGGAAGAACAAAAAATAAAATTGCAAAGAGCAAAGCAGAGTAGTAATTTTGAGCTACTATGATATAACATGTTTTCGTTCATCAAAAGACAATGACGGAAAAATATGAAATTTGTTTTGAGATTAAAAATTTACTTTGCCCTGAGAATTATGTTTTTTTTTTGTTTTTTTTTACTTTTCTTTTTATTTCCTTTTATCAAGTGCAGTCACAAATGAACTTTTTGATGGTCCAGTAAGGTGTCACGGGTAAGTCTACAAACAGAATAGCAGTCCATAGATATCTTTCGAGAACTATGTTTTGAACCATGTGTTTTCTATTTTTTGGTGTATTGTTTACTGACTGCTTGATAGTGTATATCATTTTGATCACTTTGTTTATGATTTGAGAGCAGTGTTTGATTTTGAACACAGGTAAAACTGTTTTGAGGCGAAAGTTTCATTTCGCAAGAGGAGTCAGAGGTTTTGTAAATAGTGCTTGAAGATGAGGTTTTGTGTTTAATGTTTTCAGAAAATGGAGCAAGGTTTCAGAAATTGTGTTTTAGCAATTGAGAAAAACTGTAAGACAAATTGTAAATTCATAAGTCGACACCATTGCTGAGTATTTTCTCCTTTAAACTGCAGTGAACTGTGATAGAAATATTTTATGTAATGGGTATTTTCAACATTAAATGTACAGAGACATGCAGACTAAGGATGCTCAGGTCAAAGGCCATATATACTTAAAGGGGTGGTATAATGTCTTTTCACAAGATGTAAAATAAGTCTCTGATGTCCCCAGAGTGTGTATGTGAAGTTTTAGCTCAAAATACCCCCCAGATATTTTTATATAGCATGTTAAAATTGTCACTTTTTGAGGGTGAGCAAAAACACACCGTTTTGTGTCTGTTCCTTTAAATGCAAATGAGCTGCTGCTCCCGGCACAGGGGGCGGAGCTTCAACAGCTTGCACTCACACACACATGCACTAAAAAATTTCTAAAACTTTTAGCCTTTTATGTTCAAACCGGAGTCAGACGATGATGGAGAGACTCAAGAAGAAGTGACAACATGTAGAAGCAACAGGACATTTCTGAATGGTTAGTTGATGAATTTATGAAGCTTATGTGTAGTTATCTTCTAGTCATTGATTAGCATATTCTGTCTTGATAATCTATAAATTGTGTTCCCGGGGGCGGGGTTTATGTAAATTTTATGGTTGGTGATGTCACTATAGTCCTTAAAAAGTGAATTCTTTAAAAGCAAATATCTCCCTTTGCTTTGAACTTTGAGCGTTGTAACTTTGCAGATGTTGTTTATGCTCAAACAGCAACATTACACACTAACTAAAGTTAGAAAAGTGAAATCATAATCAACCACCCCTTTAACCAAAAAGTGCTTAACACAGTAGGCTACTGTAGAACTAACAGTCATATGATTAGCTTAGATCATTACAAACCAATCACCAGAACAAATCACAGTGAAGAAGACTTGAATGACACTGATTTTTGCAGACTATAGAGCCGCCCTCGGGGTGAGGCTGTAATACTCTGAGTTAGTATTAATGATCCTTTGTCGGACCAGCGTACACCTGAGAAGGACAGTGAGAGTGTATAGATTCTAAAGACCTGTGTGCTCATGATGTGTGATTGAGGTAACTTAGTGATAGTACCTTCTTGACGGGACGCTGTCACCTTACTTCAGGGAAGTATTGTATTGTATTGTATTGTAAGTATTCAGATACTGTAGTTATTAAATACAATAGGTCTCACCTTCTCAATGTTTGAGAATAAACTTGCCTGTAACAGATTTACTAATTGGATTTTGCTGACATCCGTCGGGTGGACTTTCTCCTCTGATGTGCACAGCATCTCTGCAAACAAACAATTTTTTTTAATAAAAGGTGAATTTGATAAACAGAGTCTTTGAAAGCAAAACATCTTGTTCCACAAACACACACAGGACATGTTCTTACGTTTAAGAACAGTGAAACTGAATGACATCCTTCCAGCAATAAAAAAAGAACAAGCTTAATTTCGAAAAAGTAATAAGTAGCCTAAGGATAAATGTAGAGCGAGGCGGTTGTTATGTGAATACAATCCCGACAGGCTGATCAGCTGACGCGAAGCGGAGGGATCTTGAATCAGCCTGAAGGGGATGTATTCGCTATAATAACCGCCTCGCTCTACATTATCCCGCTTATTACATGGCTACCTACCAAATAAATCAATAATTTGACACAAAATATTGATTTATAAAGGAGTTTATTGATTTAAAAACGATTGTATTGCTCCCGCTAAAGAAAATAGTCCGTTCCGTCTCTACGGTTAGAATCCTGCGTCCATAGCAACGCTCTGTGGCAACAGTCTGTAATTTTATCAAGAAATAACAGACCACAGACCGCATTCTACATTAGAATTCAACCAAGCCATGTAATAAGCTAATTTAACACATACTAAATTAGAAACTCTTTTAAAGATAAACAAAAAACAATATAACAGATTATTAAAAGTGACTTTAGCTGCTTGGATGTTTGAAATATCAGAGTTTTAGATACTTTTACCTCTTAGGACTGTGATTAGTAATGGTCTCTTATATTCACAGCTTCATAATCATCGTTGTATGTTGTGACTTGGTTTCAAACTGAAGAAAAGAGAAGAAAAATAAGAAAAATCCATGCTGAAAGCTTGACATTAAACACTCTGCCGTGCGCTTTTACACATAAGTTTACTAGTCACTAAAACAAGTTGCCACAGCAATAGTCACCAGGTGCAATTCTTTACATGGATGATCAGATTACATTATTATTGAGAAAAGTGACTGCTTTAATGGGCTGACACGCTTTCTGTTGAACTAGACTGCTAATGCTGATTCAGCTTTAAAAGAATAGTACTATTTAGTCTAAGATTCGGTATATTCTGTTCAGTTTAGTTATTCTTTTGAGTTGAATTATAGCCCACAGTTATGGAATATGCTTATGGTACAAAACTTCACTCATGGGGAAAACATCATACTTTCGAAAAATGTTAAAAAGACAATCCATCAACCATTATCTATTCCTCAGCAGTGTTTTGCAGTCTATAACAAAGAACAAACGGTAACAGTGAGTGTCCCCACAGCATTAGATCTAGACATATTAACATTAGGCAGGTTCATACATGTCTCCACTCCAGTTCTCACAAAGTCAAAAACAGGTCAGGGAGCAGAAAATACCTCTTCCACCTGCAAATCCAGTTCCACCAGAAAGACTCGGGAGGCAAAATAACATAACAAGACAACTGGCCGAGTTTCTTACTCTAACTAACTTCCTTCCCTAAACTAAACTTCCTTCATTGCATTGCAATGGGCTTTCCCTTGTTGGCAAAGGAGATACGTTACTAGCACGTCCTTGATCCCCCATTTTATGCTTCGCGTTGGCGTTGGCATTGCTGAGGCTGGTTGGTGTAGTTTAAGGTGAGATGCTTGGACGGAGGTGTCACTCTACAACCTTGCTGATAGTTGCAAGATTTTTTCTCAGATCACAACCGCACTCCACTGGACCTTGTTTGTGGAGTGAACCATTTCCTGGCTGCTTTCACCTGTGAATGGAGACCTTAAGTATTTTTGTTATTGACACATGTATTAACTCATCTCCTTGAGTTGAGGCCGGTTGTCCTTTTTTGATGAGACCTGTAAAATTTCATGTTAAACAGTAGCAAGACAATATTTTATACATTTGGAGCAGAATCAGTCCTGTTCGATGAGATCCATCATGACATCCTGTAAAAGGAAAAAGTTAAATATGGGGTGGACAGGGCAAGCTTGCTTGCTCTCTGCCTTCCCAAAGTTATACGCTGCACAGGTGTGGCACTGTTTCTGTCTGCCACAACAATAACCCAGCTCAGGATAGTTAGCTAAAATCATCCATGGTCGTTATTTTATTGGGCATATTTTATCCTCTGTGGGCCCACTTAATAAATTTAGTTACAGCTGTTTTGATTGACATAATTTATTTGTCTTGGAACACCATATTTCACACACTCACTTTCACACATCCTTCTCTGGCCAGAGATTCATACCTTTTTGTCTGCCATAGCAGTTTATGAACTGAATGGGGAACATTTTATTAGGAGTGGACAGGGGCGTAATTTGTGGGGGGGTTGGGGGGAGATAACCCCCCAATATTTAAATCTTTGCATTACAACCCCCCCAATATTTATACCATGATAATTCAATTTTAGATAGATCAATTTTCAATTGTCCGATGCAGTCACCATGTGTTTGAGTTTACACAGTGAACGTAAACCTAACTTTTCAAAATCAAAAAGATTGAAACACTTTAAAATAATTAATCGTATAGACCTACAATTGAAGTTGAGAGAGTCAGTTCTAATTTCTCAAATGCAACTTGTCATTCATTGCACAATTTAAATTTTTCAACTTTTTGTTGTTGCTCATAAGCTATTTAAAAGAAGATTTAGAAATCTTCACACAATCTTTGATCCATGGACAAAAAAGATCCATGGACAAAAAATAACATTTCCATCTCGTACCCCCGGTGATGACAGCATATGATTTCAAAATGTTTAGAATTAGAAAACATTGTTTCTATTGAATCCAGAAAATTACCTTTAAATGAAATGGAGTGACCAATATTGTTGCTAGTCATAATGTATTTTCTATTCTCAACAAATACATGCTTTTACCACTAGTTGGTTAATGTAATGTCTTTTCTAGAGAATCCAGCCCCAGTTTTAACTGAGTAGGGCTGTTACTGGTGCCTATTGAAAGCAGATTCAAAGTGTTAGTTGAAGAATAATGAAGAATTGCTGAAACCAGTGGATAATCAAAAACAAGTTAAATAATAACTAAATTTGAAACAGTCTCTGTAGTGATCATTGAAAATGCAGCACCTAGCCCACAAGGCTGATTGTCTTTCTGTGTGGATTGTCATTCAGTTGAACTTCAGGC
This sequence comes from Abramis brama, assembly GCF_963993115.1. Classification (NCBI taxonomy): domain Eukaryota; kingdom Metazoa; phylum Chordata; class Actinopteri; order Cypriniformes; family Leuciscidae; genus Abramis; species Abramis brama. The sequence continues at coordinate 42,348,862 of NC_139970.1, forward strand.
TGATACATTGGATCGTCAGGCTGTGATGGCACTCTCCTCGGTCTGGCTTTTGATCCATCCTGCCACAAAATTTCATAATGCATGGCAAAATTGTCTTTAGTAAAAGTCTCAACTGAATTGTCACCTTTGCAGTGTCTCAGACTCCCCATGCTGACCCCTCTCAGAAGTGTCAACTTCCTCTTTCAGGAGAGCGGCTGCAGGCCCCACTTCCTCTTTTGTTTTTCTGCGGTCATTCCACTTTACTGAAATCTTGAAAACATTAAGAGAACCGCAAAAATCAAATTAAACAGCGTAATTTCCAAAAGTCTCTTCCGGTTATCAAACACAGCAATTCTTCAATTTATTAAAAAGCTTAGTACTTCATTGCGGAAAAAAGCAAGCACTTCTTCGTTGCAAAGACGCAGGAAAAAAACAGGAAAACTCCTCTAATTAATACAGTGTACAATGTAAACAAAAATAATTATTTGAAACCAAAATAAAATGGTTGTAATATATCTGTTATATCTGTCTATTTAAAGTTGGTCACCCAATCTCATTCTCATACTATGCACAATGCACAAAAAATTATCTTAGTTAAACATTGACTTTTATAATCTCTGCAATGGATCAGTTTTTCTCACACTGTCTCCCAGGTATAACGGGATGCAAATTCTAGACACCTTCAGATAGAAAGTGTAATATTTAGACACGTGTATTTTTTCATCACTTTAAGAGCACCTATTGCTCGGTTTTATATATCTCATATACATAAATAAATCAAAGTCTAACTCATAAAAGTTTCTTCATGACTCAAAATGTCCTAATTATGACAGAATGCATATTCCTATTATTATGATTTATAATTTCCAACAATTTCTTTATTTTAAATTATCTATTGATCTTGTTTCAACATTTCTCATTTCTCTCTTTATCTTTCTTTATATTCAATCAGAATTAAAGTCTCATTCAAACAAAAACTCCCAAATCTGGTTAGAATGACTAGTTGCTATTTGCAGAACAAAGTTTTATTGACAGGCGCACTCTCAAAAACAACAAATAAAATACTAAACATATACTAATTTGGTTGAATTTAACCATAATCATTGCCCCTATAGCAAAGGTTAAAAAAACAAAAAAAAATTTTTTTTTAAATCCTTAAATCTTTCTTCTTAAAACAGAATAGCCACATTTTAATTAAACCTTTTAATTAATTTAGAAGCATTTTAAAGGAAAAGCGCTGAGGTCAGTCATCCTACCTACCTTAATACTTTAAGTCCTTTTAGCGCGTCTGGAATGGTCCCTCTGTCGAACAGGGTTCTGCAGTCTGGCAGAGTGAAGACAACATGGTTCCTCATTCCCCCTACAGAGGGAGATTCCGAGGACTCCTGGATCTGGCCCACAAAATTGTGGTAGATTTTTCCCTAAACCTAACTATCTGGGGCATCTCCAAATCGACACCCAATTGATCTTATTACCTGAGGCGTCTCCAAATCGACACCAATACCTTTATCTGGGGCGTCTACTAATCGACACCCAATACCTTTATACTCTAGCTCTTGCATCTTCAGTCGACAACTGGCCGAGTTTCTTACTCTAACAAACTTCCTTCCCTAAACTAGCTTCCTTCCTAATAGCTTCCGCAGTTCTCAGGGAATTTCTCCCAAGAAGCAAGGCCAGAGGATCTCAGACAAATTCCATTGAGAATCCCACTGTAAAACACGGATACAGTTTTTAATAGAATCAATAAAACAAATAAGACTAACCTGTCACCTTCAATATGAGTGGTTCAATTGGTTCAAAAGCCCCAACCTTTTCCCTCTGTCACTGGCACAAGCAAACTCTGATTTTGTGATTCTGATTAGGTTTCAGAACTAGTAATCTGTCTAGTTTCACTTCCCCTTTCTGTTAACACACACACACACACACACACAAAGTCACAAGTTTTCCCCAAATAGTTTGGAAACATTTAAAAGCATATGAATGTTGTTCCTGCAAGAAAAACAAATGTTAGCTGATTAATTAAAGTTTATTAATTAAAATCCATCACACAGCCCAGCAAGCAAGTATTATAATACAAAGTTATTTGGCGTAGGCCCCATCCGTAGCTCGGAATCCGAGGGTACGGAATCTGCATTTCCTGCCTGAAGACGAAGGCAGGGGCGCAGCCGACCCCCCGGGAGGCATGGGAAGGGACCATCCTGGTGGTGGTGGGGAGGATGGAGGTGAATGTAGGCGTCAGCACTACTGAACTCAGACATGTGTAAGTACCAATCTTTTATACTACAAGTATTAGAACACGATTGGATTGATGAGAAGGTAATAAGTGACGTAACAATTGAGTCTTCCCAGCAGAACTTGCGCTACAGCTTTCATTTCAGTTGTCCTCTGTTCCACAAGAACATTCCCTCCAGTCACGTCTGCATTATACAATACCATAGACAGCCTTATGTTAGCAGCATTCCATGTCCATAAATATGCAACTCAGCCTACTGAGTTACTAAAACAATCTTTGTCAAATAATACACTTGTTTGTTCACAGTTTGAACGTTCTTGTTTCCATTTGTTTAATTTCAAGATCTGAGGTGAATTATCCCTTGTTGCTTTTACAGCTACAAAGCTGGAGCACTAAATGATATTCAGTCACATTACACGCTTTTAACATTAAATAAAGCACATAAACAGTACCTGAGATTATCATCGCCACACTTTGTGTTTGTTGTTCCAGCGCGACGTCGCAGAAAAATAGAAACCGTTTCTAAAATAGAATCGTCGCGTGTCGCCGTCGCGGCTGGTTAGGACAAACACTCTGATAAACATGGAAAATAACCTTTTATCGCGTGTCTCGGCACGGTGTCATGCTCACTCACGCTCTTCTAATTGGCTGTGATGTTTGATTGACTACATCGTGTCCCATAGTTGCATCGCGTCTGGTGTGGACAGTTGAATTATTTGTCGCTGGAATCTTTTCGAATCGCGTCTGGTTAGGACACGGTGTAAAGCCGAGGAACCTTGCACCCATTGTTACCACTGTGGCAGCAGTGAGCACTTCTTAGCTGGCTGTAGGAGTAAAGGCACCAGGCCTCAGCCAGGAGCTCTGTTAAACCGGAGCGGGTTGCCCCAAAGGCACAGGGTGTGACCCGAGCGGCAGAGAAGTCCCAAAAACATGAAAGACGTAGCATGAGCCATCAGAGACAGCTTGAGTTCCAGTCCCTTGATAGTATACCCTTGTCAAGTTAACCAGCATTCTGCAGTCACGTCTTTAGTGGGCAAACAATGTCTTGTGACCTATTATTTACAGGGGCAAAAGACAGAAGCATTATGGGACACAGGCTCCCAAGTATGCATAATAGATGAGCAGTGGAAAGACAAATATGCACCTTAGGTGACATTGATAAACATTTCAGAGGCAACATATGCACGACAGTCTGCGTCTGGTGGCAGCCAATGGGACAAGCATGCCATACAGGGTGGAGATGACCTTTAAAGGTGCTCTAATGGCGCTTTTCCACTGCATGGTACGGTACGGCTCGCTTTGGCTCTCTTTAAATGGTACCACCTCTTTTGAGGTTCCAAGCGTACCGTACCGATACTAAGGCTGCGTTCCAGTCCACTTTTAGACACGCACTTGCGAACTTCCCTAAGCACTTCCCCTCGGGGGAATCCTTGCCGCCATTTTGAAGTGCGTTCCACTTCGTGAAGTGGACGAGGGAAGTTTATATGGATGGACCCTCGTTCCCTCGATTTTGACCGAGGGAGCGAGTCTACTTCATATGTACACTTCAGGCACCTATATGTCCCACAATGCAGTACGATTGTGACGTCCCCACAGATCTCTTCTAATCACCACCACAACAAACAACTCTATTATATATTAATTCTATTTTTTTATTATTATTTAAAACAACTCAAACACACCTATAAACATCTGGATGCTGCATTAAACAAATTCTTAAAGGGAAAAATAAATAAATAAATAAATCAACTCCATGCTGATTCCAAGTGATCAAGGGCTTAGGATGTTCCAATTCAGCCCATTGCAGTTTCCGCCAGTAGTGGGCACTCGTGCAACGCAAGCAATGACGTACATCCGAGTGAACGAGAAGGGGGGAAGTTAGCGAGTGAAGGGCATGACAATTTTGGACTGGAACGCAGTACAAAATGTGACATGAAAACACTGCAGATCACTGATTGGTCAGACAGAATCGTCACTACCAGCGTCATTGTATTTGCGACATGAGACACTAAACCCGCTAGATTTAAATAGCCAGTAGACAACAGCCAACACTGTAGCACCTGTTTTTAAAGTATTTGCTTGAAAAAAGAAGTAAAAAACTGTGTTGTGTGCACGTTTACGATGATGGCATGGCAGTAGAGGCGGCAACTATAACGATCAGTCCCACCCACTTTGAAGCGGTACTAACTGCAGTGGAAAAGCAACCGAGCAAAAGCGAACCGTTTCTTAGGCCAAAACATTTTTTGTCACATACAGCAAACATCTCCTCCCCATCCGCTAGCTGCCTGTCCCCTGAACACACTGTAAAAAAACGCGGTCTCTGTAGACACCCCAGGCTCCACAAATGGCAAGAAAAACAAACTGGGCTAACCTGCACCATGAAACATAACAAACTGTTCCAGGCCAGCCAATAACAGACAAGAAGGATTTGGGGGTGGGGTTAGTGCACGGATGAGGGAGAGGGAGGGTCTAGCTAGCCTCCGTTTTGTTTGACAATACTTCGAACGTCAACAAGAAGTGACGTCATCCAACATCACTTATGCCTCGTTTCCACTGAGCAGTACGGTACGGTACGGGACAGAACGGTACGGTTCGGGTCTGTTAACCATGATCTGGCTAGCGTTTCCACTGCCAACAGTACCCTTACTTGATAGGCGTGGTGTTTCGATCGACGTCATTTTCGCGCGAAGAAGAACATAGTAAACTACAATGGATGACATACAGCAGATCTTGTTCTTGCTCCTCGACATGTTTGTCACAAGAAGACAAGCGCCGACATTAGGCTTTTCTCAATATCAAGTAGGCTACGCAAAGTTTGTAGGCCTACTTGCCATGCGACTCCTACATGGTACATCGCGTTCTTAAAAGCGTCACTCAGCTCGCTCTGCTACTCCGGTTATCTCTGTTAACTTACTCAGTATGTAACGTTACATTTTAAGCAACAATAAAACGAAATATGTTATAAAACACCACTCTGCCTCTTTTCGTTTTCGTTTAAATAAATTAAACATTATAGGGACACAAATGTGGTTCATGCGCAACGCATATTGATTATTCACTGCACGTTATACGTTATTCTATTTATAACAAAACGAAATTTAAAACACAACCCTAACGTTACCTCTTTTCGTTTAAAAAAATAAATAAAATAAACATATTCCAGGCAATATATGCATTTGTACAAATGTTGCAATAAACATCAGTGATAATCTTGTAATAAAAAATGACAAGAAACCATATTTCTTTTTGTAAAATTTCAGTTTTATCAATAATAGCCTATATAAAAGTTTAAGTAAAGTACAAGAAGCTATACAATAAGAAATAAAGCAAACAATTCAGTCAAATATCCAAATGCAGCGCTCTAGTCTAACATTACAAGTAAAGTAATACAAATAACGTTAATATGAAACTAAACTTAGCCCTCAGCCAAAACGATCGACAGGGAACTCATTATATATTCACGAGACCAAAGATCGCCCGTTAGGTCTACACAAAACGAATTATATCTTATGTTTAACCACTACCGTCGGAGTCAGCGACGAACGCCGAGGACTAGCCGAGGAAAGGCTCATCCAGCCGGGAAACATGAGCGCCGAGCGCCCGCTGAACGCATGGATCTCACAACCGGGGAAAAAAATAATCATCTTTATAAATAAACCACAGATTTGAGCTTTAAACAACTACATTCTCGCCTGAAAAACTCTTAAAATTACATTTAGTGATACAGTACCAGTAGTATTATATTAAACTGTATATTAAAAAATGGCGCTTCTTATGTTGTCATTCCTCTTGTAGCACGCGCAAGTGACGATTCTCTGTCAACCAATCAACGTCCTGCAGTGAGTCTCGCTCCACCTTTTAGTACCGTTCCACTGTGCTATGGCGCTTTTCCACTGCATGGTACGGCTCGGTACGGTTCGACTCGCTTCGCTTTTCCACTGCGTGGTACGACTCGACTCGGTACGGCACGGTTCGGTTCGGTTCGCTTTAGCTCGGTTGCTTTTCCACTGCAGTTAGTACCGCTTCAAAGTGGGTGGGACTGATCGTTATAGTTGCCGTCTCTACTGCCATGATATCATCATATTAAATGCGAATTTTTCATTCCGTGTTTCCCTATCCACTCCTCGGCAACCAACGAGAGGAACGTCTGCACCTCGTCCACTGACCACGATTCAGCCATTTCTTTTTTTGAAGTTTATACTTTTTTTTTTTTTTTTTTTTTTTTTTTAAGCAAATACTTTTAAAACAGGCGCTACAGCGCTGGCTGTTGTCTACTGGCTATTTAAATCTAGCGGGTTTAGTGTCTCGTGTCATAAATACAATGACGCTGGTAGTGATGATTCTGTCTGACCAATCAGTGATCTGCAGTGTTTTCACGTCACATTTTAGTATCGGTACGGTACGCTTGGAACCTCAACAGAGGTGGTACCATTTAAAGCGAGCCGAAGCGAGCCGTACCGTACCGTACCATGCAGTGGAAATGCGCCAAAAGTGAGCCGTACTGAACCAAGCCGTACCGTACCATGCAGTGGAAAAGCGCCAAAGCGTGCCGTACCGAACCGAGCCGTACCGTACCATGCAGTGGAAAAGCGCCAATAGGTACCCTTCCATTGGGGTACCTAGTGGCGCTTTTCCACTGCATGGTACGGTACGGTACGGCTCGCTTCGGCTCGCTTTAAATGGTACCACCTCTGTTGAGGTTCCAAAGCGTACCGTACCGATACTAAAATGTGACGTAAAAACACTGCAGATCACTGATTGGTCAAACAGAATCATCATCACTACCAGCGTCATTATATTTACGACACGAGACACTAAACCCGCTAGATTTAAATAGCCAGTAGACAACAGCCAACACTGTAGCGCCTGTTTTAAAAGTATTTGCTTTAAAAAAAAAAGAGAGAGAGTATAAACTTCAAAAAAAGAAATGGCTGAATCGTGGTCAGTGGACGAGGTGCAGACGTTCCTCTCGTTGGTTGCCGAGGAGTGGATGGGGAAACACGGAATTAAAAATTTGCATTTAATATGATGATGTCATGGCAGTAGAGACGGCAACTATAACGATCAGTCCCACCCACTTTGAAGCGGTACTAACTGCAGTGGAAAAGCAACCGAGCTAAAGCGAACCGAATCGTGAGAATAGGGACGACCCTTTTAGACCATGCGCCGGGTGCGCCAACCCTTTTTCCCGTCGTTAAACTAGCAAAAGTGGATTCGGACACACCCTGTGCACTTGCACCCTGCGCTTAAATCGTTAAAATAGGGCCCTTAAACTAAAGTTAACAAAACTTCAGAAGATTTAAAATTCTTGAAAATAATCTTCTTAAAGTTAAGAAAACCTCCAAATTGTCTTAAATCCCCAAAGGTAAGATGTTTTATGAATTTATTGGGTTGTTTCAAATTAATTGTTTAATTAAGCATTACAACACACAATTTTTTTTAATACTTTTATTCAGCAAGGAAGCATTAAATGGATCAAAAGTGGCAGCAAAGACATTTATAATGTTACAAAAGAGTCTATTTCAAGTAAATGCTGTTTTTTTAAACTTTCTATTCATCAAAGAATCCAGAAAAATAAAATGCATTACAGTTACAGAAATATGAAGCCGCGCAACAGTTTTCAACACTGATAATAATCAGAAATGTTTCTTGAGCATCAAATCATCATATCAGAATGATTTCTGAAGGATCATGTGACACTGAAGACTGGAGTAATGATGCTGAAAATTCAGCTTTGATCACAGGAATAAATTACACTTTATTACATATTCACATAGAAACCAGCTATTTTAATCTGTAATAATTTTACAGATTTTTACAGTATTTTAGATCAAATAAATGCAGTCTTTGTTGAGAGACTCTTTAAAAATAATTTTTAAAAATTCTACCGGCACCAAACTTTAAATATTACTAGGGATGTGCACGAATGCTCCAATGATCAATGATGCAAACAATGATTGGTCATGATTATGTCTGACATGATTTTTTGTTGAATTTGAAAATTCAGTAATAAGTCTACAAAAATTTGTCAAATATTCTTCTTTAAAAACAAAAACAAAACAAAAATGATATTACTAAGAAAATATATTTCAAGAATCGCACACTTGCGAATTTATCTCAAGACTTTTTTTTTACTTCTTAAGAAAATTTCACTTTTCATTTTTTCACTGTTCACTTTCACTTCATTTTCACTTTAAAATGCTTGTGAATCCTGAACCTGAAAAGCATGTCTTGATTTAAACTGGTAAACGCTGACATTCTTGTGGTCTTTTTTTCGAACTCCTCCTCTGATGGGATGAGGCAACAGGCATCCTATATCGCACTCTCTTCCAGAACCTGGAGTTTGGTGAGGATTGGCCGTCTCTCCACAGCAAAGGATTATTCTTGCAGAGGAGATGTTGCAGTCCGAGAGGCAGATGTGTGTAGTCTTGCATCTGTCCCAGCTGGATGAGAATCACTCTGGTTTCTCCTTGTACCAGAGCCTGATGGAGCCCCACTTGCAGATCATAAGCTGTAGGAGATATGCTACTTGCTCCTGGTGTTAAAATGATGATAAGCCTCCGACTAAGCTGTATCTTAGTTTCAATCAGGTTCATGCAATCTGGTAAGACACAGGAAGAAACATGAAACGTTTGAGAAACATGCATCAAAAAGCACCAGTATATCTATTGCACACAGCAGAAAATATTATGTTGTTCCTTAGTATTTATCAAATATCTAAACATTCTTCTATCAAGATATATTTACTTGAGAAGCAAAAGTCCCCCTGTGTTAAAAATCCAGTTTTTAATGTTGTTTATATGTCTGTGTGGTGTTTTTAATCTGCTTTAAGACAAACCATGTGTAAATTCATAAGTCGACAGCATTGCTGAGTATTTTGTCCTTAAAACTGCAGTGAACCAAAGACAGTCTCAAAAACACGCTTTGAAATCGCTGGTGTTTCTGACGTCACAAACTACCTTGTAACCAATCAGATCAACGTGTGATCGTCAATGAGTGGATCTCTGAGCTGAGTGAGTGAGTGAGTGGAGGCGGGGCTCATTTGCATATTCATAGAACCACGCATACTAAATGAGGCAAGGGTGTCGAGTTACATTCAAGATATGTAAGGCATGAAGAATTTTTATTCAAGGAAATTTTTTTTAAATACATAATTTGGGGATCAAAGATGATTTTTAAGAGATACATTTATTGGACTTTATGATATTAAGTCTTGTTTTATGTAAAGGGGGGAATTATGAAATTAAGTTAATGCCTAAAACAATATCAAATAGCTGGCAATGGGGTAAAAAAAAAACAACGTAATTTAAAGGAAAAACGTTTTTTACGCTAATGGCAGACATTTTTTCTTGTTTTAAGCATGAAGTCACTTAATTTTGATGCATTTTTCAGAAAAAAAGACTTAATATCTTCAGTCATTTTGCTTCTCCATGTATCTTGATTTGCATGTTTAAATATTTGTACAGGAAATACTGAGGAACAACATAATGTTTTTTGCAATGTTCATCACACAACGTATCAAAAAATATATCACTGATAGATGTTTAAATGAAAAAGTTCAACAAGCGTACCTTCCCCAGGTAGGTCGTCTCTGCCGTGAATAAAAAGTTTAAAGCCATAGTAGCTCTCCAGCACAGTTAGAAGAGATCCATTGACAAATTCACTCACAGTTTTGCTTGTTGTTTTATCCGAGTTGTAAATCACATAAGCATCATACATCTTCCCATCTGTCAAAACGAGCATTTGTATTTTTGCATTGCATTGTAGTCATATGTGTTAATGACAGTATTTACACACACACACACAAATGATACATATAAACATTTACATATATTTACATTTACTTGAAAAGCAAAATATATGATAAATTATATTTAAAACTTGTTTTCCAAAGAATTCATCAAAATAAAGTGTTTATTCTTAAAACAAACAAATATCTGTCAAAGGGGTCAGAAAAAGAAACTTAATTCAAAGGGAAAAAAAGATTATTTTTCTGACCAGCAGATATTTTTTCTTATATGAAAACCGGATTAAACCAGACTTATATGTATGTTGATTTAAGAATGTTTCGATTTTTGTAATGGAAAAGAAGACAGAAATACTGAGTAATAAATCAAATTCTTTTTGTATTTATCCCCATATAAACTGTAAAAATGAATACGCTATATCTAATCAATAAAATTGTGGCAACAGCTTACAAGCAATATTATTAATTAAATTTAACAAATTAGAATTGAGTTTTTTTACAAAAAAAATTTGTAAACAATTTTTTTTTATTGCCAACATTGAAGACACCTGAAGTTGTAAGCAGAATCAATAAAGGAGCTAATATATCTTGATGTTCCAATTATGCCGTAAGTCACCATTATGGTGATCTGTGTTTGTTTTAGTTGGGCTCTTGACCCTTAAATCATTGACTTTAGATTTTGTTTGGCTGCTGTACCTGAGTTATAACAGCCAGATGAACAACGAGAAAAGGTGATCTGATGGTGTTGGTTGTGTTTTAACATAATCATTATTTCACAGTCATTTAACCTGAATCATTGAACCCACAATTTTATTGATTAGATATAGCGTATTCATTTTTACAGTGTACGTATATCTAGCTAGCACAGTCCCACTCTTACTAGTGACAAACTGTAAAGGACTTTATAAACATTATAATACATTTGAATAAATAATATTGTATTATGCATATAACTTTTAATAAAATGATATTCAAAATGTATTAAAATGTTGAACAAATTTTATTCTTTACCCTCTTTCCTGTTGAACTTGATGAAAATTTCCCTTAAAAACAGCACCAGATCCAATGAAAACCACTTCACTATTCCGCTGAGCACCAGGACGAGAAGAAATGTGCAAACGCATGCCAGAATCACAGGGAGCATTGATGCTGAAATACAACATGAAAACATGCAAACTTGAGTAAAACAGCACAACAAAACAAGACTTGTGCTGAATAAATGTTTATAAACACTTTTAGCAAATATTTTAATATTAACATTCATGCATTCAAAATATTAGGATAAAATGTAATAAACATAAATATAAAATGTATGCAAATAAAAATATTAATACTAAACTGGAGATATTTTATTCAAGTATTAACTTTGCTCTATATTGTAAGTCAAGACGAGGCATTGCAATGTAGAGCATAAAAATATACAGCACCCAAATATTTGGTAAAATAATGCATTTTTAATTCAGTTATATTCATCATAGATCGGATCAGAGGATCTCACCTCGACTTTTCAAAGTGACTGATACAAAAATAATTTCATAGTCGTCTTGAGATATGCAGCGAAACTCAGAACGGAGGTCCAACTCAGAAACTTTACTAATATTCAAAAATGACTGAATGTTGTCATCTTTAGTTCTGGGGGAAAAAAGCAACAATTACAAATTTTTTATCAGAAAATTTGCTGTTCATATCAGAGATCTATTAACAAGAACTAGAGTAGAGCAGTTTATGGTGAATGTGTCTTAATTATTTTAAGCAAAAGCTTTTCTGATAATGTGGCTCAATTATACTTTTAAAGGGGTCATGACATGAGAAATCAAATTTGCCTTGATCCATGTAAGAGGTCTTTGTACCATTAAAACATTAATCATCGTTTCATAGTTTAAAACGTCCTCCTCATTATAAACAAAGCATTTATTTAATCAAGCTCCAAAAACAGCTGGTTTTGATATTGCCGGATCTGTGATGAATTAAATGCATTTGCATATGCCCGCCTCCAGAGCAAGACACCATCACTGTTTTACATGATCGCAGCATAGGCTCCACCCACTAGTACTACAGGCCCCGCCCACTGGCATTCAGTCGCTAAATGGCCGACATTTGACTACACTTGACTATTGGAAGTGAGCGTCGTGTCAAAAGCAAACAGAAGACATTATAATCACCGATGCTGTCTACACTGATACAGAATACAGATGTGTGTTCAGTTTCTGACACGTCACACACTTGAGTCTGTCGACAACAGGACAAATGGAGGAGTGTAAGAAAGTTAACCTTGATGCGTCCAGTTTAAAACAGCTGGATTGCACCTTTGTACAGACTTCAGAAGGATCCCAGCGTTAGAAACAAGTGGATGGTTTATTTTAATGGCGTCCGGGGTTACATCGTAGGGATTATATGTTTGTTCGGAGCATTTGACTGTGGATTGTTTTGTAAACGAGGTTTAATGGAGAGTTCAGAAAGAAACTTTTGTTGACAAATGAAGCAGTGACTCTATTGATCTGACAGAAGCTGCATCATAAACCCTAAGTAAATGATTTCATAATAATGTTTTGTCTGTAAATGATGGTTTTATATGGAGAATGTTTTCAAAATACTTACTTATGCAATAGTGAGTGTTAATTGATACTGTTTTCAATGCAATGATGTTGGCCAATCCTAACAGTGGGCATTTACTGACACCCTTAAAGGAGCAGCGCCTTAAAAACTGATAATTTCAGACAGGCTCAGAATGAAGGTAGAAAATAATTGTTTTCCCACACACATATATATATATATATATATATATATATATATATATATATATGCACAAATCTTTATTAACATTATAAGTGAACCTCAAGCAACATATTAAAATCAATGTCATGACCCCTTTAATTATAAGTAGTTTGTAGCGAGGTTGTAGGAGGAGATATCAACCTTTCTTCCTGCTTATATCCATCCTCCTCATCCAGTGTGGTTTCATTCCTTTCCCAGTAAACAAAACAGTCACCACACACACAGACGACAGAACATACGAGGATCAGTTCTGTGCCTGAGAAACAAGAGCAATCAGGGCTTTCAGATTTGACACTGACATAAAATCTTTCCAGAGTTCATTAATATGAAAACTTGCTGTAACTTTTGGGTGCATAAAAACACACCAAAATTATAAAGGACCTCAAGGTGCGAAATTAAATAATTATGAATTATTTGACTCCTTAACACGCAAAACATATTTGAGTTGTCGAGAAAACTGTATTTTTTTATGAAATACACAATTAGGGTCGTGAACATAATATATAATAAAATAATGAATAATAAAAAATATATATTTTATGTCATCAGATTCTCAACTACCCTCCAGGATTATTATCGCAAACTAAAAATATTAAAGAACATTTGTGTTAATTGAAATAAAGCTGAAATTAAATAAAATATAAATATTAGTTGGAAAATCTTTAACTAAATGAAATTTAGAAATGTTGCCTTGGAACTAAACTGAAATAAGTTGAAGTTGAAGCACTAAAATTATTAACTGGAAATCAATAAAAACTAAATTGAAATAAAAATGTATTAAACCTAAATAGCAATATTTAAAAAAAAAAAAAATGTTTTTTGTCATTTCCTTATTAGTCCAGTCATTTTAAGCCAAAATTGGGGTCAACCTTGAACAAATTGCAACAGAAGCAAACTCAACTGATTTTGTATCCTCAATATGTCCTGAGTTTGGGGAAAAAAAAGTCCTGAAGAATCCCATTAGGGGAAAGTTTCGAAAAAGACCCAAATATAGCCTATTCATACGCCTATTCATTCTTTTTCTTACGTGAATAGGGTAAAAATTTTAACCTTTAGATATCACCATGAAAATTACTGAGTTAATTACTTACATTAAGACAAACAAAAAAATGTATTACGAGTTTTTTGGAACCCATTTAGGCTACCCATGAGCATTAATACATAGAGGCAGGTAAAGGCTTTAAAGGCTGGTTTCTAAAGTACTTCTTCCTGCCTCTATGTATTAATGCTCATGGGTAGCCTAAATGGGTCCCATTCAGACCTTAACATTAAGTATTTTACTGTTATGTGTCAACAAGATTCAACAAGACATTTTCACCTGGCTAGACCCCATGTTTGGACCTGTTGTGGTATTTATGCAAATTAGCACATACACAGCAAAAACTCCAGTGTTAAATGAACTCTCCTGGGAGTTTATATGGACTCAAGACTGTAAAAATGTTCAAACATGAGTGTTAAATTAACACTCAAGAGTGTTAAAGTTAATGGAGTTTTTGCTGTGTACGTAATTAGAGTATGCACTGTTTGTCCATGTTAACAAACAATTTTAAAAAACTCGTAATACATTTTTTTGTTTGTCTTGATGTAAGTAATCAACTCAGTAATTTTCATGGTGATATCTAAAGGTTAAAATTTTTACCCTATTCACATAAGAAAAAGAATGAATAGGCGTATGAATAGGCTATATTTGGGTCTTTTTCGAAACTTTCCCCTAATGGGATTCTTCAGGGCTTTTTTTTTTTCCAAACTCAGGACATATTGAGGATACAAAATCAGTTGAGTTTGCTTCTGTTGCAATTTGTTCAACCTTTTTTCATAAAATGACTGGACTATATGTGCTTTTGTCATTTTATTAAAGTAAAATTAACATGAAAACTAAAAATATAAAAATAAAAGGAAATTAAAATAAATAAGAAACAAGCTAGAATTAAAACCTTTGAGGGTTATATATTTAAATATTTAAAATACTGTTTATAATATTCACATTTTGAAAAAAAAAAACAATGTTTAATAAAATAGTTTAAAAAAATCATAGCCATGTTTACCTTTTTGGTAACACTTTGCAATAAGGTCTCATTAGTTAATTTATTAACTAACAGAAACTAACAGTGTGCAATATATTGTTTACAACATTTAATAAATTTGTCAATGTTGTTTAATAAAAATACACGTTAATTGTTTGTTCGTGTTAATGCATTAGTGCATTAGTAAATGTTGAAATGAACATCAACCAAGATTAATAAATGCTATAGAAGTATTGTTCATTGTTAGTTCATCTTAACTAATTAATGAAATCTTATTGTAAAGTGTCATCCTTTTTTAATATGTAAGAAGTATTAATGTTAAAGGATGTTTTAATAGTGTGATTTATGATGGTAAGAGATTTGAACCCATTCCTCACCAACATCAGTGATCACGATGGAGTTATTGATGGGAAGTTGAAACTGTGGAGGATTGCAGGGGGACGGATCTATGAACAAGAGTTAGTGTGTTAGAAACGAACTTATAGCTCAGAGGACAGGACCAAATGAGGAATATATACCTATGATGGTCAGTCTGCGAGATCCAGAGGTGTTGTGTTTTAACCCATTGTGCTCCCAGGTGCAAACACAGGTGTAAATACCCTCGTTTTCTTTCGAAGAGTTATGGATACGTAATTCTTTTTTAAACTCTTGGTTTGGAATAAGAGAGAAATTCTGCCAAAGAGAAAAGATTATTGCTTACAAAGAAAAGATTATGAATACAAAGGCTATTGCATTCATGAACACACTGTTAAAAAGAAACTTTGATGGAGTAGAATAGATGTAAACAAGTGTAATCCACTTTCCACGGTTAAATTGCAGCAACTGTAATTATAATTTCAAAAGTTGCACATGTGTAATTCTCATTTCATATGCAAAGATGTCACCCAATCAGAACAGTGGGTGTTTATGATGACGTCTTAAAGGAGACACGCCCCTTTAAACTGAGCTTTCAAAAACAGCAGTTCCCTTTCGAGAACGTTCACTTCGTATTGCGTAGCTGTACGCAGTGGGGGGAAACTCCTTTTCCTCGATTTACTGAAGCCTAAAATGTAAAACGCATTTTGCAGCTGTACAGCTAGCACAGTGAGTGTCTGGCTCACTCATTGGCTGTGCTGCGGCAACTGCACATCCAATGGCGCGGGCGCCTCTGACATGTGCACCAATGAGCTAGCATCACGCCATTACACGTCAGAGCCTGCCAAGGGGGCGTGGCCTTAGCCTATATTAGTCCCCGAAAAACGCCATTTTAGCAGATTTCATTCAATGACAACATCACGTCTCTGAAACCTTGAAAGCCTTTGCCGTTGAACAAGCCCTATCAGCCTGAGCGAGCAGCATTCAGCATACTACGCCTTCACATCAGAAGTCGTTTTCTTCTGCCGCCGTTCACCTGTGGTTATCCGGCTTCAACGCATATCCTTTCTATTATTCTATTGTGATTTATAAGAGTGCAAAGTGTTGTTACAAATGCCTCGCTCCTCTTGTGCCACATGCGGATGCAATCTGCACGAGGCCGACGGAGGAAGAATCCGATCCGAGGCCGATCTGAGGAAGAATGGTCGGGCTCTATCGACCCCACCATCGCTTCTCAGTCTGCCGCCAGCATCTCAGCCACTAGGACTAACTCGGACGCGGAGATGCTTCGAATCCTCACCAAGGCCGTCTCGGACCTCGAGCTCGAGTGGGCCTCGCCCGAGGAGCCTCCTTGAAGTCGGCTGGACGGCTGGATCTTGACGGGTCGCCAGCAAGCCCCTCGTCACAGACCTGCACCGTTTTTTCCGGATGTACATGAAGAACTGACTAAAGCGTGGCAAGCTCCTTACTCTGCACGTGTGGGTTCTTTGGTTTCCGCAACGCTCTCCTCCGTGGACAGCGCGGCGAAAAAGGGCTATGAGTCGTTGTCGCCCCTCGAAGAGGCCGTGGCCATTCATCTCTGCTCGAACACCGCTGCTAGCTGGCGAACTAGAGCGGTTCATCCAACAAAACCATGCCGAAAGTCCGGGCAAGCTGCTTCGGCCCTGCACACGATGGCCGTGCTGTAGGTTTACCAGGCCAAACTCCTCCAATCGATGGACGAGGCTGGCCCGGACCCTGAGGCCTTCCGAGACCTCCAAAGCGCCACGGACCTAGCTTTGCGTGCTACCAAGGCTACATCGCAGGCTATCGAGAGGAATATGGCTAGTTTGGTTGTGCTCACCGAAATTAAGGATGCGGACAGAACGATGTTCCTCGACGCCCCCGTCTCCAGCTCCGGCCTCTTCGACCCGGCGGTGAAGGTTTTTTCAGAGAGGTACACCAAAGCGCAGAAGTCGTCCCAAGCTATGTGACACTTCCTGCCGAAACGCTCCAGCTCCACTTCAAGCAGGCCAAATGTCCGCCCCGCTTTCGCCTCGTCCAGCCAAGCCGGCGAAGCAGGTCTCTCAGCCCCACCCTGCGGCTTGCCGCCAGTCGCGACCAGCGAAGCGCTACCCATTGCCCCAGCGCCAGGGCCCACGACCCAGTGTCGTGCTAGATGCTAGGCTACCTACAAACAAACGCCGTTTTCACGGCGACCCACATAAAGCACAAAAAGAGTATGTTTCACAAACACAACACACAGGTTCATGGTCCCCCTTCACAAGGCGGCCCCCTCCCATTTGTTACACTGACTTTCCCCCACGCAAAAGCCTGTACAGTCAGTCCAACACTCAGTATATGCACAAATCACAATGTAAGGGTATCAGGTCCCCCTGTGTTAGGTGGCACATCCCAAACTGTGTGGCAAACCCTAGCCACACGGGCGTTGGCCTGGCAAGCCATCCCGATGTTTAAGAGTTGGGTCATAAACACAATAAAGCGAGGCTACTCGCTCCAATTCGCTCGCAGACCCCCAAAGTTTCAGTCGGTTGTCGAGATTTCGGGTGAGAAGCAACGTGGGTCACGTGCTTCGCGTCGAAATACAGAATCTGTTAGCAAAAGGGGCGATAGAGGTAGTCCCCCCCGCGCTAAAACACTCGGGTTTCTACAGCTGCTATTTTCTAGTGCCGAAAAAAGATGGCGGTCTCAGACCAATACTAGATTTGATACATTTGAACAAGGCTCTCATGAGACGGTCTTTCAAAATGTTAACTACCAAACATATCCTCGCGCAAGTTCACCCGGGGATTGTTTTTTTACGGTGGATCTGAAAGATGCATTCTTTCACATTCAGATAAACCCTCATCACAGGCCATTCTTGAGATTCACCTTCGAGAGTCAGGCTTATCAATACACCGTTCTGCCATTCGGTCTATCCCTAACACCCCGTACATTCACGAAGTGCATGGATGCAGCGCTCTCTCCTCTGAGGCATCAGGGAGTGCGCGTGCTGAATTACCTCGACGACTGGCTGGTGCTGGCACAGTCGAGAACCGAGCTACTGTCACACAGGGATTTGATTCTCGGCCATTTGAAATGTCTGGGTCTCAAAATCAATGTAACCAAGAGCAAACTGAACCCCAGCCACGAGAGCGCGCGCTCTCTGTACGAACGCTAGCAGCCTCATTCAAGGCGGGCGAGCGCGCACCTCTAAAGAAATTTTAGAAACTTCTCGGTCTCATGGCAGCAGCATTGGGTATGGGATTACTGCGCATGCACCCGCTGCAGCACTGGCTTAAACGCCGCGTGCCAACCCATGCATGGCAGTCAGGCAGCCTGCGCATGATGGTGAATCACGGTTGTTTACGGAACCTGATTCCCTGGCGGGCTCAGGACTGGTACCACGAGGGTGTGACCATAGGAATAGTTTCCAGGAGGAAAGTAGTTTTTACAGACGCATACAACCTAGGTTGGGGAGCGCTGCACGAGGGCAAGTCTGCCTCCGGCCTCGTGGTCGAGCACGGAGCAGAGCTTACATATCAACTCTCTGGAAATGAAAGCAGTTTGTTTGGCCCTCAAAGCATTTCTGTCAAACCTCAAAGGTCACCACGTCATAGTCCGCACGGACAACACGTCAGTGGTGGCCTACATAAATCGCCAGGGCGGCATCAGGTCGGGCAACCTGTACGCCATAGCGAGAGACCTCCTCTTGTGGGCACAGACCAATCTGAGCTCTCTGAGGGCAGCGCATATCCCTGGCATTCAGAATCTGGGTGCGGATATGCTCTCACGGGGCAACACTCCCCTAAGCGAGTGGTCCCTGAACTCACAGACGGTCAGTCTGATATGGAGTGTGTTCGGCGAGGTCGAAGTCGACCTTTTCGCCTCGAGAACCAACACCCACTGCGCAGTGTTCTTCTCGAAGAACAGGGATGCGCTGACCCATCTCTGGCACAGCCGCCCCCTTTATGCGTTTCCCCCCGTTTCGATGATCCCCCAGGTCATCAAACGGGTCAGGGAGAGCGGATGCCCAGTCCTCCTAGTGGCCCCCCTCTGGGGATCCAGGCCGTGGTTTCCAGAGCTGGTTCAGTTATCGGACAGAGTCCCCTGGCCTGTTCCGCTGAGGAAAGACCTCCTCACACAGGCCAACGGGATAATATGGCATCCGCGACCCAACTTATGGGCCCTCCATGTCTGGCCCCTCAACGGGTACTCAGGGACCTTCATGAGAAGATCTTAAACACTATCACTGAGGCTAGGGCCCTGTCTACCAGGCGCCTTTATGCTCTGAAGTGGTCAGTGTTTTCCAGCTGGTGCTCGGAAAAACTCTTTGATCCAGGGTCATGTGAGGTATCTGTGATACTCTCCTTCCTACAGGAGCTGGTGGACGCGGGCCGTTCCCCGTCCACTCTCAAAGTGTATGTGGCAGCCATTGCAAAAGGATTTCCCCCCTGCGTATAGCTACGCAATACTCGTTCCCTACTCTCAGGGAACCGAGGTTACGATAGTAACCGAGTAGATTTGTTTCTAAATTATTACTGTTTTTCATGTACAAATCTTACCAATATTATAAGTGGACATCGGGGAACAAGTATGTGAAGTATATGAACAGATGAAAAACAGCCTATAGTAAAAAAATATATTTTTGTAGTATTTTTTTTTTCTTCTATTATCGTCTAATTTCATTCAGTGTTATCATTTAGTAAATTATTAGCAATACGAGTGAACAGCTGAATTCACCGTTTGGTTATATGTCCAAATAAATTTGAAACATTTTTAAGTGAAAAACAGGACATTCGTCACATGTGTAAACCCTGATCAGATTAAATGAGATCAGCTTCACCTCCTCACTTTAGCTCACTCGTACATTGCAATCATGCTGTCAAATTTCCCACAAACATCAAACTCAACACACCTTATACCAGATGAACGTGGCCTGCTGATTTTCACACACTAGACATGTGATTGTTGTCGGCTTTACTTCTGGCACAGATAAGTACAAGAGATCCATGTGGAACTCCTCATAAACCACAATGTTAGTTTCTTTTTCAACACATTTGTCCTTTTCATACCACCTAAAGGACAAAACAAATAATACTACAGAAAATTAATTCTTCTCTTCATGCTCAGTGTTCTAAGGTTTAAATGCAGAAACTTGAAGCTTGAAGATTTTACTGAAAGCACTTGTTTGTTTTTTTCAAAAAGAAAAATATGATATGCTACTTTTATTCAGCAAGGACAAATTAAATTGATCAAAAGTGACAGTAAAGACATTTATAATGTTACAAAAGGTTTATATTTAAAATAAATGCTGTTCTTTTGAACTTTCAATGCATCAAAGAATCCCGGAATACAGAATGATTTCAACACTGATAATAATCATAAATGTTTCTTGAGCATCAAATCATCATATTAGAATGATTTCTGAAGGATCATGTGACACTGAAGACTGGAGTAATGATGGTGAAAATTCAGCTTTGATCACAGGAATAAATTACATTTTACTATATATTCACATAGAAAACCGATGTTTTAAATTCTAATAACATTTCACAATTTTTACTGTATTTGTGCCAAAATAAATGAAGCCTTGGTGAGCAGAAGAGACTCCTTCAAAAACATTTATAAAAAAATTCTGACTGACCCCAAACGTTTGAACAGTAGTGTATATTAAATGATAATAGAGCAACAGAACAAGGTTAATTCTTCTTCTGCCAAACACAAAATAATAAGTCTTGGTATATTTTGGCTGTCATATATCTTGGTATGTAGTGCTTGAGTCATATGCACTATATTACTGTTATGATACTGTATGATATATTTTCACAGTATGGAAAACTATATTTGCAACATTTAACAATATCATACAGGTTTGGAACAACATGCATGTGAATCAAGTTTCAATATTGCTTTAGAGCAGGTGTATTGACAGGCGAGTGAAGTGAGTGTGTGTGTGTGTGTGTGTGTGTGTGTGTGTGCGTGTGTGTGATCACCAGCGTATGAAGTAGCGTCCCGTGTCTTCCAGGGTCAACCAAAGTATGTATAACCCAGAATGGTGGTAATGCACACGCTCACTCTCCTCCATCCTGATCTGCTCAACCTGCTTCGTTCTGCTGAGGTTTTTCCACCAATCATACGAGCTGTTATAGCAGTCTTTTTTCAAGCAGGGTAAATACAGGGATTCTCCAGCTCTCACTTTCATTGTTCTCTTCTTAATGGTTTTACACTCAACTAATACAAAAAGAAAAAGTTAATACAAAAAAAGAAAAAGTTTAAAGAGTTTAAAGCATCTCCTTTTAACCCAGTTAGGAGAAAGATTGTCTGAATGCATATTTTCAGTCAGATATCCCCTTCAAACAAACAAATAGATCAATCAGTTTATTTTGGACAAGATCTTTTTTCTTTGCCAATTAACCAAAAAGCATCTCAGCTTCTCCATTCATTCCAAAATCTGTCCACTCGTCAACGACCCCATAACAAATGTGCAAATAAATACATTAAAAAAAAATAAACAACTTAAAAATATGTCCATTTGTCAACAACCCAAATATCTCTTTTTAAAGAAATGTGCAAATAAATAAATGAATGAATAAATAACTTAAATGAATAAATAACTTAAATCAACCCAAATCAAATCTATTTTTAATCATATCTATTTTTAAAGAAATGTGCAAATAAATAAATAAATAAATAAATTGAAATCTAGCCATTTGTCAACAACCCCAATTTGTTTTTAAAGTGCAAATAAATAAATAAATGCACACATTAATGAATGTCAACCAGTTTTTTTCCACAAAATCAAAAGCATCTCAGGCATTTCTATTTAACCTAAAAAAAAATAAACAACCAAAAATCTATTATTTTCAAAGAAATGTGCGAATAAATAAATTAATAAAAATAAATAACTTAAAATCTGTCCATTTTACAACAACCCAAATATCTATT
Source organism: Abramis brama (assembly GCF_963993115.1). Classification (NCBI taxonomy): domain Eukaryota; kingdom Metazoa; phylum Chordata; class Actinopteri; order Cypriniformes; family Leuciscidae; genus Abramis; species Abramis brama. The sequence goes on from NC_139970.1 coordinate 42,370,901, forward strand.
TTTAAAAGAAATGTGCAAATTCATAAATAAATAAAAACCAATCAATCAATCTTAAATCTGCATGTCCAATTGAGAAAAATAAATATTTGTAAAGATAAGTGCAAATAAATAAATAACTTAAAATCTGTCCATTTGTCAACAACCCAAATATACGGTGACCGGGAGGGGACATGTTCGGTTCACTTATTTTTGTCGTGGCCATAACATATAAACTCGTGGGAACGTGATATTAAGTCGTGGGAACGTCATAATATATCCTGGGAAAGTCATATTAAGTCGTGGCCACGAGATCATTTTGTTGAGGTAACGACATCATTATGTCGTGGCCTCGAGATCATATGTTGAGGGAACGATATCTTTTTCTCGTGGCGATATCTTTTTCTCGAGTTGAGGGAGCCACAGCGGCCAATACTGTAACCGTACCATAGCATAGACTGGGCTACAGCAGAGATGGAGATGACAGAAGAAATAACATTTTACTTTAAATTAGGAATGTCATATAAATATATAGTGCGGTCTTTGGCATTAAGACATGGGTACGTTATAAGTGAAAGACACATTAAGCGCATTCTTAGACTTTTTTGTCGCACGCATATTTAGGGACCGTCTCAAAATTACATGCGACATTGACATAAACGTTTCTAACTTCAATAGCATTTGAAGACAATGACTTACAGTCATAAAACCAACTGTACATTGTTCACCCAGGTCTCATGTATGATGCACACCTTTTAGATTTTTGATATTTATGACAATAAACTGCTAAATCATATGCAAATATGGCTATGTAGGCCTATTTCACTACTGTATGGGATCATACACAAAATATGACAATATTTAAAGCTCAATATAATTTGAAGACAATGACTTACAGTCATAAAACCAACTGTATATTGTTCATATAGGTCTCATGTATGATGCACACCTTTAATATTTTTGATATTTATGACAATAAACTGCTAAATCATATGCAAACATTGCTATGTATTTCACTACTGTATGGGATCATACAGAACATGACAATATTTAAAGCTCAATATCATTTGAACACAGTGACTTACAGTCATAAAACCAACTGTACATTGTTCATATAGGTCTCATGTATGATGCACACCTTTAATATTTTTAATATTTATGACAGTACACTGCTAAATCATATGCAAATAATGTTATGCATTTCACTACTGTGTGGGATCATATACAGAATATGACAATATTTAAAGCTCAATAGCATTTGAAGACAATGACTTACAGTCATAAAACCAACTGTACATTGTTCATCTAGGTGTCAGGTATGTGGCAATAGTGAAATACATAGCAATATTTGCATATGATTTAGCAGTTTATTGATATAAATATCAAAAATCTAAAAGGTGTGCATCATACATGAGAACTGGGTGAACAATGTACAGTTGGTTTTATGACTGTAAGTCATTGTCTTCAAATGCTATTGAAGTTAGAAACGTTTATGTCAATGTCGCATGTAATTTTGAGACGGTCCCTAAATATGCGTGCGACAAAAAAGTCTAAGAATGCGCTTCATGTGTCTTTCACTTATAACGTACCCATGCCTTAATGCCAAAGACCGCACTATATCTTTATATGACATTCCTAATTTAAAGTAAAATGTTATTTCTTCTGTCATCTCCATCTCTGCTGTAGCCCAGTCTATGCTATGGTACGGTTACAGTATTAGCCGCTGTGGCTCCCTCAACTCGTGGCCACGACAAATAGATGTCGTTCTCTCAAAATATGAAGTCGTGGCCACGAGAAAAAGATATCGTTCCCTCAACATATGATCTCGAGGCCACGACTTTGCATCGCGTGGCCACGACATAATGATGTCGTTACCTCAACAAAATGATCTCGTGGCCACGACTTAATATCACGTTCCCACGAGTTTATATGTTGTGGCCACGACAAAAATAAGTGAACCGAACATGTCCCCTCCCGGTCACCGTACAAATATCTATTTTAAAGAAATGTGCAAATTCATAAATAAATAAAAAACAATCAATCTTAAATCTGCATGTCCAATTGTCAAAAATAATCTATTTTTAAAGATAAGTGCAAATAAATAAATAAATAACTTAAAATCTGTCCATTTGTCAACAACCCAAATATCTATTTTTTTAAGTGATCTATTTTCTAAGTTACCTGTGGAGTTGAATTGATAAGAGGCCAGGACAGATTCTGTCAGGAGCAAAATCATCATCATCCTCATCATCATCCCCATCATCCCTGTAAAGCATATAATCTCAAGGTCTAAAGTTTCTCTTCATATTTGACTATAATGCAACACCATATATCGGATATGCGCAGAGAGCAGAAGCGGTTACATTACCACTCTGAGAAAAGAAAAGAAAGTGAGGTAGCCTACCTTTATGTCTGGATGTGTAGTCGGTTCCAGCGTGTAATAATGTACTAAGTTCTGAAGCTGATGACCGAAGTTATTTCAGTTATTATTTTCAACTATAGAGTGAGATTGTGGAAAGAGGATGTAATTTGCTCAACTCTTTTATCAGGTAATCTTCACTTTATCTCTCTTTCCTGACGTTAAACTTTTGAAAAACAGGAAATCATAAGCAGAGATTAAACTAGTTTTCACGGGTTAAAAGTAGCCTACATAATTTTTTTTATTGCATAAACATTTATGCATGTGGCTTTTAACCAAAAGCGTCATTGCATTCAATGCTTCAATAAAGGCTTCAAGTTCACAAAATGCCTCAAATAAATACATAGATTCCAGTGGTTATTGACCCGTCTGCATAACTTGTCCTGAAACATCTTAAATCATGTGTTTTGTTGATGTGCTGTTACTTTGCTTATTGATGCTCTTAGTGTAACATTTTGTCAGATGATAAAGCAGGTCTAATTCACACAGATGCTGGGTTGTTTCAACCCATGTTTGGGTCAAATATCGACACATTTTGAAACCCAACAGATGAATTTGGTCATATTTGACACAAACATGAGTTGAAAACCCAGCATTTTTACAACATCTGGAAACATTCTAGCATTCAAAAGTCATTAAAATCAAACCATTTTAAAATGCTGGGTTGTTTTAACCCAAATTTGGGTCCAGTATGGACACACCTAGCCATTAGGTTACATTTTTTAATTACATTTTTAACCACACGTTTGGGTTTGTCCATATTTGACCCAAATTTGGGTTGAAACAACAGCATTTTTTAGATGTTCAGATATTAGTTTAAGAATAGTTGCTTCTTTCAGATACACAGAAGTGGGCAAAAGTGATGTCCGGTCAGGAAAATTAACATCACCCATTATTACATTTTTTGGTCACACTTTAGAGTCAAATTCTCACTATTAACTACAACTTTTGATTCAATAAACTCCTAATTACTGCTTATTAAAAGTTATTAAGGTAGTTGTTAAGTTTAGGGATGTAGAATATGATCATGATCAGAATAAGACATTAATATGTGCTTTATAAGGACTAATAAACAGCCAATATCCTAACATGCATGCTAATAATCAACTAGTTAATAGTGAGAATTGAAGAACTAGTTAAACTAAATTGTTACCATATTTTTTCATAAATCTGTTAAAGATGTTGTAAGCATAATGCTTGGAGTCTTGCGCAATGAAAGATGACAATGATTATCCAGGCTAAAACACACAAAAAAAACAAGACAGAACTATTTATAATTTTTATATGCTTTTTATATGCATTTGTTTTCATTTTTGCATAATAAAATAAAACCTGTAACTGTAGTTCAGAGTTCAGTGTTAGTTCTTTCCTCATAAACAAACATCCCCTCCGGACTTTTGGCCATTACCGTATTATTGGCATTCATTGTTAGAGAAGATTAGGTGACTAAACTCAGCCATATGATGACATGAATTTACGTGGAAATGAAGCAAGATGAAAACACAAGTCACAAGCTGAGCAAGAGCTTCCTGTTTTCTCTGAAGTGAAAGGTTCTCTCCGACAGCTGAGACCCGAGGAACACTCGAGAGGCCTGGTGTTACAGTGACAGTGCTCGTTTACTGCGGGTTAAGCTGTGCGTAGAGATAATGTACAGTATAGTGGAAAAAACCCCATCAGCTGTGATGTGAATCACTTTAATGCTTATTACTTTCATCAAATGCAATAATTACATGTAATATTAATGTATTCATTTATATAAACCATTATTTTGAGGTGTCATTGTTACAGTGTAATTATATATGTAAGTACTGAGTAATATTAAGCAACTACATGCACTTACTATAGGGTTAGTGTAGGATTAGGGTTTGGTTGAGGGTTAGTTGCATGTAATTATGCATAATTTACTGTTATTACTATGGTAAGTACATGTAACATATGTAACAAGCACTGTAAAATAGTGTTACCACCATTTATCCTTAAAGCATATTTATCTGCGCTGAAGAGCTGAGCCGAAGCCTGACTGATGATCATCAAACACCAGTAACGTGCAGTTTTATCCTTCAGATTCTCAGGAGTCAAATCGTCTGTTTTGTTCCTTAAAATAAACTAATAAATAGGAAAGGATGAAAGCCACTGTCCCACTGGCGGCTCTTTATTATTGTTGTTTTTTCCTATCACATGTTTTAGTAATCATCATTTATTTGGTGTCATTCAACTCATTCTGTGAAAACTGTTTTGAAATCAGACATTGCGATATCATGGAAATGGTGCTTTAATACCTTTTAGTGGTGTATATACAGTCAAACTAAAATGTATTCAGACACCTTCAACATTTCTCACATTATCTCAGTTTATTCACTATAGTTTAGAAAATGGTAATAAAATATGAGCAGAACTCAGTTGATATTTGACTGGTTTTGTCCGTCCTTCTGTTAGACCGTCTCACACATGAATTATGTTGAATATCTGTCAGCTGTTAAATTTAACTACACAATTAGATAATACCAGTTTAGCTCAACTGATTACCAAGCAATGCTTCATTTTGTTCAGTCTGTGTAAAAAGAGCATTAGCAATTAAAGAAAACACACTTCAGCAAAACATGATCAGGTCAAAGTGTCTGAATAATTATTGCTCCCAAATTTTTATCAATTGTTCTGGTAGTCACTGTATAAAGAATTTTTGGGTATAATATGTCACAGTTTACTTTATTACTTTACTTTCAGAGTAAAAAAATATAAAAATTTATATCTGGTGTCTAATTAATTTCCCCACTATATCCCCTCCGGAACTACTGTAGATTGGTCACAATTAAATTAAGTAGAAACAAAATGTGTTGCTTTCACTCATTTTAATTAAGTACATTTAAAAAGCATAATCTATTTTTTTGATACATCACACACATGACCAGCGTCAGCCAATAGTGAGCCTCCGTTCTGACGTACAACCCAGAAGCGCTGCGCTGTTACACTACGAATGAATGAGAATAGTGGAATAAAGTTGTTATTTTTGTTTGTTTTTTGCGCACTAAAAGTATTCTCGTCTTGATAAACTTAAGGTTGAGCCACTGTAGTCACTTGGACTATTTTAACGATGTCTTTACTAACTTTTCTATATCGATTACGATTACCTAGAAGCCTATGGAGGAGTGAGCCAGCTCTCAGACTTCATCAAAAATATCTTAATTAGTGTTCTGAAGATGAACGAAAGTCTTGCAGGGTTGGAGCAACATGAGGGAGAGTAATTACTGACAGAATTTTCATTTTTGGGTGAACTAACCCTTTAAGCGCATTGTCCTAATCCAGCAGAGTGATGTTTCTGGTGATTTTGCGCTCCGACAGACAGATGTTTCTGCATCTGGAGCATCAGTGACGCGCAGCTGGATTGTGATGGAGAGCAGAGACGGAGCGCTGGGATAACACACACTCGGAGCGCTTGGATAACACACACTCGGATCATCTTCATCAGGATCCAGAGATTCACCGCTGGAAAACAGAAGAAGAAGAAGAAGACATGAATCAGACGGCTGGAGTGTCCAACCACTGCCACAGACGCTCATCCATCGATGTGAAGGTGAGGAAGAGTTCTCATCATCATCATCATCATGTGCAAAAGAGACCATCAACGCTGTTTCTGACTGTGCGCAACTTCAGCTTAACAGTTTAATACAGAGTTGAAACTTTTTTGAAAGGGGTTTGACAACAACTGTCCCGAATTATAGAAATAAACCGTTTATATACCAGATAATGTCAATTTTATAACCTTGAACTCATTCTGTAATTCATAAGAGCTAAATACTTACATTTAATCATTTAAATTAATACTTTTATTCAGCAAGGACACATTAAATTAATCAAAATTTAAGAGATTTCTATGACAAATAAATGCTGTTCTTTTGAACTTTTTATTAATGAAATGATCCTGAAAAATGTGTGTGTGTGTATATATAAATATATATAAACAATTATTATTAACAATTAAGCGCCAACAATAATTGAGCAAATCATCATATTAGAATGATTTCTGAAGGTAATGATGAGTAATGATGATGAAAATTCAGTTTTGCATCACCATTTCAATATATTAACACAGTTATTGTAAATTGTAATAATATTTCACAATTGTTTTTTCATTTAAAAAAAATGCAGCAATGTTAAGCAGAAGAGACTTCCTTCAAAACATTATAAAATCTTCCTGACACAGAACTTTTGAGCGGTGCATGATCACTATCTCTGCATGTTAGTTTGCCACCATGTTTGGTTTTAAGATCAGCAGGAAATAAAATTGCTCATATTATGTGAAAGCGCTGTGCAGATTAAAGGTTTATCTGGATGAAGGTCAGGCTGGTCTCGAGGGAGACGTCCGAGGACTTTCATTCAATCATTCATGAGACTCACTCGAACTTACTGAGTGCATCTAAATGTAGAGCATGAAGGGACCTGCAAGTGTGTGTGTGTGTGTGTGTTTATACATGCATTTGTTGATGCTGTTTGAATTGAAAAATACACATTGATATCATAACTGTCCTCCACTGGTGTGTGTAAGAGATGTATTTTGCATTAACCAGGTCTGAGAAGAGCAGATCATGCAGATCGTGTTTTTAAAAGCTCCTGTCATTCAGGTTTAAAGGCTTTATGCTGAGGAATGTATCTGTCTGTATTATGTTACGTCTGAGTTGCTTGAGATTAAAGTAAAACTCACTAACTTTAATCTCCTGCCGATCACCAGCTGCACATTAAGCCTCAGTGCCAGTGGAGACTGAAACAAAAGACACAATGAAATAAGAGGAACAAATCCACACTTAAATCTGTTTGTGCTGAGATTGAGGTGAAGGAATACAGTGGCTAAAAGGGGATATTGGTTTTTAATGACACAAGTTCAAGTAAACCACCAAAATATGAAAGTTTAAAAATATATATATATTTCAAATATGAGGGAAATACTAAAATCTGACAGCAAAAAGCAAACACTGACTACAACATAATCAGTTATTAATATTCCCTTGGTTCTGTTTTGTTCATAATTTCTTTGTATGACAGCCTGGATAAAAATGATGTCGGCATAGTTTCATTGCGTTATTATCACAAATAAAACAATCAACTCCAAGCACAACTACGCAATATGCTGTATTTATTCTTTAAGTCTGTCCTAAAGGCTAAACACTGAATACTTGTCTGGCCAAAATTATGTTTACTCAAAGTCCCACTATGGTAAAAATCAAGTTTTTAATGTTGTTTATATGTCTATGTGGTGTTTTAAATATGCTTTAAGACAAACCATGTGTAAATTCATAAGTCATTGCTGAGTATTTCCTCCTTAAAACTGCAGTGAACCAAAGACAGTCTCAAAAACACGCTTTGAAATCGCTGGTGTTTCTGACGTCACAAACTACCTTGTAACCAATCAGATCAACGTGTGATCGTCAACCAGTGGATCTCTGAGCTGAGTGAGTGAGTGGAGGCGGGGCTCATTTGCATATTAATCCCCCCCCCCCATTTTTTCTTTATTTGAAAGGGGACAGTGTATATTAATCAACATTAAAACAATGTAAATGTACCCGAGTTAGCTCAAAAGTGCTCATTTTCATCGGTAGTCCCCCAGCCAGATGTAAAAAAGGCAGCCTTTAAAGATAATCACAGGTATAAAATCACAAGATTAAATTACATACAACACATTGTGGTTAATAAATACAATTCATGTAAAATAATTATATAATGTTTAAATGCCCACAGGAAGCATTAGTGCCCACAAGTTTGGCTCTCTACAAGCCATTTTTTGCATTCTTTTTGAATGAAAAGAATGACAAAGACTCTCTGATGGTTGAACTGCTCTTACGGAGAAGACGGCCTGACCAAAAGCTGTTTTTCTCCGGGGATGATGCAGTCTTCCCTCACTGCCCCTCTGGTTACCCTAACCTCACTGGATCTAAAATGTATAAAGTAGAGGAGGTGCTAAACCATGTCTGATTTTATAAATTAAACAGATGTTTTTGAATTTAATGAGATTATCCCAGGTAAGTAACTGATATTTCCTCAGAATACTACAGTGGTGGTAGTGGTATGTTTTTTTATCCAGTATTTTTAATGCTTGTTTGTATAATGTTTCTAATGGTTTTATTGTTGTAGAGTGAGTATTGGACCAGATGTTATGTGGGATAAAATCATGGAAAAGAAATATAATTTAGCAGCTTCTGTTGAAAGGAAGTCTCTAATGAATCTGAAGTTTGCTAGACTGAACTTAATCCTATTACTAACTTTTTTGATGTGAGTTTTGAAGTTGAGGTTTGAGTCTATATGTAATCCTAAATATTTATATTCTGTGACGACCTGTAATCTTTCTCCAGATATTAAAATTTCGGGTTTTATATCTATATTGTTTTTTGAAAAGAACATGGTAACTGTTTTAGATATGTTCAATTGCAGACAGGATTGCTCAAGCCAGATTGAGATCAATGTTAGTTTTGAGGCAACTTCCTCTGTGGATTTTCCATAGGCCCAGATAACTGTGTCATCTGCACACATCAAAGTGTCACAGTTCTTACACAAAGATGGTAAATCGTTAATGTATAAACTGAAAAGAATTGGACCTATAATTGAACCCTGTGGAACACCAGTTGATAATAGTAAGGGGGTAGAATTATATTGGTCAATTCTTACACTTTGTGAACGAGATAAAAGGTATGAATTAATAAGGCTAATAAATGTTGAGGAAAAATGAAATGCATGAAGTTTGTGCAGTAAAACTGAATGGTTAACTGTATCGAATGCTTTGCGAAGATCTAAAAAAAATTGTTCCCACTTTCCCTCCTTTGTCCATATTTGATTTAACCTTTTCCAGAAAATAACATGTTGCTGTCTCTGTAGAATGATTAGCCCTAAATCCAAACTGCATTGAGTGCAAAGGAAAAGAGCTGCAATTAAGATGATTGGTGATTTGTTTAGCAACCAGTTTTCCAATTCAATTTCACAGGGCACAGGTAAATATGCCATTTATTATGGGTTTATGTAAGGATTGTTTTAAGTTCACTTAAATTAAAAGTTGTTATATTTTTTGAAGCCTTATAAATGTTAAAATAATAATACATTTAAAAAAAGTATAGCTTTTAATAACACTGTAATGCTGAATGGCTATAATAAATGTTTAAAATGTGTGGGGGGGGGGGGGGGTCATATTAGTATCAGTGATACTGGCCTTAATTCATAAAAAGATGACATTAAACAAGTATTTAAAATATACTGTCTTTATGTTGTTTCTACATTAATTTGGAGATTAAATGTGAAATTATTACATTATAAAATATATTAAAAACCTATAAAAACGTAAGTGTTTTTAATCACGATCAATCACAGAAAAAAACACACACACATACACACACACACAAATACACACACTCAAGTTATATAACACAACAAATGATGACATAATCATCAGTACTCATACTCAAATGTCTTAACGTGGTCCTAGTGGCCTAAATCCTACAACTGATTTTGACTTTGGTTTATGAGTATGTCTGCTTCCAGATAAAATTATATTTGTGTTAGTATATCAGACGCGCTAATTCAAAGTTTGACTCATTCTGACAGAATCCAAGACAGAGACAAAACCGAGCTGTACAGGGTTGTCATTTCAATAAACGAATAGAGTGCAACAAAAATAGAACAAAGTCAATCAGATTTAGTCGAACACACACACACAGAGTGATGAGGGCTGTGTTACTGGTCGACCTCTCATTTCCAGCACTGCTGGAAGAGGAACCGGCACACACACACACACACACACACACACGAGTGATGAGGGCTGTGTTACTGGTCGACCTCTCATTTCCAGCACTGCTGAAAGAGGAACCGGCACACACACACACACACACACACACACACACACACACACACACACACACACACACACACACACACACACACACACACACACACACACACACACACACACACACACACACACACACACACTTCAGTGGAACAGTGGCGCTTTCAAGTGAAACGCTCTCACAGTTCCAGTAAATAATACTGTATATTTGGTGCAGCTTTAACTTGATTGGTTTTTCATAAATTAAACCCACCATTAGTCAGGAAACACTGAGATTGCAGATACAGAAGTGCATCTTTCATTTAAAACTGAACTAAACCACAATAAATAAAGGGCACTAAGTCATGCCAAGACCGAAAACACACTATAAAACACAACAAACGACATGCTTGATTCAAGGGGCGATAAACGAAGCACAACAAACAATATTTAACTAAATGACCAAAGTGCATCATGAAATTAAACATTAGATATTCATGTGACATCAAATTAGTGAATACATAAATATCCATGTCCAAAAGTGATACCAAGCCTATAGGAAAATGGACATCTTCACCCTTTATTTATAAGATTTTATAAGCATATTGCATAGTTGTGCTTGGAATCGATTGTTTTATTTGTGATAGCAATGCAATGAACATGCCGACATAATTTTTGGCCAGGCTGTCATACACACACACAAAAAAAAAAAAAGAACACAAGAGAGAACCAACAGAATATTAATAACTGATTATGTTGTAGTCAATGTATGCTTTTTTATATATGTTTTTTTTTTTTTTTTGCATAGTAAAATAAAACTTTTTTTTCTGCATTTTTTTTTTTTTTGCATAGTTGTAACGTCTCCAGGTAGATGAAGAAGGCAAACACGAAGATACAAATAATAACAAAGGTTTAATTCTCACAATAGATTCCAACAGGCAAATACACGAAACAGTGTGCTATGCCCAAACAGAGTGAACTTAACACAAACAATAACCGACAAAGACATGGGTGAGAAGAGAACTTAAATACAGACACTAATGAACTATAACGAGGTGAGGACAGGTGACACGGATGATGAAGACGATGAACAGGTGGGTAATTGAGGGAGTGAGTTCAGGTGTGGAGACAAGGAGGATTCTGGGAAGTGTAGTGAAGATGAAGACAGAATGGTGCAGACGATGACTGTGACAATAGTAAAATAAAACTTTTTTTTCTGCATTTTGATTTTTTGGCCAATTAATTCTGTTAGTATTTGTCAATATTTTCAATCATTATGTGGCATTTTGGTTATTCTTTTAATTAACAGGATTTCTGCAGGTTTTATGAAAGTAAATCTAAGACTTTCAAGTAAAGACATTTTAAGGAATAAACTGAATGGAACAAAATGACATAAGATGAAAAAAAAAAGATTAAAATAAAACATATCTGCCAATGGGCTTAGTATTTTTTTTTACTTAATTCAAAGGAAAAACTATGTTTTATACCTCATTGAAACGCCTCATTTCGTTTATGCACAAACTTAAGTCCAGAAACAACACTATAGCCTATATTTTGCATCTCAACTAAATGTATTTTGATTTTAGGATGTTCAGATATTTGTCTGGGAAAACTACAAAACAAAAATACAGAGGAAGATATTCATCTTATACAGCTTATTTAATGCCACTTTATGAATTTAAGACTTTCTGCTCTGATTTAATGCCTTAATTTGCAGAAGGGAGAATTAAGACCTTTTTAAGACCTGCAGAAACTAATTACAGTGGATCTTCTGAGTGGATCTAAGCTGTTAACTCATTCTGATCAATATAGCTATATATCAGCGGTCTTATACAGATTTCTTTTTACTGGAAAACAGGTGTAGTCTGTGTATTGAAGGCTTTAGTATGCACTGTTTACTGATCACGCAAAATAACCAAACAATAAAACAACGTGCTTTGAGCCAAAAGATACAATGATGTTGAGATAAGGCAATGAAGTGGTGTTAATAAGAGTACTCAGTCTTAACAAGTCCCAGGTATTCCACAGAAGGTCCTCATAATGAAAGGAAGGGGAGATATCCTCAGGCGCGATGCCATTAAATTGGAACTTGAACAGGCGGTTACATGTTAGTAGGTATTGTAAGAATTGAGAAATTCAAGTCTCACCTCAGAATACATCTCTTTCCCTCTTCCCCCACCCTCTCTCTCTTATGCTAAAATCACCTGAGATTTACACACAAGCTATATGGTTTAAATGTTAACATTTATCATCCAGTTTTATAAATGTTTGGTATCATTTGAAATGTCTCAGTGCGACTGGTACAAATGTCTCATTTCCAAATAAGTAAAACAAAAGGAAATAAGGTTTTTAAGAGTTTAGAGATAACTGGCACACAAAGGAAGGTGATCTCCTGGCAAATGGTCTCATACCCCCCAAAAGGTGTAGCCTCTGAATGCAAATTTCCATTGTTAGCAGATGTTTCCATGTGAACGAGGTTCTGTCAATATAATGGAATGCAGCAAAGGGCTCTTGGCCTTCTGTTACTCAGATGAGCACATTATGTTGAAGGACCTCAAAGAATTCAGCATCATGTATTTTAATTAGGGCTGTCAAAGTTAGCGCGTTAATAACGCATTAACGCAAAATCATATTAACGGCACTAATTTTTTTAACGCGCGATTAACGCAGCGCGTATTTTCTGTTTGACCCGTGGCCCAGCCCCTAGTTGGAGAACTGGAGATACACAGTGTTGCCAACTTAGCGACATTGCAGACCCCTTTAGCCATTTTTTCCCTTCAAAAAAGCACCCAAACCTTATTTAGTTTCTGAGAATCTACCGGTACCGCCGGTACTGCTCTCTCAGCACGCGCGTGCACCTCTCTCTCTCTCTCTCTCTCTCTTAATGGGTCGCGTTTCAGTCACCATTTCAAATTCATTCTGTTGTTTGACAACAGAAACTGTAAAATATACCAATGAAAACAGTTTTATTGAGAATTTAGCTTCATCAAAATGGGCACAGAGAGAGACAAACTACAATGTAATAGGCTAATAAATAATAAATGTATATTTAGCATTTTCAGAAGAGCTGCCCTGTCATGCAAAAATCTAAACATGTTTGTGTTAGTAAATTGCTCAGTGCAAAGAAAGAGAAGTAATGGGTACCTGGTATTTCTTTGTTCTTTCTACATGTGTCTAATAGACATGAACAAGTTCTTTGAAAAACATCTATGACCTTTGAAACATGTCTCATCCTTATGCTCTATATTGACTATGGTTTCAATAATAAACATACATTTGCATAAAGCATCTATATTTATCCATGCCCACGTTGATTAGAGTATTGCAAACTTGAAAAGTATTAATTTAAGGTACATTTAGAACAAATAAAAAAATGTGCGATTAAATGCGATTAATCGCGAGTTAACTCATGACAATATGCGATTAATCGCGATTAAAAAATTTAATCGATTGACAGCCCTAATTTTAATGTTGGGTTTGCATCTCTTCTCTTTATTCCAGAGCATGTGATGTTTTGTATCGATTATCTTCGAATTGATTATGAAATTGGCATGATACATTTACCTGACATAATAAATTGTTACATTTGATCATTCTAACCGTCTTTGACATTATTTTCATTAAAGAGTTAAAAAGAATGGTCAAGCATTCGCTCACATTTAATGATGCACAGATATCATTAAAACCTTTTCATTTATGGAGTCAGATGAAACAACGAGAAAATACATATTCATACTTTGCCTCGAGAAAAGACAGTAACACGTAGAGACCTTCCGCGCTGGTCGGATGCCGGACTTTAGGCCGATCGAGCGCGAGCTTACAGGATCTTTGTCTGGTCCTGATAAAGTTAATGTGATGAGATATTAACAGTGAGGCCTGTAGCTTCGTGTGCTGCGATGTTCAGTGTGCGTGATGGGTTTGTGTGATATGGTCAGCTGCACAAACGTGGATAAACGTGTGGTTCACATTTCTTCCTTTTTTTCCTTCATTGCCGTATATCTGATCTCACGCCATTTTCCCCCGAACTCGCGAGACTTCCGATTAAAACTCCGCCTACTCAGGTGCAACACTTGAACAGAATACTGTACAACTATAATATTAAAATAAATGTAACTTGACCATGGCCTTTTGCACAGTCTGGTTATGGTTATAAGGTTAATGCGTTTACATAAAGCTTACTAATATTTTGATTAGTATTGGAATATCCTTGTGCAAGTAAACAGGGTCAGTGAGTTCTGATTAAAGATTAATGTATTATCTAAACTCTAATCTAATAAGGTTGAAATACGTCTCTCCTCCTCTCTCTCTCTGTAGGATGTGGGAAGTATTTCCTCTGAAATGAACTGGAAGGGTGTGGGAATCTCACTTCTGGTCATTGCGTTTGTGCTGTCGTTGATCGGTCTGTCCATCTTTCTGCTGTCTACAGGTCTGTGTGTTTCCAGTGCCAATAAACATTCATTCACATAGAGGTGAAGTAACAAATGTCTGGTTTTTCATGCATATCTTCACGTTTGAGCTTGTAGATAAAGAAAAAAGTATTTATTGTTATATCACATGGCTGTTGAATGCTTGATTCTGATTGGTTTATGAACGGTCTTAGACTTAGATTTTGGTCACTTCTGGGTACAAATTTGTCCTCAATATATAGTTAAGTTGGTACACACACACACACACACGCATGGCTAACACATTCCACTATCTTGAACATGCTCATGTTAGTGTGTGTGTTTGTGTTAATGGCCTCAGGTGATGCTCACCACACTCTGGGATCCTGTCTGACCCTGGATGACCTTTTCTCCAGTGAGCTGCAGGATCAAGATCTCGAAGCTCAGTGGGTTTCAGGTGAGAAAGACATTCTCAATCTCAGTCTACATTCTGCAGCGGCATCTGTGTGTGTGTTGGACAAAACAAGACCTGTCAAATAGACACACAAGGCTGTAAACACATATGTAGGGGCTTTAAACCTATTATGCCCTATTTAGTTTTTGGGCTGTACTAACAGGTTTTCATGCTTGAATGTTCAAAAATCACATTATTTTCCCCATATTCTCCATTGTTGCGGCTCCTCTCTTCCCAGTCTGTCAGTAACGCTCTGTTTAGTTCCTGTCTCTATGAAGCCCCGCCTTCTGAAAAGCAGGAGGAGGGGCTTCTGTCCTCTGATTGGCCGGCTGGATCATTGTGTTGTGATTGGTCAAGCGCTTCGAGAGTGTTTGGGAAATGTCCCGCCCCTTACCATAACCACCAGTTTCAACACACTACTAACTAAACGCTGCGTCAGACCTACGCCGGAGCCTGTACGCTGTAGGCTACGCGTTGGTTTTTATTTATACTTCTGCATCGTTGTCTGCGTTGACACGCAATTACGCATGCAATTACGCATGAAACCTGAGGGAGGAGTTCTAGCAGACCAATCACAGCGCTTGCGGTCCGCGTAGAATTGACGCATCGTTACATTTTTGGAGAGGTGCACGTCAGGGTACACGTGCTACACACAGCCTACGACGTAGCTACGGTGTGAGTTCGACGTAGAAGTATAAATTGGGCTTAACTCAACCAGACCCCGGCCCTTTATTCTGCATATGAATTATTTAAAGTCCCCTTGTGGTGAAAATCCAGCTTTTAATGTTGTTTATATGTCTATGTGGTGTTTTTAATATGCTTTAAGACAAACCATGTGTAAATTCAAAGTCGTAAAAAAGTTGTGTAAAGTCGACACCATTGCTGAGTATTTTCTCCTTAAAACTGCAGTGAACCAAAGACAGTCTCAAAAACACGCTTTGAAATCGCTGGTGTTTCTGACGTCACAAACTACCTTGTAACCAATCAGATCAACGTGTGATCGTCAACCAGTGGATCTCTGAGTGAGTGAGTGAGTGGAGGCGGGGCTCATTTGCATAATCATAGATTCATGCATACTAAATGAGACAAGTGTGTCGAGTTACATTCAAGCATGGCATGAAGAATTTTTTTTTACATGAAAAAAACATTTAAATATGTCATTTTGGTGATCAAAGATGAGTTTTAAGGGATAAAATTACTGACTACAGGGGGACTTTAAATGAGGAATATTGTGACGTGTTCGTTCCCGGAGAAAAACTCAAGACTACAATGGAGGCGTTTCAGAGAGTTCAGAAACACTGACACTGATATAGAGAATAACTCCCTTTTTCATGCTCAAACAGCAACAATACACACTAAAGAAAGATAAACATGAATAAAAGCATAGGAACCCTTTAAAAGAATCAACTCTTGAATCTGAATAGTGGTGTTACACTGCTGTTATTATTCTGTATGTTTGTGTGAATATGTTTCTCCTTCAGATTATCAGCTCGTCTACAGGGACAGAGACGGAGATCTGAAGATGCTGAACATGGAGACCAATCAGACCGAGGTTATGATGAAAAACAGCACATTTGTGAGTAATGTTATACAATGGAAACAAATACTTCAAATGAGAAAACGGCAATCAGCTTTTAAAACAGGCACAAGTGCAGAAAACATCTTTCTAATCCCACAAACTAAAGTAGACATGCACCCATCTTTAGAATTTGAACTTATATTTATACTGTATATTTCTATGGCATCGCTGTCGAAAAAGAAATATCTGGTGAAGTGGATTTACTTATTGTAAAGTTAACGAAAGTTATCATGGGCATTGTAATGTTTGCAGCGGATGTCAGTAGACCGGGAAGATTGTTAGTTTCTACAACAACTATTCACAATATGAACAATTAATTGTTAAACTCACACTACCTCATCATAATATCCATTATTGAAGGATAACCTTCAAACATTTGATTTGTTGCCTTCAGCATCACTGTCCTGAATGATGAAACGATCACTTCTAACGAGAGTTTTTCACACAGGCAGTGTTCAAGGCCTCCAAGCTTTCCGTGTCACCAGACCTCAACTACGTGTTACTGGCGTATGATGTCAGAAAGGTCAGAGGTCACAATGATTCTCAGGAGCTTTTCTTTAGAAAAGGGCCAAAAAAATAAATAAATATAAAATAACAGGTCAAATCAAGCACAACAGCTTCATGAATTATAGTCATGCACTGCAAACAATGATGTTCTTCCTCAGTGTTTCTGTCCTGTTTTCCAGGACAAATATCTAAACATTCTTAAATCAAGATACATTTACTGGAGAAGCAAAATGACTGAAGATATTAGTCTTGTTTTCTGAAAAAATTTGTTTTTGCTTAAAACAAGTAAAAATATGTGCTTAATAAACTTAAAAAATAAACTTAATTTAAAAAGGGAAAACAAGATTATTTTTCTGACCCAATTTGCACATATTTTACTTGTTAAAGCCTTTTTGTATAATGCATTATAAATGTATTCAATGCATTTATTATGGCTTTTAATGCACCTTATAATGAATTGTATGATCTCATGAATTAATTATGACCACATTTATAATACATTATAATGTTCATTGTTGCGCCTTTAGAAAGTATAATGCATTGAAACACGTGACAAACAACCAATTTCAGATGTAGGAATCTGCAAATATTATAATGCATTTTAGGCTTTACATATTTATGAACAGATTTAATGCATTATACATAAAGTTTTAAGGATGTTTGTTCTTGTTTTAATCAAAACTCACTTCATTTTGATACATTTTTCAGAAAACAAGACTTAACATCTTCAGTCATTTTGCTTCTCAAGTAAATGTATCTTGATTTAAGAATGTTTAGTATTTTTGTCATTTTTTGCAGTGTGTTCAATATAGACATGGATGTTTTGTTTAGACTTATTCCATTTTGTCTTGTATTTCTTTAGGTGTATCGATACTCCTACCTGGCATCTTACTTGATCTACAACTTACAAACACGGTATTTCTATTCTGTAAAACGCTTTATAAATGAAGCTGACTTGACTATACAGAAACGTAATGTGCATAAGAGAACGGTTGTGTGAATGTTATGTGATGTTTAGTTTGTGTGTGTGTGTGTTTGTTTTTGTGATTTATGAGGACAGAAATTTGTATAATGACTTGGGTATTACAACGGGAACGTGATTTATGAGTACATTTCCTGAGTCCTCATATTTCAAATGTCTTGAAAAACATACTTAACAGTGTTTTATTAAAAATGTAAAATGCATAAAGTTTTCTGTGATGGGTAGGTTTAGGGGTCGGGTTAGTGTGTGTGTGTGTGTGTGTGCGTGTGTGTGATGGGTAGGTTTAGGGGTCGGATTAGTGTGTGTGCGTGTGTGTGATGGGTAGGTTTAGGGGTCGGGTTAGTGTGTGTGTGTGTGTGTGCGCGTGTGTGTGATGGGTAGGTTTAGGGGTCTGGTTAATGTGTGTGTGTGTGTGTGTGTGTTTGTGTGTGTGTGTGTGTGATGGGTAGGTTTAGGGGTAGGGTTAGTGTGTGTGTGTGTGATGGGTAGGTTTAGGGGTCGGGTTAGTGTGTGTGTGATGGGTAGGTTTAGGGGTAGGGTTAGTAGTGTGTGTGTGTGTGTGTGTGTGTGTGTGAGTGTGTGTGATTGGTAGGTTTAGGGGTCGGGTTATTGTGTGTGTGTGTGTGTGTGTGTGTGTGTTTGTGTATGTGTGTATGTGATGGGTAGTTTTAGGGGTCGGGTTATTGTGTGTGTGTGTGTGTGTGTGATGGGTAGGTTTAGGGGTTGGGTTATTGTGTGTGTGTGTGATGGGTAGGATTAGGGGTAGGGTTAGTAGTGTGTGTGTGTGTGTGTGTGTGTGTGTAATGGGTAGGTTTAGGGGTCGGGTTATTGTGTGTGTGTGTGTGTGATGGGTAGGATTAGGGGTAGGGTTAGTAGTGTGTGTGTGTGTGTGTGTGTGTGTGTGTGTGTGTGTGTGTGTGTGTGTGTGTGTGTGTGTGTGTGTGTGTGTGTGTAATGGGTAGGTTTAGGGGTCGGGTTATTGTGTGTGTGTGTGTGTGTGTGTGTGTATGTGTGCGTTTGGTTTATATTACATTATGGGAACCAAATGTCCCCACAAGGATAGCCAGCCAGCGGTCCCCACGAGGGAAATGGGTTAATAAACATACTAAATTATATTTTTTTGAAAATGTAAAAATGCAGAAGGTTTTCTGTGATGGGTAGGTTTTAGGGGTAGGGTTAGTGTAAGGAGATAGAATATACAGTTTGTACAGTATAAAAACCATTAAGTCTATGGAGAGTCCCCACAAAGACGTGTGTGTGTGAGATGGGTCGGTTTAGGGGTAGGGTTACTGTAGGGGGATAGCATACAGTTTGGACAGTATAAAAACCATTACGCCTATGGAATGTCCTTACAAGTATAGCAATACAAACCTGTATGTGTGTGTGTGTGTGTGTGTGTGTGCAGGGAAGTGCATGAACTGAATCCTCCAGAGGTCTCTGATTGTGTTCTACAGTTTGCATCATGGGGGAATCACGGCCAACAACTGGTGAGTAAAACACACAGACACACAACATCACTATCAATGGCTCATTTATCCTAGCGGTGTGGTTTACGAAACTGGAATATAAACACCAGGAAAACCAGCAGTATTCACAAGTATTTGTGTGTCTGTGTTACACTACAATCCTGTTGAAAAGTGCTGGTCGTCTACCAGGCTGATCATCTATGGCTTTCAGCAAGAAACCCACGGTCAAGCAACTTCATCAGAAACACCATGCTGGTTACTGTGAGCTCTGTTGGTCCACTGACTCGACCAGCACAAAACAAGCACTAACCAGCATTGCGAATTCATAAGCTGATGTGAACAGATCAAACTGAAAGAGCCTTAATTGGCTCTCTATATAATATATATATATATATATATATAGTGCAGTGCACGGAGCACACATGAAAATTTTATATACACAAGAGAGATATAAAAAATTGAAAATATCATGTAGGCTACATCAGCCATTGAAGTCACTGACAGTATTTCAGTTAAATTGCAGTCAGAGTGCAATAAGAAAAGAAAACTAAAGCTGGGACTCAACCTTTCGATTCTGGGTGCTGGGAATCAAGAGTAATGTGGGAAACAATTCTGAATCTTTGAAATCGATGGAGCCAAATGCTATGTAACATGATTCACAAACACCGCACTAAGGACATCTGCTGGACAAACACGTGGAAAAGGCTTGAAACACACAATGCTTTGAAAATTACTAGCCCTATATGTGTCATGTGGGTTTCATAAACCCTTGACCAGTCATCTAAACAGGCATGATATTAATATCTGGTTCATCAGTCATATGCTAGAGTTAGACAAAACAAAACCACTTATAAACAAAAGTTTACAGTTAACATTTATATTTTGCAGCCTATAGTCAAGATGACGACTTTCACATTGAAAATAATCTGGAATTACAATTTCAACACATTAAGAAAACTAATTGAATGTTTAATTTAAAAACAGTTGTATGTAGTGTAGTGTGTAATGTTGCTGATTGAGCATGAAAAATCTCCAGTTATTCTCTATATCAGTGTCAGTGTTTCTGAACTCCCTGAAAAGCCTCCATTGTAGTCTTGAGTTTCTCCCGGGAACGAACACGTCACAATATTCCTCATTTAAATAATTCATATGCAGAATAAAGGGGCGGGACCTGGTTGAGTTAGTTAGTAGTGTGTTGAAACTGGCGGTTATGGTAATTAGGGGCGGGACATTTCCCAAACACACTCGAAGCGCTCGACCAATCACAACACACTGCTCCAGCTGACCAATCAGAGCACAGTGTGCTTTTCAGAAGGAGGGGCTTCATAGAGACAGGAACTAAACACAGCGTTACTGACAGACTGGGAAGAGAGGAGCCGCAACAATGGAGAATATGAGGAGAATAATCAACATTCAAGCAGGAAAACCTGTTCTAGTAGAGAACTAGACTTTGAAAAAGGGCGTAATAAGTCCTCTTTAGTGACTGACAGCTGTGGACTCAAGCCTTCTTTCTTTCTCCTCTCATCTCGTTCTCTCTCTGTCTCAGGTATACATATTTGAGAATAATATCTACTATCAGCCAGAAGTGAAGAGCAGTTCTCTAAGACTGACGTCATCGGGGCAAGATGGCCTCATATTTAATGGATTAACTGACTGGCTTTATGAGGGTAACACACCATCATCACACTGTTATGAACAACACAAGCCATGCCATTACATATTATTTGAATGAATCTGACCTGTTTGAATCTGTTTCTCTGATTGGCTGTTAGAGGAGGTCTTGCATTCTTCAGTTGCTCACTGGTGGTCTCCGTCAGGATCCAGTCTGGCATTTCTCACCATCAACGACACTCTTGTACCCAAAGAGCAGCTGCCACGTTTCACAGGGATGCTTTATCCTCGTGGACATCAGTATCCATACCCGAAGGTAAGCCGCACATCCGTCTGCCTCAACCTGCTGTTGAATACGCATCTTACAAAAGGTTTAAGGATAAGTTAACTTCAGAATTAAAATGTCCTGATAATTTACTCTCCCCCACGTCATTCAAGATATTCATGTTTTTCTTTCTTCAGTCGAAAAGAAATGAAGGTTTTTGAGGAAAACATTCCAGGATTTTTCTCCATATAGTGACTTCAATGGGGTCCAACGGGTTGAAGGTCCAAATGTGAGTTTCAGTGCAGCTTCAAAGTCTCGACACGATCCAGCCGAGGAATAAAAGTCTTATCTAGACAAACCAGCGGACATTTCATAATAACCATTTAAACAAAATAAACATTATATACTTTTTAACCACAAATGCTCGTCTTGCACTAGCTCTGTGATGCGGGGGGTGTGATTGGGGGGATGTAAAAAAATATTGAATTCTTGCATCACAATAAGTGTATTGTGATTTTCAAAAAATTTAGTAACTAAACTGAATTTTATTAGGTTTAGTGACAACATGTTACAATGTTTACATGGTACAATTTCTGGTAAGCAACATCTTTTTATTATTGCTTTTTAGCCCTATCAGCTGGTAGTATTTTTTATGGTTAAAAATAACTCAAATATAAATATAATGCGTTTTTTATTATAATAATAACTTTATTTAATGATATAAGTAAAAATATAATAAATATGTAATATAGTACACATATTTAGCAAAATACTCTCTGTAGCTCTTTTTTTTCTAGCCAACTAAAGTGCTATAGCCTATGTTCAGTAAATGGCTTTCCTGAGGTAAATGTGACATAATTGTTCTCCAGCGGTTTTATTGACCCCTTTATGCGGATGAAAAACACTGATTGATCGATATTATGTATGAGGAATATACATTTCGGTAAGTTGTACTGTATCTTTCAACAGTGTTCATTCGTGTTTATTTACTATTAGCTAGAAGAGATGATCGGTTCTCTTTCAAGCATACGTTTCGGTGTCTCACTATGGGATACGCCCTTCCGCGGATTCCACAGAAGTCCTATTACATTACGCCAGCCCCGATTGGCTGGCAGACATGACGTAGTGTCTGGGAGTGGCTACCCCACCCCTCAGTATAAGAGGAGCAGCACTACGTCATTACAACATTCAAAAACCTCTTCTCGCTTCACACCAGAAGCCTACAAACTTTTCTACGAACCTCCAGACGAATTACTGGCCACCACGCCGTTTTTCGCCTGGCTCCTTCGATTAGCATTCCAGCCGATTGCAAGGATTGTTCGACGATGGCTGCAGCAATGCAGACTGTCCTGGCTAGTGAGGGAGATTCTGTGCGACTCTGTTCATGCGGGAACAAAATTTCATGCAAGGACACACACCAGGTCTGCTCTGCATGTCTCGGGCTGAAACATGCTCAATTGGCTATTGAGAATCCCGGTTCATGTGAACACTGCGCACGCTTCACCATGAAGAGCCTTCGTCGCAGACTAGCACGCCAAGCTAGCCTGTCTGGCATGGATCCCCTCATGACACCTAGCCCCGCGCCAGCTGCCACCCCGCAGGTATCCATCCCTGTAGAGCTGCCCACCACGGCAGCTCTATCCTGGAGTGAGCAGCTCGATGTGTGCATGCCTCTGCCTACCGAGCCCAGTCTGAGCTCGGACGAGGAAGAGGACGCGCTTAACTACGAGGGAGAGGAGCAATCGGACTTCCTTCTTTCTGAAGAGGAAGACTTCGAGGACTCTCCATTCCTCCCCTCCGCACAACCGGCACAGCTCCTCGCTGCGGCGGGATCAACGGAAGAGGCGGGCGGGCCACCATCCTCCCCTCTCGTTAGTGTTGATCTGCAAGATGTGTGCAAACGCGCTGCAGGGAAACTAAATATTCCATGGCCGACCGTGGTAGCAGAGACTGCAAAGTCTCGCTATGAGGGGAAGAGGCTGCCGAGTGCAAAACGGGCAGCACGACAGCTCCTTCCTGTTTTCCCGGAGCTCCTGGAGGAGGTCACGGTTACGTGTAAGGACAAGCCGTTTACCAGCAAGATGCCAGTGCAGGGTGGCTCCGTTCTCGATGTGGAGGGGATGGAAAAGGAAGTCCTTCTCTGAATGCCCCCCATGGAGCCACTGGTTGCCGCGCACTTGCAACCGAAGCGCACGGCGGCTGCAAATCCAACCTTACCATCTAAAGCTGACCGTTTCCAATCCAACATGACGGAACGCGCTTATAAAGCAGTCGCGCTCTCTGTCAGGGCTATGAACGCGATCTCTCTGCTGACCGCATACCAAGCGGAGCTGCAGGACGAAGTGTCTACCACACCAGGTCAGACACACTGGGAAGAGATCTGTGTTGTCACGGATCTCTCTCTGCGTCTTCAGAGATGCGCGGTTCAAGCCGCTGGGGAAGCCATGGCCACAATGGTTATCCAAGAGAGAGGGCGATGGCTTAATCTGGCTAATGAAAAAGAAGCCATCCTGGACGCACCGGTTGTTCCAGAGGGCATTTTCGGCTCAGCTCAGACACTGATGCAAAAGAGATGCGAAGAGAAAAAGAGGGATGACGAGGCTTTGGAACTCTGTATGCCGAGAAAGACACAGACTGCACCCCCTCCGCCACCCCGGCAGACCTTCGCGCAGGTTACGGCCCGCCCACCTCCCAGCTTTCGTATTCCGAAACGGCAGAGACCTATCGTGAGTGCAGCGGGTCCGAGTGGAGTGCAAGAGCAGAGATCTGGCTGGCATAGGAAGAACTATCCGCCTGCAGCAGCTCAGACGGTCCAGCCAGCCCCTCAGCCTCATCCCCAGCCCCATCTTCAGGGAGCGAGGAGGAAGAAGGCGGCAGTTTGACACGGTCTTCCCCAGGGGAGGGAGTCAACAGCCCCCCAGTTTGCTAGCTCCCGACCCTCAGTCGTTCAGCGTTCAACACATGACGAGTTCCTCTGTGCACAGATGTTCTGTGGGGAAAACAGTGCCCGGTTGGGCCGGGGGAAACAGAGCGGTGAAAAGGAAAAGACATGGTGCAGGGGTGCACACCCACCCACTAGTCACAAGCACTTTTCATGTTCAAAACTCAAAGTTTTCATTGTATCCCCAGAGAATGTTGCAAAACACATTTCCCAAAAAAATGTTGCAAAACATGTTCACAGAACACATTATAACATCACCTCGGGGAGCGATCGAGCCCTTAGAGGTGATGAGCCACTCAGACTCTGTCCAAACACTAAGTGTACACGCATGCGCAGTACAGACCACAAACTCGTTCATGACTCAGCCACACGATGGCGCCAGAACGCTGCAAATAGACAATTGGCGAGAGTGCACACAGTCAATACACACAGGTATTAAAGACAATACAATTCAGGTACAGGCTGCAGTTTGCCAAATCCCCCCCGCATTTCAAAGGGATAATTCATTCTCAGGTGCGGGGAGAATTAAAGCATGTTCTTCAGGACGAAATACACTCCCTGTTGAAGAAAAGGGCGATACGAGTGGTTCCACCCGAGGAAAGCCGCAGTGCGTTTTACTCGAGATACTTTCTAGTCCCAAAGAAAGGAACTCGTGCCCTTCGTCCCATATTAGATCTGCGTGCGCTGAACAAATACCTAAGGAAGTATAAGTTCAGAATGCTCACTCATGCCACACTCCTAAATCTGGTGCGCCCGGGCGATTGGTTCACATCGATCGACCTGAAAGACGCATACTTTCACATAAACATATACCCACCCCACAGGAAATTCCTGAGGTTTGCTTTCCTGGGAGTAACATACGAGTACCTGGTTTTACCATTTGGCATGTCTCTCAGCCCGAGAGTATTTATAAAATGTACAGAAGCGGCCCTGACCCCGCTCAGGGAAAAGGGCATTCGTCTCGCTACCTACATAGACGATTGGTTGGTGACAGCTCAGTCAGAGCAAGAAGCGAAAAATCACACAATTATGCTTCTGGAACACATTCAGAAACTGGGCTTAAAGTTAAACACCGAAAAGAGTGTTTTGACTCCCGTACAGTCTATAACATATCTGGGGCTGTCACTGGACTCGGTGATATTCAGAGCGCGACTGTCAGAGGACAGGGTGGAAAAATTCACCCGATGCCTGGCCGAGTTTCAGAGGGGGAAAACTGTTTCCTTCCGCACATGCCTCAGATTATTGGGTCTGATGGCCTCAGCCCTAATGGTTATTCCCTTAGGCAGACTATTTATGAGGGAATTTCAGCGCTGGGTAGCGTCTCTGAAGCTGGACCCATTAAGGCACTCCCGGAGGAGAGTGAGAGTGACGTCAGAGGCGGTCTTTGCACTGCGCCAGTGGAGATACCCAACCTTCTTAGTTCAGGGGGTACCTATGGGTGTGGTTCAAACCAGAAAAGTAATAACGACAGACGCGTCGTTGTCCGGATGGGGGGGCATTCACGAGGGCAGGATGGTGAATGGAAGATGGGGTCATCATCTGACCGATCTTTACATAAACTATCTGGAAATGCTGGCCGTGTTTCTAACGTTGAAGCATTTTCTTCCTTTTCTGAAAGGACATCATGTTCTTGTGAGAACGGACAACACTACAGTTGTGGCATATATAAATCGTCAGGGAGGCCTAAGATCACTTCCCTTACACATGCTGGCACGCAAACTGATTTTGTGGAGCCATGCCAATCTTTTATCCCTGAGAGCGACGCACGTACAGGGCGTCATGAACCAGGGTGCGGATATGCTGTCCAGGGGAAATCCACTCTACGGGGAGTGGAAATTGAACAAGGAAGTGGTCGAACAGATCTGGGAAATATACGGCAGAGCGACAGTGGACCTGTTCGCGTCCCACGACAATGCTCAGTGTCCTCTGTTTTTCTCCCTGAAAGATCAGAGCGCGCCTCTGGGGATAGATGCGCTGGCACACGATTGGCCCCGCACTCTTCTGTATGCGTTCCCACCGATAGCGTTAATATCTCCAACACTCTACAGAGTGAGGGAGGAGGGACTAAAGCTGATATTAATAGCTCCGAGGTGGCCAGGGAAATATGGGCTGGCGGAGATCATACGTATGCTGTACAAAGACCCGTGGTCTCTCCCGTTACGCAGAGATCTACTGTCACAGGCGGGGGGGGGAAATCTTTCATCCCCATCCAGAACGCTTGGCACTATGGGCCTGGCCTGTGAGTGGTTAAATCTGAATACAACCGGTTTGTCTGACAATGTCATCAGAACCATACAGAATGCTAGAGCTTCGTCGACTAGGTCTCTCTATGACTGCAAATGGGGCGTGTTTGAGCGCTGGTGCGCGGCTAAGAATGAGATTCCTTTTCAGTGCTCAGTGGCAATAATTCTATCATTTCTACAGGATTTGATAGACCAAGGGAAAGCATTTTCAACCGTTAAGGTGTATCTGGCCGCTATTTCTGCTTGTCACATAGGTTTTGATAGTAAAACCGTTGGGCAGCATCCTTTAGTGTGCAGGTTCATGAAGGGCACGCGTCGCGTTTTGCCAGTTTCAAAACCGCTTTCCCCTTCATGGGATTTAGCACTGGTACTTGATGCGCTCTCAATGTCCCCGTTTGAGCCACTGGACAAGATTGATTTTAAAATAATGTCGTTTAAGACGGCGCTGCTGTTAGCTTTGGCTTCAGCGAAACGCGTAAGTGAGATTCATGCGCTCTCGGTGCATTCAGCATGTATGCAGTTCATGCCCGGGGATGCAGGGGTAGTTCTGAAGCCTAATCCTGCATTTATGCCCAAAGTAGTTGATTCTGTCACTCCTTTTGAGCTAAAAGCTTTCTACCCACCACCTTTTGCTTCACAGAGACAGCAAAAGCTAAATGAGTTGTGCCCTGTGCGTGCTTTACGCATTTACACGGAAAGAACCAGAGGGTTCAGGGAGAGTGATCAGCTGTTTGTATCTTGGGTGAAACCAAGAATGGGGAAGCCGATTACTAAGCAGCGTTTGTCACACTGGATAGTGGAGGCGATTTCATTGGCGTATTCCAGTAAGGGTCATGCGCCCACCGACTGGTTTACGTGCACATTCAACACGGGGAATGTCAACTTCGTGGGCTTTCTTTAAAGGAGTCACGATACAGGATATTTGTAAAGCGGCGAGCTGGTCCTCACCGCATATGTTTGCAAGGTTCTATAAACTGGATGTTACAGCTCAAACTTTAGCACATGCAGTATTGAGCGTTGGAGTTGAGTCATGATTGGGACTCATCCAGCCCTAGAGGTGGTGCTGTGGTTGGCAGGAGATTTCGAGGCAGGCTATCTGGCAATACGGGAGTTAGTATGTCCCATTAGTGAGACACCGAAACGTATGCTTGAAAGAGAACAATAGGTTACTTGCGTAACCCCGGTTCTCTGATAGCATTAAGTGAGGTGTCTCACCAGATCACCCTCCTGGCTGTGTGAAGCGAGGAAGAGGTGTGCTTGTTTTGAATGTCGTAATGACGTAGTGCTGCTCCTCTTATACTGAGGGGTGGGGTAGCCACTCCCAGACACTACGTCATGTCTGCCAGCCAATCGGGGCTGGCGTAATGTAATAGGACTTCTGTGGAATCCGCGGAAGGGGCGTATCCCATAGTGAGACACCTCATCAGAGAACTATCAGAGAACCGGGGTTACGCAAGTAACCTATTGTTCACGTGCCGCTAGGGATTTGTCACGTCACATTTACAAGCGCCAAAACGGTATTTATTGTTTGAATTTCGTAATAAAATTGACAGAATCTGAGAGCTGAGATTTTTTTTATATCATAAGTAACCTGCTCTGTCTAGTCTGTCGGTCTCCGTGTCCTCTTTGCTTCGCCATTTTTCTGTGCGTGAGAAAATGGATGTGTGGCGTGAGAGCACGTGAAAATGCGTGAGAGTTGGCAGCTCTGGGAAAGGTTACGCGTGTACCGGTTCAGAAATGTAGGATTGGGCGAAAAACTCCATTTCATTTTCTCCTCCAACTTCAAAATGGTCCGACATCGTTGTTTTACCTTTTATTTATTTACATTTTTTGTAAATGGCATTTGACTTAGTCTTTGCACGGTCGCTTTGTAAACACTAGGTCGGTTCTTCCGCCTACGTCACGCATGACCTTTCAACGGGTGATGTAATGTGTGGCGCATCACAGCTAGTGCAAGACGAGCATTTGTGGTTAAAAAGTATATAAATGTTTATTTTTTGTTATAAAATGGCGGATGGTTTCTAGATAAGACTCTTATTCCTCGGCTGGATCGTGTCGTGTTGGACCCCATTGAAGTCACTATATGGAGAAAAATCCTGGAATGTTTTCCTCAAAAACCTTCATTTCTTTTCGACTGAATAAAGAAAGACATGAATATCTTGGATGATGTGGGGGAGAGTAAATGATCAGGAAACTTTAATTCTGAAGTGAACTACTCCTTTAACAGCTCTGATGAACTGACTTTCTGGATCTGGATCTCTCTCCCTCCTCTAAACTCATGAAGCTGTACTGGTTTTAACTGGTCTCGTGTTTGTTCTCAGTCACCAGTGTACAGATCCCCTCTCAAAACCAGCTCACTCTTTCAGTCATTGGTTAGTTACGGCTGTGACGGCGAACAACAGAACTCTGGATTTCACTTCATTTCACTGTGTGCAACAGGCTGGACAGGCGAATCCTGAAGTGACACTGAATGTGGTCAGTGTGAACGGATCCACACACACTACACAACTCCTGCATCCCGACAGCTTACAGAGAAGGTACCACACACACACACACACACACACACACACACACACTCTTAATCAGATCTTGTTCTTAACAGAAATTCTGACCTTGGCCGTTGACTAAAATGTACGCTCCGAATCACTGTTTCAAAACTAATGTTTCGCAAAGCTTCACGAAGCGCGTTTTGAAAGCACCCATCAGTAAAAACTGTATTTACTTTATACTGTTTTTTACAAATGAGGATATCATCAAAAGGCGGTTTTGGGATTTTTTTTGGTCAGGTTTAGCTCACTTTTATGTTCCTAAAGTATGATTAAGTAGGTACACACATATGCACACACTTGTTTTTGTATCTTTGTGTCACATATATACATGCATACATACAGTTCTGGCAACTGAAGAGACGTGCAAGACAAGGAACAAAAGTGTGTAAAAATCTTTTCAACTTTAAAGGGGTCCTGTTATGCTTTTTCACATGTCCGTCTTTCTTTAGTGTGTAATGTTGCGGTTTGAGCATGAAAAAGCTCTGCAAAGATCCAATATCAGTGTCACTGTGTCTGAACTAGAAGCGCTCAACCAATCACAACACACTGCTCCAGCCGACCAATCAGAGCACAGTGTGCTTTTCAGAAGGAGGGGCTTCATAGAGACAGGAACTAAACAGAGCGTTACTGACAGACTGGGAAGAGAGGAGCCGCAACAATGGAGGATATGAGGAAAATAATCAACATTCAAACATGAAAACCTGTTCTAGAGCTCAAAAACAACATCAAGACTTTGAAAAAAAGCATAATAGGTCCTCTTTAATAAGACTTTTCTATTTCTGAACCTTCAGATGTTCATAATGTTTGAGCTGACAGCCTGTTGTGTGTGTGTGTGTGCAGTGAGCTCTATATCAGCATGGTGCAGTGGGTAACAGACGAGTGTCTCGCTGTACGCTGGTTAAACCGTCCTCAGAACGCCTCCATTCTCACACTGTGCTACACACACACGGGGAAATGTGTGGTGGTGAGCGATTCTCAAACATGCCATTCATGAGAGAGAATTTGAATTGAATTGCCCTCAACAAGTTGAACTAGAAGAGGAATTTACTGAACTGAAACTCTTAAACACAGATGCATTCTGGGAAATGAAGTGTTCTTCCATCCTGGTCTATCCATTCCAGGAAATTCAAGGACTTCAATTTCAATTAATTTGAATTTTACTTCCTTGCATTTATCTTTTCAATTGCAATTCTTCGTTCTGGTTGCTACCTCAATTCCAATTAAAGCAACACTAAGGAACATTTTTTAAATTAAAATAATGTTTCCAAAATCGTTTCAGTGGTTCATCAAGTCGTAACAGGGTGAACGGCACTTCTTGATTCGCTTTGCAGCCCTATATCTGCTGTAACCACACTATGCAAGTTTGCCAAACCGGGTTGCGTTTCTGTAGTTCGAATGAGACATAAGAAAACTACAAACTTTGACTTGCTTCACATCAAGCGTTACAATAGTCATTATTTAGTTTTTCTTCGTTTCTGATGTTGCAATACATCATACTTTCATTAAATCATGCAACATACTCTACCTCGTCTGTGGACATCGTTCATTCTAAAGCCGGTGCTGGATAAACAGCGAGCGTGCGTGCGACAGTAGGCTGCGGGCGGCGAAACTATTTACGACAGCGGTAATGGACAATTCCGCTTCCAACCTGTAGGGGGACCGAAGAGGAAAAGTTCCTTAGTGTTGCTTTAAGGAACTGAGTTGGAATTTAAAAGGCATCTCAATTCACTTGTGAATGGCACACAGCACTGACACACACCCACATATATTGTACGTATACGATGCAAACACACATAAACATTGGTTTTGGTCTCTCATTGCAGAAGCATGTCATGACATCAGACAAATGGATTGACAGACAGGTAAAGATTATGTCATTTTAGACTTTGCCATATTTATTTACGTCAAACAAAAAGCTGAGTTGAAGTAATCTGACGTTCTCATCTGATTCATGCAGAATGAAAAACCAGTTTTCTCTGAAGATGGAGCAACGTTTCTCATGACATCACCGCTCAGAATCGGAGACCGCGGATCCTTTAGACACCTCGCCATGATGTCAGAGCAGGTATAAAAGTGCACAAACCATACAATAAAAAAACATATTTCACCCTGATCTGACTTTAAAGGGCTCCTATTATGCTTTTTTTCCCATGTTTGTCTTTCTTTAGTCTGTAATGTTGCCGTTTGAGCATGAAAAAGCTCCAGTTCTTCTCTATATCAGGGTCTGTGTTTCTGAAACGCCTCCATTGTAGTCTTGAGATTCTTCCAGAACGAACACGTCACAATATTCCTCATTTAAATAATTAATATGCAGAATAAAGGGGCGGGGCCTGGTTGAGTTAGTTAGTAGTGTGTTAAACTCGCGGTTATGGTAATTAGGGGCGGGACATTTCCCAAACACACTCAAAGCACTCGACCAATCACAACACACTGCTCCAGCCGACCAATCAGAGCACAGTGTGCTTTTCAGAAGGAGGGGCTTCATAGACACAGGAACTAAAGGGGTGTGTTTCCCAAAGCCAACTATGGTCGCAAATTCCGTCGTTACCAATAGAGTTGAATGGAAATTGTGATCATAGTTGGCTAACAATGCTTTTGGGAAAAGCACCCCAGAGCGTTACTGAGTGGGCCTGTCCGAATATTCACGCCTGCGGACTTTGCACTTGACCACTTGTCTGCGTACATGACGAATTTCTTGTATTTCGTGTTCAAGTAGGCGTGACGACCACAAATGTGTCGAATATTTGATTACCTGATGGGACTCACTTGCAGTGTTGCAAAAATGCAAATGTTTACAGAGCTATATTTTGATTTTCATAACTTTGCATTTTAAAATAAACTATTTAGTAGTAGCTATGTAACAGAAGACTATTTTAAAATTGTGGTGCTTCTAATTATGTGATAAAAAGCAGTTGCAAATGTTGTAAAAAAAATAATAAAATCAAAAATATACATAGCCGATTTATCTTTGCACCAATAAAATGTAAAACTCTTTAGGTTTTACTATCAAAGTAATATCTAATTCATTTAGCTTAGTTACAGTGGAATGTTTTCCTGAACATCTCAGGATTTCGGGGCACGTGAGCATAATGCATGCATGCATGCATTCCCGAACATAATGCATGATGGGAAACGTTAAGCCTTGAATGCTGCTTAGGAGCAGTGTGGGTTTAGTGTGTGTTCAGGGCACTGCGCTTTGGCATTTTTAATTGCGCACTTACTTCCAGTTGCATGCATGTGCTCTCAAGTAGCGAAGACCGCAAGTGTGGGTATTTGGACAGACCCACAGACTGGGAAGAGAGACAAATATGGGGAAAATAAGGTGGTTTTTGAACTTTGAAGCATGAAAACCTGTTGTAATAGAGCTCCAAGTTTT